>NW_024962258.1:4351438-4473373 GCF_019238085.1 Lagopus leucura
AGAAGAGAAGAGAAGAGAAGAGAAGAGAAGAGAAGAGAAGAGAAGAGAAGAGAAGAGAAGAGAAGAGAAGAGAAGAGAAGAGAAGAGAAGAGAAGAGAAGAGAAGAGAAGAGAAGAGAAGAGAAGAGAAGAGGATTTTGTTCTTGTGCTTGACTACCTTCATTCTAAAAAAAAAAAAAAAAGAAAAAGAAAAAAGTGGAGCCTTTGTTAGGAGGAGAAAAAACGTGCTGCAGTCATTTCATCTTTTTATCTCATTACTGCCTATCTTTTGGCTGTTATTTCTGTAGAATTGTTATCTCCAGTGCACAAGAAAGCTGAAAGAATATAAATCCAAGTTTGGAATATACTTCATAGTCAGGTAAAGATTATTTTCTGCATCTAATTATAACAAAGTTATAATTAGATATAATAATATAATATAATATAAAATAATAAAATAATAATATATAATAATATAATATAATAATATAATATAATATATATAAGACAAAGTTTAGAAAAAAGATTTGTATAGCAAGTTGTTCAGCCACATTGTGCAGGTTTTAATACAAAAATATCTTTATATGTTTCCCATGTTAAATCAAATATATATAAAGCCTGAATTATAAGGCACTTTTCTTTTAATTTTGTCCCCCAAAGCATCTTTATTTCCATGTAAAACCATCATATTAAAATATACCATTGAAAATATTGTGGCATGCAATCTAACAAATTGGTAACAGTTCATAATTGTCACATTCCATGTTTCTAAGTGTCATTTAAAAGTGCTGTCTTCTGCATACATATGGATTTTCATGGTTATGCAGATCATAAAAAGATCATTAGCAGAGACTTCGAATAATGTAGTTTTGTCTAGTACATGAGTTTTATAGACATGATCCCCTTCTTTAAAAAAGAATTAAAATCACTCCACAGAAAAAAGAACTGAAGCTCAGTTCTATTGATAAGAGATGATAGCTAATCATATCAAGACCTTTACACAAATATGTAGTGTTGTACCTTTCAAAGCTAACGTTGTCATCTGTAAGTTTAAACAAAGTGATATTTGCTGACAGTTTGAATTATGACGGTAATGTTTCACAACGTTTCTTTAAAGTTTACACCCAGAATTTCCATTGCCTGAAGTCTGACAACTAATGGCTTGATATAGTAATACTGGCTGCTCTCCAGTACTTCAATGATTATCCATGTTCTCTTACACTGGGTGTGCATGTGACCAAATTTAAAGGCTCCCTAATTACTCATACTCTCATACTCCGTAGCTTATTAAAACAGAATACCCTTACATATGATCCTTCTACAAATCACTAAGAAACAGACACAACTGGTGATGCTTAGAGGCTCCTTTATCAAATCAGTCCATAGTCTTTTTTTTTTTTTTTTTAAATTTATAAACTAAGTCTTGATACCCATTGAGAACTAAGAAGACGTGTAGGAAAGGAATGCTTCTGCCTTATACAGCTTTTCTGAAGAATTAGCATTTGGCTGCTGTTAGAGTCAGGATATATTTCTAGGCAGAAATATTGAATCAGATTGAAAGCTGGCAAGGAAATGCAAAAATACCAGAGGCTATATTAGAGAAGCTGGGTCAATGGCTAGAGAGCAAGTGTCTTTCCTGCTAAGAACAGCTATTTTGGATGCCATGCTATGCAGTACAACTAAGCTGCACCATTTAGCTCTCTCTCTTCACTGCCAGAAGTACCTAATGAAGGCTTTTCTTTTTTTACTATCTCAAAGAATCCAGGGATTCCTCTTTATAGAATTTCAACACTCAATATTCTTTTTCCATCTCTCCCATTTTCTCACCTGTGCATGGTACAATTTGTAAATGAATAGCCACAGTCAGGAAGCACATTATCCTCACTGGCTAGACATAGTTTAAATCTCATTCTGGTGTGAAGATGCATCTAAGACTAGTTAAGTGTAGTAGTTAAGGTAGCTGAGACACAGCTGCTTTCAACTGGCCTTGCAACTAACTCTGTTACGTGTTCTTTGAACTCCTTGACTGGAGACAACTTCATCCCTGCAACACGCTCAACCATCTGACTGCCTTTGAAATTCTGGATACTTCTGCAAACTCCATACTGCCTATTTATCTCATTTTTATTTTTACCTCCTACTGTGCCAGTCCTTGCCTGCTGCAGTTTGCCATGTCATTTCTTTTATTGTTCATTTCTGATAAATTAATTTTTATCCATACAGAATCTAAGCATACTTTTTAATACATATCTACTACATTTTCACTTCATGTGGGTCACTTTCACAAAGCTCGTTTAACCATATTAGTGGACAGAAAAAAGAAGGATGAGGAAGGGTTAAAAATTAAACCCAGAGAGATCAAAATCATTTGGACAATTTAGGCATGCAATAGGTATACATAATTTTTATCAAGAAAAGATAAAAATAATAATATTTGTATAGTATATATTTGTATAGTATTTGAAAGTATAGTGTAGTAGGATTAATTGCAGCATACAGCCCCAGTTCAGCATCAGTATCTACTGACAATGATCACTGGAGCCTTGCAGTCATTTAAAGATAAAATAGATTTATGTAAATTCATCTTAGTGGAAGTTATAAACTTTAGCAGTTAAAGTCAGTAGCTTCTACAGGCAGATATAGTAAGAAAAATAGAAAATTGGCACAGGAAAAAGGATAACAGAAACTAAAGTTATCTAAAAGAGAGAAAGATGTATTAAACATTAGCTGACAGTATTAACACTACAAATATTTCCATTCTGTGTTGGAAAAGGTCACTCTTTGAAAAGAGAGGATAAGTAAAAAGTTTCCATTAGAGGAAAAAGCTGACAATAGGAAGGTTACTAATGAAACCCATCAAGGAGAATGCCTAATCTGAGGAATCTGGGGGGCACTGAAAGTACCACCAAAGAGTCACTGAGGTTGTGATCAACTATAGTTTTTTTTTGTTTTTTTTTGTTTTTTCTATCAAATTAACAGAAATAGGGATTTTAATAGATTAATTTCAATAATAAGGCTAATAAGTGGTTATGAGTGAGAATCTGTACTGGGAGCGAGGCTCGATATACCAATTAAACTTTATCTCTGTGCAATAAAGGGACAGACTGATACCTAACTTCAGGAAGGAGCAATGAGCTGTCAGAATTAAAACCATAAAAGAATATTTAATCTAGAAGACCTTAATTGGCTCGTTATATTTGCTGTGCCTGAAGTTTTCTTGTCTCTTCTGGTGTTAGCTTTTGATAATCATCATTATTAAGACAAAGCTTCAGTATTTTCTTATACAAGTCATACTCAAGTCTGTGCTGTAGAGCATTTGACTTACATTCCATTGCATGCTGTGACGGACTGGAGAAACAAAACAATTTAATATACAGTAAAAGAGAAACTGATTGCATTTTTCATTTTCCTATTTATTTAATCTATTAGGCTCTTCTTTGTTATTTATTTGGAGATTAAACTCATTTTATCTTAAACCATCACCACACATCCAATTTTTTTATATGCTGGAGGTTTTACTGGCCATACACAACTGCACATTTAAAGACCACAGATCTGCAGTCTTTAATGACTATATAAGTGAGAGCTGAGCCATAAGAGAGAAGATGTTAGAGAGCTTTTGAGCTGTGAAATAAATATCTTAGTTGGATCGTTACACTAGAATACTCAGCAACTATATTGGTGAGGTAGGTTTTGCATTGTGATTTTTATTTTCCCCTTAACGTTTCACTGAGAGGATAAGGTGCATAAATCCTCCTCAGACCTCTTGTTCCAGGCTGTCTGTAGATTTAGGAAGGAAATACTAACTGATAATGAATTCTTTGTTCTGTGCTATGTAATAGCATTTGTATGGAGCCCACACGAAAGCTTTATTTTTTTTGTACGTATTTTTCAGTCTCTCCATGTATTGCTTCCTTTAACAAATACATCAGATTTTGTGCAGAACTCTGTGCAATATCTGCAAAAGATTCTAATGACTAAATATCATCCAGCACAACTCACTATTCAGAGGTGAGCCACACATTACTGTTATAATCACTTTGTCATTCAGCAGAGTGCTGAAGACACCCAGGAAGTGGCTTACAATGTACCAGTACTGCTAGTCTGCATGCTGGGGGCAAACAGAAGGCAGGAGGATACCACATGTTTTACCGTGAATACAGCTTGTAAACAAAGACCTTTGCCAGTGAGGTATGCCTGTCTAAAATGCGATAGAGTTGAGTTTCTAAAGCTCTAGAAGCACTAGAGTGTGCTCACAGGCCCAGCAATTTGATTCTTGGCAGAGCCTATCTTCGAGGGTTGCCAAATGTATCATTTGAGTTTCCATACAAACATGGAATTTACTCCCATCATGAAAATCCATTCAGCTGTATAGAAACAACCCTAAAACACAGATTTGTTGATTTTAAGCATTATTCTTGGATAAGTAACCGTTATTCCAAGACAAATTACAAATCTGAAGGAAGTTTTAAACATTTCATTGGATACTGTGCTAACTTCATGACAATATACTTCCTTGGTTTCAGGAATCTTTATCAATCTTTGTTCTGATAAGAGTGAAACTACACAAAATTGTTCTGCTGCAATTTTCCCTCTAGAAATCAGTGAAGATGTGGCTAATTAATAGTCTGTCATTTTGCATAGTCATTTACATGTATCTTGGAACTTTACTATCTATAAAAACTTAATAGAGAAAAAGCACAGGTTCCCCTCTAAGAAATGCTTAGAAACACAGCAAAACACAGGACATTTGATGGAGCATAAATCAACCACTTTCTCCATCTACGTTCCCTTGCTCATTTTTCAAAATGAGAAGTAGTTTAATAAACAGCAGCTCTTGCCACTATACAGATACATTGATATTGAAAAATCATTCTCATTGCAGTCAGCTAGATTTGCAGTTAAAAAAAAAAAATCAAACTGCAGTTAAATGTTTCAAAAATATATTTTCTATAGGTTTATTAGTATTATCACTACAACACTAATTTAATTTTTATTTTTCCTGCTTCTGATAGTATTAACAAATAGTTAATTTTTCCTGAAGATTCCCAATGGAAAGGAAGCATTAAAAGAAATAGCAGAGAAAGAAAAGGTAAGCATAAATGTGCATAAGAGAGACATAAGAGAGAGAGAAGAAAGTTTAAATATAAAGCAAGTAAATTAATAAGATTCAGAAGGATGCAACTTTGGAGGAACAGCTAGCACCAGACTTGGAAACCAACTAACAAAAGAGATTTTGATGTGGGATGTAAAAATGGACAATGTTCAAGACAGTGAGAATTAACTAAAATGAAGACATCAGGATGAGGATGTTTCCTTATCTCTCAGTCTGAGAAGACAGTGAAGAAGTAACAAAGTAAAAATAATAGGGAGAATGCCAGGGCTAGAAAAAGATCAGTTTAAAGAGTGATTAGATAGCTTATTCTAAGAAGTGTGGTTTTAGCATATCTTGCAGTTTGAATGAGCTGGAGAATATCTAAGTTATATTACACCACTGAAGTTCTTAGGTGTCTTATATTTCTGTTTTTCTCTTCCACAGGACTGAGTACATGAAAATGACTGTGTTGCATCAACACCTCTATCATAGATGGGAGTTGGCAGGATTCCTTTTCAAACCATTCTCCTCAGGATAATTTAATAGATCTAGTCATCACGAAATAAAGGAGTACTATGCTGAGGAAGCTCAATATATATATAAATTTTTTATAGATACTATTTTAGAAAATTAGAGGTCTGTGTTGAAAAAAAATCAAAAATCAAAAACTAAACAAAAACATTTTCTGCCAAACTGGAGTAGGCCTGGAAGAGTGAGGTTTTACACGCAAGCAAGCGTTTTGACTTTCCTGTAGCAACCTTAGAAAACTCACTTTTGACATTTCAGGCTTTTATTATCTTCATTCCTCCAAAGACTTTCCTGATCTGTGAATTCCAGTAGCTGGCAGAGCATTTTGTTTAGTTCAAACCTCAGACTATTTTGTGGCTTTCCAAAGAGGGAATAACGTACACGTCACAAAGTCCAGGCCCTCTCAGCCGTGCAAAGCAGGGCCAACTGTTTTTCAACAGGGATGTAACTTTGAAACTATAACATTATTCCTTGTTCTGTTGTTTTTGAATAAATGTATTAATTTAGGAGTTTATATGTAATTTTCTTCTGTATTTCATTTGATTTTCTCTTGAAATTTGTTTTTCCTCACTTGTTTTGCCTTTATTCTGGTATTTGATCTGATAGAAGTCAAGGTATGGAAAAAGTATTGAGTGTTTACAATGCAAGTGCAATTAGAACATTAGATTTCAAGACTCTTCTTGAAAATCTTCTTTGCATAAGTAGCTTTATCAAATGTGGTGGGATTGTAGCATAGAATAAACCAGGATGAATGACAAATCATAGAATCACACAGAATCACAGAATTGTAGGGGTTGGAAGGGACCTCCAGAGATCATCGAGTCCAACCCCCCTGCCAAAGCAGGTTCCCTACAGCAGGTCGCACAGGTAGGCATCCAGGCAGCTCTTGAACATCTCCAGAGAAGGAGACTCCAAACCTCCCTGGGCAGCCTGTTCCAGTGCTCCGTCACCTCACTGTAAAGAAGTTCTTGTGCACATTTGTGCAGAACTTCCTATGCTGCAGTTTCTGGCCATTTCCCCTTTTCCTGTCTCCACACACTGCTGAAAAGAGTCCGGCCTCGCCATTCTGCTCCCCACACCTTAGATATTTATAGACCTGGATCAGGTCCCCTCTCAGCCCTCTCCTTTTTGCATGTCATAAGAAACGTGTTTGAAAGGAGAAGGCTTGGGGTCAGCCCACAGTAGCAAAGTCTTTTCCAACATGAAAACTTAAGGACGAGTTTAGGCAGAATATTCCAGTGAGGTAATTTTCTCCAGGTTCACTGTATCTCTTTTATCTCTTAAATGAGAAACTCGCAAGAATATTCCTATAACGCTTTTTAAATCCTACAGATGAGTAAAACCTATGTACGTCACTGCTCAAATGCATCAGCTCTTCCCCTAGAAGGTACTGAAAGCTGAATTTTCTATTAAATCATATAATTTATTGGCATTTCTTCCTTGAAATACTGAAGAGGCAGAGGTATGTACGGATCTGCTTAAGTGTGTGCACCTGTACAGCATGCATCAATGCTGCGAGCTATCAGTGTACTACTAACCAGTCCAGGTTGGTTACAGTAAGATACTGAATGCACATCAAGGTTACTGCCCTGTGGGGGGACTGTATACAAATTCAAAACCTGGCAGAATCTTCGAAGAACTCAGTAGACAGGTCCCTAGATTAGCTCACAGACATTCTTTTTTGTTGTTGTAAATGGTTTGAAAATACTGTTTTGAAGAGAGAATTCTGCTCAGAGACTACTAGCACTGTGGTTGTTCTTGGAGTTTATTTCAATGTAGTTGTGGTTATTTAAATATTGCGATTAGACCAATCTCTGCATTTGGTAGCAGGATGAATTTCTCCTGCTTAAATACAGATATTGCTGTTTGTAAGAATCTGGACAGAGGTAGTTTCCTCTCTATCACCAAAGGGTGATGTATGGGAACTGCTGAGTCACGGCCTGAACCTCTGATTGATCACCTGAGGTGAGCCATGAGTCAGCCAGAGGAGCACAGGTGAAGGCAATTCACCTGTGCTGCCGGAAGGGGTGGAGCCAGGCTCCACCCCTCCTAGACCTATTTAAGAGCTGGCTACCAGAGGGGAAGGATCTCTTCTGGAGATCACCTCTCTTGGTGTTTTGTGGTGAGCCCAGCTGAAGGGTAAGCTCTTCCATTTATTCTCTTTTTGTTATCGTTATCTACTTTGCCTAACTCTCTTGATTATATTGTGATTATAACATCTTGATATCTATTGATTATACAATTATATTGTGATTATAACATCTTGATATCTATTGATTATACAGGTGACCATTGCAGAATATATGTTTGCTCTCTTTCCTGCAGTTCTAACACAAATTCTGCAATTTCTGATCTTAGTTACTACACGGTCACTGGGGAAAAACAAGGAAGGTAATAGAAGCCAAGCATCCAGAAATATATTTCAGTTGGAATTATGCTTTAGAAATACAAAATGTTACAGAAGGGAGATAAGTTCTGACTCTACAAAACGCTGTGAATGTTGACATAATGAAGCTCACAATGAGATTATATTGCTTCTTGATCTCTGGTGCACTGACTAAATGGTTTGCAGCTACCTAAGACTACAAAAATTCTGACATGGATCCCTCTTGCATTTAAAGTATATCTACCTGGTGAGGGTATGTCTGTAATTGTTATAAACTATGATGTCCATTATTTTTTTTTTTATGGTATTAGTATTCCTTATGTTCAAAATTGACATCAAGCTTTTCTCACAGGAGAGTGCTCTCAGACCTCATCCAGTAATTTGTAAAAATGTACTCTGTTTGAGTACAACTTCATTGTTCTAAGGGTTTGTTAGATTATGTGAAAAACATTTGAATCTAGTTCTGTTGAAAAAAATATATAGTTATTCAGTGAATAGCTTTGACTTTCAAGATCACTACAAATATTTGCCTTTTTTTTTCTACACCAGTTACAGAAATCACCTGGAATTTTTTCTATTATCTGATTGGATGCATCATATAATTAAAAACAGAAAATGTACTGGGAATTACATCTTACAAAAAAAATTGATAGGTTACTCTGAAAGTAATGCCTCCTATTTATTTCCTTGGCAACTACTTCAGATGCAAAGACCAAAATAATGCTATTTGATAGAGCAAATTCTCAGCTACAAAACACTTGTTTTCAACAGTCATCACTATTAGATTTGTGCTTTTGCCAGCTGTGTGCAGGAGCCTATATGCTGCACAAGTCTGCAGTAGTTGAGGTGTTCCATTGTTGCTGTTGCCACTTCTGAAATGCACCACCCACCACCTCACTGTGCTCACATCCACTGATCTGTCTCTATAAATGTTCTCAGCAAGCATCACTTACTGTCAATGGATGCCACTTTTTCCACACAGAAGAATTCAATGACACACCTTCATCTGCATTTCCATGTCAGACGCCATCCTGTCAAAATACCCTTTTGCTGCAACCTGTTGCACTGCAACAAAATGTAATGGAACATTGTATGTTATTGTAAAAATAATTTTGGGAGAAAAGAAGGCTGCGGGGTGACCTCACTACAGCCTTTCAGTGCCTAAAGGGAGCCTACAAACAGGAGGGGAATCAACTCTTTGAAAGGGTTGATATGTGTAGGACAAGGGGAAAGGTTTTAAGTTGAGGGAGGGGAGATTTAGGTCAGACATCAGGGGGAAATTCTTTACCCAGAGAGTGGTGAGGTACTGGAAGAGGCTGCCCAGAGAGGTTGTGAATGCCCTGTCCTTGGAGGTGTTCAAGGCCAGGTTGGATGGGGCCCTGGGCAGCCTGGTTTAGCATTAAATGGGGAGGTTGGTGGCCCTGCATGTGGCAGGGGGGTTGGAGCTTGATGATCCTTGAGGTCCCTTCCAACACTGGCCATTCTGTGATTGTTGGGAAGATTCAGATTCTGCTGCCGTACCACTGACAACTGCCTCTGAATCATGAGCCAACATCATAAAATAGGAGGCACTGTGTTTGCAGCAGCCGTCATATTTGTGCTTTGTTCATTGGTTGTATATGTGTTATCCTTTCTATTTAATGTCTGTACAGCTGAGGAGCCTCTGTTTAAAAGGGAAGCAGAAACTTTCACTACTTTTGTCCAACATCTTGGCTTTCACAAGTTGGTTCTTTGCATCCCAAGTCTTCTGAAAAGCAGCCGTAGACTCCTAATTTCTCTAGTAGAAAGAACTGCCTGAATTTCAAAAATTTCAAATATTGCAATGACTACTTCATATCTTTGTCCCCCAAAATTTTATTTATTATGCATTTCTCCCACCATCTTGCCTGAAAGATTTTATCTGGAAAGATTTGATACCTCTTGTTCTTCACAAAATGAAGGGAAAGCTCAAGATTGTTGACATTACAGTGAAAAACTTACCTGAAATGCTCAAAAGTTAAAACACATTCCCATGAAAAGGCTAATTTCAAACCAGAGAAATATGTCAACACAGATGTGTTAACCATTAGGCTCTTGGGCACCATTCCGTATCTGCTTCATTACTTTGAAGAGCTAAGAGGAAAAGTTGATCTGATTTTTGCCTAATTCCAGAAGGCAGTTTGCAGGTGCAAATTCAGGTTGAGATACTTGCCGCTCAAGTGCTGATGTTAAACCTGTTTATCCTCCTACTAATTAGCATAAACATTTTTTTCTGTTTAACATGGGTGCTTATGTAAAGCAGATTTTGAGTGTTTATCTCTGTAATGAATCGTAAAAGGGAACTTATCTGATGACTTACATTTCATGCCAGTATGTCTGAAGCAATAAGTGTATTGGAAACAGCAAGGAAAGGTTCATTAAAAACTGTCAAATTGACATTCATTTTTAAATTAATATATATTTTTTCCTGTTATTTGTTCAGTTGCATTTAAAACTTTATTTTGTAGTTAAGGCCTGAGTCAGCCACCATCTACCATGTTCAGACAATAAGTACACAGAAAAAGAAGCTAACAATATAAGGAGCTTGGTGTCATGCTCTGGCTCATTTAGGTGTGGTCATTGTATCCAAATTTATAAGCTACCACTTTCCCCTTGCTTAAAGGAATTTAATTACTTAGTCTGAGAAAATATCTAATTCTTTTTTTTTTTTTCCCCACGACTTTCCTTTCACATGGCTCTGTGTTCAAACTTTAATATAACAGTCTTCAAATGTTCGAGGATTTCAGAGATTATTTTTTTTAAAATGAAGAAAACAGGAGGTTATTATTGAAGAGTAGAAAACAGAGTTAGGAGATAATTCTCAGTAATTGTGATATTGTAATGCAGTTTTATAACTGAAGTCAATCAGGCTGTTTGGTTAATGTGTGTATCCTGCAGAAAATAACTACAAACGCTCTTTCTCTGACTTCAGAAATGCTAATATTTACACTACAAGACTCATCAAAAAGATACATTATATGTAAATATATATGCAGATATATTTATCAATTCAAATTTTACTGACATTTCTTTTGCCAAATACACATAGTCGTACAAAGCCATATATCCTTACAGTCTTTTTCTTTAAGGTGTAAATATATCATCCTTGGCCGCAACTATATATTTTATTTATCTTTGGAAAATGCAATATAAAATTTAAAGATTAGATCTTTCATTTGATTTTGTGCTGAACAGCCTTTTCTTTCTGCCACTTCTTTCATTTCTGGCAAGTAAAGTTACATTGAAGATCTTATTTATTTATTTTCCAGTGGTAGAGGAGAAAGGTCTTATATTATTGTACAGATAAGAAATCACAGCAGGAAGGACTAGTTTCACAAAGGAGATTTGCTGCTATTGCACAGCCTTGAATCAGATACTCATCTTACAGATGCGTATTTCCTTGTAGGATAAAATCATGCCAGCCACTTCCTTCCTACAACTTATTCAGTACAAGAAGGAGGAACACTTTTTACAAATAGTTCAGACAGACACCAACAGGAAAATAAGAAATAAAATGAAATCAGAGCTAGAAAAATTAAACTCCCAAGGGATGTCCAGGCACCTCCAAATTTAGGAAGCAACTTATTCTATGATAATTTGATTTGGGATTTGCTGAAAGTTGGCCAGTTCAGTTACTGGGGAGCTAAGTAAAAATGTCTCAACGAATGCCACCTACTGCCTGAAAACTTGACCAAGGACATGCAGTCCAGCAGTTTTGTCACTTCCTTTCTCTCAAGAATAAAAAAAATCTTTTAATGTGCATATTTCAACTATGCACAGCAATTTAGTCTATATTTATTTAACATCCTATCATATCTGTTTGTGAAGCGGCTTAACTTATTCATGTAAATCTGTATTAAGAAAAGCTATCTAGAATCTGTTCAAAACTAGGGAGATACTATGATCTGGTATTATATGCCTGTGTATCTCATACATGCAGTATTTACAATAAATGTTCCTGCAGACCAGAATCTGCCTGACTGTATTCAAGCACAGAAGTATTCAAGCACAGAAGCACAATACATTGAAGCATTATGGTGCAAATTGCACTGACATTCACTCTTTTAAATCTGAAATGATTTTCTTTTTCTGTATAATTCAATTCATTCTTAAACTTGAAAAATCAAAGAACCTTCTTCTTAGTCCATCAGAAAATTTTAACTCACAGTGATTGTAAGACTTCAGTGAAAGCAGCCTGTCTGGAAGTTTCTGGACGCACAGACATCGCTGTGAATATATTTGTTCTAAACTTTGCTTACTAAAGACTCTGAGGAAGTTACAACATGGAAGACTCCATTTTCTGATTCAGCTGATAAAGCCAATGATTGTTTCCTTAAGTTCTAATGTTACCCATCACTATGGTATGTGAGTATATCCTGGAAATTGAAGTTACAGTGATGACTTCTCTTCCTTCTTTCCTCCTGTGGACAAAGACATGATCTCCAGATTCAATCTTGCCAGCAGTCCAAAACTATCTAAAAGAATTTGAGAATATTATAGCTCAAGATGGTGCCCTTTCCCTTATTAAAAATACATGATTTAAAAATGTTATCAAAAATGTTGGCACTTTTGTAAGGTACATTTCTCTACATCTAATATTGTTCTTAAAAATCTCCATTATTGAGAATTCAAGAGCTCTTAAATCACCAGTTGTAGTAATAACAATTACTTACAAAATGAATGTTTCTTGGTAAGACTTTAAGCCTATGTCTTCTCATATCAGTTTAGGTATTGAAAACAAATTACAATATCTCTGTAAGTCACTGTCGCTTAAGGATAGAAGAAAACACCATCTGTATTCCTGCTCCATCAACCAACTGCCCCAGTGCCCTGGAGTCCTTTTTTGTAGCCCTCAGGCTTCTCTCAGTGATGTCATTGCTGCCAGCCTGGACTATCAGTGAGGGATAATAATCACAGGGTGTATGATATTATTCTGTTAACTTCTGTGTCTCAAAGCTTGCTGGGGACCCAGATGGACTCGTTCAAGTCCCGAGCAAGGATTGGGAAATCCGTTGTCTGAAGGACACAGATGAACAAGTCCAGGCAAGTCCTGGGCAAAGGTTGTGAGATCCTTTGTCTGGGGGATGCAGATGGGCAAGGCCAGGGGCAACTAGAGCAAGATGAACTGCAGCTAAATAGCTGTGAAGTGCTCCTTTGTGTGGATTTATCTCCGGGTGATGGCCATCTCAGGAGGTACTCAATGACTCTTGCTCAAGGCCCATCCTTGTCACTTAGGCAGGAGAACAAGGAGGATAAAAGAGGAACTGAAAACCATGAGGACAGGTTTCTGACAACAGATTCCTCACGAAGAACGGAGGTTTTCTGACAACAGATTCCTCATGAAGAATGGGGTTCCTGACAACAGATTCCTCATGAAAAACGGAGGATTTCTGGCAGCAGATTCCTCCTGAAGAAGGGGGATTCCGGAAGATTGAGGTGATTCCTGCATACTGTCGAACTCTCCTGTGCCTGCTGCCTGACCGCTGTTGCTGCTTCAAGAATTGGCTCCTCGACTTCCTCGTCTACCTGCCTGCTGCTCAAGGCCGGCCATGCTGCTGCTTCTCGCCCCCTCCCCTGCTGCGTCTGCCTGGAACCTTCAAACACCGTGCAACGGCACCGCTGCTGGATCCTGCTGGTGACTATCCCCGCTTTACACAACTCCTGCTTCATTTCCATCTTTTCTATTGCCCTCCTTCCCTTCCCTGTCTCCCTGATTAGGTTTTAGTAATAAACTGGATGGTAATGTGGGAATCAAGTGTTATTTCTGCATTAGAATTGTATAATATTATTTTTATTTTATGATCTCCGCTGTCATAGTTCCCAGGAACGCACACTCTGTATATATGTGTATGTATGTATATTTTGTCATACACACTGCAAGAATATCCTGCACGAGAGCAAACCAGAGAACAAGTCATGGCATACCCGAGGAAGCGCCTGAAGAGACATTGGGAAGGCCTGACATCATCCCCCAGAGCTCTTTGTTTAACGATGATGACTTTAAGGAAAATCACCATATCAATAGGACAAGGAGAGCACCGAGACATCTTGGAAACAACAGGATGACTACTGACTGGCACCAGATAACAAATAAATTAACAAGTAAATAGCAAATGTAAACCTTCTGATAAGATTGTGAACCTGGAGTACCCAGCCATTGGGGAAACAGGGGAGGGGGAAGGCAAGGGGGTGAAAACAGGGTATAAAGGCTGTCATGTTGTGTCCATAGGCGCGCTCCTACTTGCGGGACGCCCGCCATTGCAATCGCGAATAAATTTTGCTTTTATCAGAGATACCATCCTGACAAAAATTACTTGGATTATTTCCAACAGTAATAAACAACATATGAACCGTTGTTTCTTAATCTCACACCGGGTATACAGATATTAAAAGAACCTCATCTCCCTCCTATAAATTGGAGCGAGACAGAGGGGCAAACCAGACTAGGGAGTCTCCTGGTGATATCACTGACCTGGTCCCCTGGGAGGCAGTACACTCTTCTGTGGGTACAGACTGGCCAACATATTGGCCCTTCATTCTTGTCAGTCACCTACAACAACTGCCCTTTCAAAGAACAGCCTAGTTCTACCTTAATAATTCTGTACGTATCCCTCGCTGACTGTTGTGCTGTTTTTCATGCTCAAAAAATGAATAAGAGCTGTGACAAACACATTTTAGATTCAGATTTAGAATGTGTTTTTGCCCCTACAGTAATTTGAAAATTTTCCTGATGGAATTAGTACTGCTATTCCAGTTTGTCACAATTGTTCAAAGCCTTAGATGTAACACAGTCTGCTACTGCATATAAAATAGTTCAAATGGTTCCTGAGATTTTTTTACTTTATGAAGAACAGAAAACTGAATTCCTGAAATGTCCAGTACAAATCTTACGGAGAGATTACAGCATGTCTCTCTGTGTCTGTCTGGCCCTTAAAACTGAGAAAAACTTTCAGGAACAATACAAGTGAGTAGGACAAAGGAATGCTAAATATGATCACAGTACTTGCACATGAGTTTGGCTGCTTCTGAAGTTGCAGAATAAATTTAGCACTACTATGTTGTTAAGAGTTAAGAAAATACTCAGTTGTGAGTATTGAATATGCTTTTATAATATATATATTAATATAATATAATATAAATTTATTAATATAAATTTAATATAAATTTATAATATAAATTTATAAATAATAAAATATTAATATAATATAATATATATAAACACCGGTCTAGACAAAAGAGATTCTATTTAACATCTCATTTAGTTCAAGATAACAGATACTTAGAGATATTCAGGTACACTTTTAAAGTGCTTCTTAATGATCTATAGTTACTGTAGAAACCGATCCGTTTGAAAAATTACCAAACTGTTAATAACATTCACTGTAAAAAATAGATTCTCTGCAATAATTCTAAAATAAACTTTGTTTTATAAAGTTGTTACGTAGAGTCTCTCTGTTTTGAGTTATACTATTTGTGCTGAGTTCATGTATATCTTTTCCTGAGTTGCAACAGAAACACTCAAATCTTTTCCAGGCATTTCTTTGAAGAATCAGCAGGTATCTATTTCTATCGTCATCCCACATGCTTCATCTTTTCGTAAATTTTCATAGTAGTTGATGTTAGATATCAGTATTTTGACTTCTTCCTGATAAGCCCGGTTAGTCATTTCACTAGTACCATAATATGGTGTACTAGTGGTACATTTTCTGTTAACATTCCTCCTGTTAAGCTCAATATGACTGTATTCACAGTCTGCTCACCAGCTATGAAATGCTGAAATGGTTAAGTTCTAACTGTATAGATAACCGTAAAAAGAGGTTGTTTAGCTTTGCTTCTTGATACCCTTATAATGAATATTCTATTGTAAATCTGGTTGTAAAATTTGCAGCATTGCTATTCATGGAGAGTTGACTGCATTGTGTTCATGCAGGCAGTCTGAAAACAGAGAAAGTAGCATGATATGTTGAGCTCACCCATTTCGTATGAATTATTAATTGCAGTTAATGGTGTGTACCATTCTCTGAGGTAATGTGTGCAAAAATTACTGCATATGAATGCTCTTGAGCCTATTTGTTAACAATCAGCAAACTAGAAAGAAAACAGCTTTTTGTTCTTCTACTGCCAAATGAGCAATTGCCCTTTCCTCTCCTGATTTAGTGCTCTGTAGGCTCTGTGGTTGATGTAAAGTGTGCTGCCTCTAGCACTTGTTCAACAGTGATCTGTCAGAAAGCCAACTTTCTGCCAGAAAAAGTAAATAGTTCTCTGTTGAATGTGTGATAATATGAGTCAGTGGTTGCCATGCAAGCACAGAAACTTTCAGGAGCAAGGAACTAGAAAGAATGTACTGTAGGAAGCCATGTGTGACAGGAAGAAAGAGATTAGAAGAGTAAGGTGAAAGCTCTGACTGCTTTTTGGTGTTGAACTTTTTGACTCAGTAAAATCTGAGTTAGAACTCATAGCTAGGGTAAAAATGACTAGTCTTTAATGAGAAAGAGGAAGATGCTTCTCAGTAAGCTTCTGAGAAGAAGCTCAGATAGCTTCTCTTTAGCTATGTGCTCATAGCTAAAGAAGCAGAAGTCCTTACATAATGTATCAGATGTCAATGCATTTTCCTCTCACAGTTTGGCAATGGCACAGTATCTCAAAATACAATAAAAAACTGTGTAATCCATGTGATTTTTTTTTTTTTTAATTTCTTTTAAATGTGTCTGTTAAAATGAATAAAAATTGGCTTCCTCTTAAAAAATACTTTAGTAACCAGATACATAAAGGAGTAATTTCTTTTTTTTTTTAATTTATGTTCTTACTTTTGGAGGCCACCATTCACTACAGAACATGAGATCTGAGTTCATGGTTTCTGGCATGTGGCATTTCCTCTGACCGTAGGGTAATGCCTCATCCTATTCTCTATCTGTGACCCAACACAGTGAATCATTGGTTCAGTCATCAGCTGCCAACTTGTGTTCAAGTGGTACAAAAAAATGGAATGCTTCATCACGACTTATTATGACTGATAACCAGGAATAAGACACCTTACTGTCTGTGGGGAATCTGGCAAAGAATTGAAGAATTCAACTGCCAGCACTGAAATTGGATAAATTTGACAACTGAACATTTATTTGCAGAAAATTGTCGTGGGCAAATGCTTGTTCTTAAAGATACATTCTCAAAAACAAAACAAAACAAAAACAAACAAAAAAAATCCCTGAAGAAATACCGAGAAATATTTCTTCTTAATTTTTCTTTATATTCTATTTATATTTTTTGTATGCTTCAGAATTCCCCCTAGAAACTTTGTTTTAATGGCAGATTAATTTGTCTCAAAGTTTCAAGAGAAAGACAAAATCTTCATAAACATCTATTTAACCACTTCGTCTCTTACTCTATATCTTTCCCCTCCCCTCCCCTCCCCTCCCCTTTCTTTTCCTTCCCTTCCTTCCTATGAGCATTCCGCATTCTGGTACAGAACAAAAATGACAGAAACAAGGCAATTTGCTGTCCATATTTGATTATGATAAATGAAGTGGATTATTTTAGTTATGGTATTAATACCACATAAATTACAATTGTAATTATAATTGTAATTGTGTAAAGGTTTTGTACCTCAATGTGATTTTTAGCTTGAGTGATTCTAAACAGTTTGACTGCAGAATATCAACAACAAACAACTAATTAAATATAAAATTCACTACACATTAATTAAATTACCAATCTGTCTTTATTAAGTGATTGTAATGCACTTGATAGCATGCCATATTTTAAATATGCAGAAAAATTAAGACAAAATAGTTTTGAAAGATAAAAATCATCATCTTTCCAAATATTTGGCACACGTCTTTTTCATGCTAATGACAACCAGTTAGGGAAAAAGTCTTAAAATTTATTCTAGGGAGATACTTTAAAGTATTTGGTCACCAACAATCATAAAACTTTAGTACTCAGATAAGAATTTTTTATTTCTTTAATTATACCAATACATGCTTCTCAAATACTGATGTCACAATGGTAGTAAACTGCCATGTTCCCCATACTCTCCAGTGACCATCAAATGTTTAGATTCTTCTAAGGGAAGTCACAGTTTGTCTGCAGTTCAAGGAGTTCATACGCCTTGCTGAAATTCAGGTTTAATGCTTGCAACACTGGGGATTAGCAGTTACTAATTGCATTCCTAAATATAGAAAGTGTAGCAAGCTGAGCCCATATTGGATCAAAGAGCAGTACTTTCATTTCTGTCTTTCATGATTGCATCTGAATTTAAGTTTCAGGCCTATGAACAAAAAGCATGTAGAGAAGCAAGGCTTTTTTTTTTTTTTTTTTTTTCCATTCAGTGAAGTCTAATAAAATAGTTCCACAATTCCGTTATATTTAATGCTATTTTCTTCAAAGGGAATTATTATCCACCTGAGAGTGCTGAGGATGCTGGTGGAGGTGATAGCCAAGCCACTTTCCGTCATCTATCAGTGTTCCTGGAGTCCTTATTGAGTCCAAACTTACCTTCAGTCAGTTTGCATATGACACCATGTTGGGAAGAAGTGTTGGTCTGCCTGGAGATAGGAAGGCCCTTCAGAGGGATCTGGACAGGCTGAAAAACTGGGCTGAGGCCAGTGGGATGAAACTTAACAAGACCAAGGGCCAGGTCCTGCACTTTAGCCACAGTAACACCAGGTAATGCTTGAGGCTTTGGGCAGAGTGGCTGGAAGACTGTATAGAGGAAAGGGGCCCGGGGGATATTAGTTAATGCTGTGTTAAACAGGAGCAAGCAGTGTGCCCAGGTGGCCAAGAAGGCCAACGGCATCCTGGCTTGTATCAGAAATAGCGTTGCCAGCAGGAGCAGGGAGGTGATCATCTCTCTGTACGCAGCCTGCTGAGGCTGCATCTCGAGTACTGTGTACTGTGTTTTGGGCCCCTCACTACAGAAAGGTGCTGAGGCCCTGGGGAGAAGAGCGATGAAGCTGGAGAGGGGTTTGGAGCACAAGTCTTCTGTGGAGAGGCTGGGGGAACTGGAATTGTTCAGCTTGGAGGACGCTCAGGGGAGAGACCTTGTCATTCTCTACAACTACCTGAAGGGAGGTTGTGGTGAGCTGGGGTCAGCCTCTTCTGCCATGTAACTAGCAATAGGACCAGAGGGAAAGGTCTCAAGTTGAGCCTTGAGAGGTTCAGGCTGGTTGTTAGGGATTACTTCTCAGAAAGAGAAAGAAGGCACTGGAATGGGCTGAGCAGGGAGGTGGTGGAGTCACCGACACTGGAGGAGTCGAGAAACATTTAGGTGTTGTACTGAGGGACATGGTTTAGTGGGAAATATTGGTGATGGGTGGACAGTTGGACTGGATGATCTTGGAGGTCTTTTCCAACCTTGGTAATTCTATGATTAAATCTAGTTACTTTGGAGAATTTACTAGCCATGAGTCACACTAACCGATATGAAAAAGAGGAAATCCATAATTTGCAGAAACAGTTCAATTTTACTTTTTTTTTCAATGAGGATTGAATTTTTTTTCTAGTATTAAGGATCCTTCTATTTTCAAGCCAATCCAGAATTTCTTTATTCACATTTTGTAGAGTTTCAGATATCTGAGTAAAGACTATATGGGTATCTTCTGGAATTTGTCAGAAGGCTTTTGGAAAAAATGTGCTTAATGGTGCCAGGGCCTTCAAAGTCTCACAGGGCAACTGTTCAGTCTTTGAAACTACAACCTTTTCATTTTGTTAGAGTAACGATGCAGGGCTTGATTCAGTTGCCCATTCTCAATCTGAGAAATATAACGCTGGGAGACAGGCAGTCCCACTGAGATAAGACATTACTATTATAGCTCATAAATCATTCCTTATGCTTTCAGATACCCCTGTGAAATGCTCGTTTGCATATTTTGTACTACACCTTCTATACCAAGTCAACAGAGAGAGAAAGTAATTTCTGAAAAATCTCTTTCTAAACCACTCACTACATTCTGAAGATTAATTTTAACAACACAGAGTAGCAGTGAAAATTTGCTGGAACAGAGTTTAGTGCACCCAAGATAGATATTTTTCTTCTCATTCACAGAACTGCACATGAAAAAAGGCTGTGCTTCTGTCTAAAAATAAATTGTACAAAATGTTTTCCTTCTGTACGAAACTGATCCGCCTTCCTCAGGCACACCAAGAGTTCTTGTTCTATAATCTTTTACTTAGACATCACTGCCTGGAAAAATTTTATGCTGAGAAGAGGAGGAAACAAGTTGTTTCATAGTTACAGGCTGCAAAGAGCTCCAAAGCTTTATTTCTGTCAAGAGCCAGAATTAAAACAGTCACTAGCATCGGTGATATTAGGCAACACACGAACAAATATGGAGCTTATATGAGTTCTCATTTAGTCCTATTTTAGGCTTAGGCTGATTTAGACTAGAAAGAGGTGGTGTGATGAAAAGTAGTGTGGGTGTCTTCAATGAAACAGAAATTACATGTAGTGTGGTTATTGTTGCTACTCTGCTGCACTGAAGTAGTAGTATTCAATCAAGTGCCATCTGATATTAAAAAAATAAACAGACCAGAAAGAAGTTCTTAAAGAAATTCTTTGTGAACTTCTGTTTATCAAATAAAAAGAGTGACCATATCTAATGAAAGTTGATTCTCACTAAAATAAGTGTGGGAGGAGTAGCTGTTAAACAAACAAGCACATGTGAACACTCAATACACATGCAAATGCAGAGAAGTGAAAAGATTATCTGAGCAGTATGTCTCAACATAAGAAGACATGGCAGAAGTCCACTGTTTTGGAGTAGGAAGTCCTGATCTGTAGGAATCCCAGTAAGAAAGGTATAATTCACAAGGCTGATTGTTAGAGCTAACACTATAGGGAGAAAACAATATGGATGGTCATATGTCCCCTTACATCAGGCACATTCAACTGCATTCAGCCCAATTTAGCACACCCTGCAGCCACCCCCTACTCTATGCCATCACGGCAGCGGCTCTACACCACCAAGGACCCTGGCCTGGCCCTGAGCACACATCCATTGCTCAAACAACCGGCACTGGTGTACAATTGGCACTATACAGGCTGAAACCTGGGCATGAGGAGGGCACAGTGCAGTGCTGACTCAAGTTATGGCAAAAAATTGTATGCATTGTGATACTCTGGTTGAACACAGTCCTGTGAAAAAATAACAACTATACAACAGTGCTTCCTGTCGTGATAAAGGAATTTGAGAACAGGTTTCAAGATTGCCAAAAATTCATCAATTTTTTTTGTATGTTTGTGACTCTATTTCCAGCCAACACAAACACAAAGTCTGCAATTTTTTAAGTGGAATGTGTAGAGTTACAGTCAGATCTTCTACTCAAAAATTTAAGCCTGTCTCTCAACTGGACTTTCATAAGCTCTATCTTAGTAGAGAAAAATATCCCTCACTGCACTATTACAACTTATTCATGTTACCTTCTGGCAGTATGCACATTTGTGAACAACTGTTTTCAAGGATGAAGCACATCCTTGAGTAATATTTCACCAAAAGTCTTTGATCAACAACTTGAGAGTTCACTAGCAATTGCAGCCACTTCCATTGAACTAGACTGATACATCAGTTTCACAATAACAATAAATATCTTTCCGATTTTGTGTTTTGTTACCCTCTTTTCCGTTTTAATAAAAAAATATTTAGAAATAAATTTTATTTCTCGTCTACATAAACTATATAATATGTTTTGTGAAGGCTGCTCTGAAAGTAATGCCTCCTGTTTTATGTTATTGGACCATTACATCTGAAGCAGTTGTTGGTGGTACAGCAGTAGAGATTGAACAGTCCTACCAATATTCCATTACATTTTGTTGCTGTGTGATAGGTGGCAGCAGAAGTGCTGTCTGACAGAGGGGCATCAGTCATGGAAGAGCATATGGTGCAAATGTATGTTATTGAATCTCTTCATGCTGAAACAATGGAACCCACTGACATTTATTGATACTTCTTGAATGTTTATGAAGACCAAATAGTGGATGAGAGCACAGTGAGGTGATGGTGATGCATTTCAGCAGCAACGGTGCCGTTTTAGCAGCTGTGGAACAGTGGGTCACCTCTGCTGACGGAGATTGTTAGGAGCTCAGCATTCAGGCTCTTCATCATGGCTAGCAAAAATGCATAGCTAACAGTGGTAACTATGCCGAAAAATAGAGTTTTGTAGCTGAGAATTTGCTGTATCAAGTTTTATTATTGTGCTCTTTGTAGGGGTTGTGGTTACCATGGAAGTAAAAAAGGAAGTATTGCTTTCGGAGCAACTGATGGCCTATTCCTGTTCACTCAGTGCATCCCAAACGAGCTAACAGGCTGGACATCCATACGATAGATGCTGGAAACTCAGACAGCGTGGCAACTCAGAAACCTCTGATCCATGCTGAGCAGGCCCTGTACATAACAAATTCAGTTAATTGAGCTATGATATGATTTCCTTACAAGAGTGTACCTATGCTCATGATTTCTGCTGTCAAGTAGAACTGATGCTGTCATGTAAACTTCTTGCTGCTTTGATAGATAAAGGTAAGAGCACACAGCAGTCATAATCACTGTTAACATCAGGAAAGTGGTGGAAGCTGTACAGAGGCCAAGAGATTTATGCAGCACAGCATAGTTCTGAAGGCTGCATGGGGCTAGCCTAGGCAAACTCAAGTTGGCCCTGGTGTGAATCATCAGCTCCTTGGTGCCTAGTGGTGTTCTGGTCAGGATCACCACATTGGCAGTAGTCTTTGGCTCATTTAACTCCTGTATTAATGACCCAAAAGTGTAATCAGACAGCATTTTACTGAGATGTACTAATTTAAAATGGATACAAAATACAGAAGCTAGGAAAGGCAAATAAACACATCCATCTGGAAAGGTCAGAGAGGAGAGATGGGCTTCTATGGCTTGTTGGTTGTTTTATGCAGGCAGTGGTAGCTCATAGCATATTTAATAGATTATATTCGTTTGAAACAAGTCACTATAATGATTTTTCTCAAATGGTCTAGATAGGCCTTTATTGGGTCCAGCTGTCTTAGGCCACAGCTTTCAGCGTGCAATAACACTTGTAAATGTCATGTCTGAACAAAAATAATGAAGTGCCTCTGACAAGATGATACAGTTCTTCAGAGTGTAAATCACTGTGCAGAACCACAGAATCACACGGCTTGAAGGAGCCTCAAGAGTTTATTGTATCTAACCCCCCTACTGAAGCAAGGTACCCTAAACTAGGTCTCACAGATAGATGTCCAGACGGGTCTTGAATATCTCCATAGAAGGAGATTCCACAACTTCTCTTGGCAACCTATTCCAATGTGCTGTCACTGTTACTGTAAAGCAGTTCTTACTCATGTTAGTGTGGAACTTCCTATGTTCAAGTCTTAATCCATTACTCCTTGCCCTTTCACTACAAACCACCAAGAAGGTGCTGGCCTCATCTATTTGTCTCCCACTTCTGTTCAGATATTTATAAACATTTATCAGATCTCCTCTCAGTCTTCCCCAGCCTGAGTAGATCCAGCTTACTCAGTCTTTCCTCATATGTGAGGTGCTCAAGGCTCTTTATCATCTTTGTGACCCTCCACTGGACTCTCTTCAGAAGTTGCCTGTCTTTTTTGAACTGGGGAGCCCAGAACTAGACACACTATTCTAAATATGGCCTCATCAGTGCAGGGTAGAAGAGGAGGGTCACTTCCTCAACCTGCTGGCCATACTTTTTTTAATACATCCCAGGATACCATTGGCATTCTTAGCCACAAGGGCACACTGCTGGCTCATGCCCAACCTGTTGTCCACCATGAACTCCAGGGGCTTCTCCACAGAGCTCCTGTCAAACAGGTCACCCTCTGTCCTGTACTGATGCAGGCAGATATTCCTCTCTAGGTGTAAAGTTCTACACTTGCTAAACTTCATCAGATTCCTCCATGCACAACTCTCCAGTCTATCCAGAACTTGTTGAATGGTAGCACAGACTTCCAGTGTTTCAGCCATTCCTTCATGCAAACTTGCTGAGTGTGAATTCTATCCCTTCATCCAGATCATTGATGAAGATGTTGAACACAACCAGACCCAGCACTGACCCCTTGGGAACACCTTTAGCTACAGACCTCCAACCAGACTGTGCTAATGACAATCCTCTAAGTTCTGCCAGTCATCCAGTGTGCTCCTGCACCTCAAAGACTTTTTGAGGAATGTGCAGCCTTCCTGGACCCCTCTACCTTTTACGACTGAATTCTAAGCAGCTCTCCCTACCTGTCTCCTCATTAGTTCAAAGTCCACCCTCTGGAAGTCCAAGGTCCCCTCCTTGTGACTTCACCAAGAATTAAGAACTCTGCCATTCTGTGATCACTTTGCCCACAACAGCTCCTGAGCTCTGCATCTACCACCAGTCCTTCTCTGTTTGTGAGCATCAGAATTAGCTGGGCACCTCTCCTGGTACGTTCTCTTACCAGCTGTGTGAGGAGCTTATCTTCCAAACACTCTAGAAACCTGGGCTGCTTCATCTGTGCTGTATTGTATTTACAGTGGGTATCAAGGGAGTCAAAGTTCCCCATGTGAACAAGGGCTGCTGATCACACAGCTTCTGCCAGATGCTTGTAGAATGCCGTGTCCTTCTCTTCATCCTGGTTAGGCAGTCTGTAACAGACTCCCACCAGGATGTCAGCCCTGTTAGCCCTTTCTGTGATCCTTATGCATGGAGGCTCAACTTTATCACTCTCAGTCCTGAACTTAACAACATCATAACATTCTAACATAGAGAGACACGCCACTACCCTTCCTTCCTCAGACAAGGAATGATAGGACAAAGGGCAATGGGTGCAAGCTGGAACATAGGAGTTTCCACATAAATATGAGAACATCATCACTGTAAGGATAGCAGAACACAGGAACAGGCTGCCCAGAGAAATTGTGAGGTCTCCTTCTCTGGAGACATTCGAAACTCATTTGGACATGTGTGGCCTAACTTAGGTGTTCCTGCTCCAGCAGGAGCCTTGGACTAGATGATCTTTCGAGCTCCCTTCCAATCCCTGACCTTTTGTGATTCTGTGATTCCTTGCCTCTCCCTTCAAAAGAGAATCCATCAATTCATTGCAGCACTCCAGTTGTGGGAAAGATTCCATCATGTTTCAGTAATGGCAGGTAAGTCATATTTTGCCTGTTGGCAATGGCTGCCAGCTCTTCTTTATTGTTGCCCATGCTGTGTGCATTAGTGTATATGACTCACTCTCCAACTCCATCATCATTCCCCCAAGGCTCACCTCTACAGAGTTTCATTTTAATCCCTTCTCTTTCCTGCCCCTGCACCCGGCATTGGTGAGGCCTCACCTCGAGTACTGTGTTCAGTTTTGGGCAACTCAGTACAGAGAGGACATTGAGGTACTGAAGCAGGTCCGAAGAAAGGCAACAAGGCTTGTGAAGGGCTTGGAGAATATGTCCTATGAGGAGTGACTAGGTGTCACGGAGTTGACTAGATCAATCTATGCCCGTGACAGCGGGAGGCAATAGTCCCCTGCCCTGCCCCCCACCCCAGCCCCACAAAATGGGAAGGAAAGAAGGGAGGAAAAAAAACAGCGGCAACAATCTATGGGTGGAAAACTTATTTTACTATGTTACCAGAATACAAGATAACACACTATAATACAATTTAATTGAAATTGAGATTAATAAATCAAACAAGATAGGAGAGAGATTTCCCAAGACCGAGCCAAACCTGAAGAGCTTGGAACAGCTAGGAAAGCACCCTCCAGCAACCACTGCCAGGCAGTAAGAGACTGCCCCCCACCCGGAAGGGCCAGATCCCGTGACTTCTGTAATGTACAGGGATAGGTACCTGGAATTGGGGCATTAACACTTTAATGCCCCGTACACTACATGATGTTTTGATGTGGAATACTGAAAACCAAAAAAAAAACACATAAAACCATGACACTAAGGGAGCTGGGTCTATTCAGTCTGGGGAAAAGGTGGCTGAGGGGAGACCTTATTGCTCTCTTCCAATACCTGGAAGGTTGTTACAGCAAGAGCAGGGTTGGTCTCTTCTCACTGGTGACCGGTGACAGGACGAGGGAAATGGCCTTAAATTGTCCCAGGATAAGTCTAGTTTGGATATTAGAAAACTTGTTTACAGAAAGGGTTGTTAAGCACTGGAATAGGCTCCCCAGGAAGGTGGTTGAGTCGCCATACCTGGATGTGTTTAAAATCTGTTTGGATGTGGTTCTCAGGGACATGATTTAATGGAGGGTTGTTAGTTAGGGTAGTATGGTTAAGTTGTGGTTGGACTCGATGATCTTTAAAGTCTTTTCCAATCTGAGTGATTCTATGATTCTATGACTTCTAAACAAGTGGACCTTCTTGTCATTTTTCTACGATCCCTCTATCCAAACTTTTCATTTCCCTTCATTTCTTAGCTCCTCATCTATCTTCATCACATCCTTTGCCTTCTCTGCATTTTCTATTTTATTCTGCTCCTTCATTGCTTGCATAAACTATTGAATCTAATATGTCAACAGAAGGAGCTCTGTCTAAGAAGCAGTGGGTGCAATATGCACTGCATCAAGAAAACCTTGTACTGCAGGATGTGAAGGGCTGAACACAAAGTATTGCTCAACATAGCGTGAAAGGCTGGGAGGAAATGCCAAATGGGGACAAGGAGACATTTATCTGGACAAGTTCCCTGTGATGTGGTGTCCTTGGAAGTGATGTGGATGTGTTGTCAGTATAAAGCACCGCACTAACTAAAGGTGTATGGAAGCAGCAGAGAACCTGAAAATGCAGTGATATTCTGGCTGTAGACCTATGCTGTTTGATGGAGGTCCAGATGTTTCTGAAGCCTGAACCTTGTGGCAGAGGTGTGGCATTACACAATGTGACATCTCACTGTCATTAGGAAGTCTTTCGTCCCATGGCTTGCTGGTCCTGTGGGATTGGTATTTGTATAAATAGGATGGGATTTTTTGATACGTATAATAAGCAGCATAGCAGGGTTCTGCAGGATATGGGATGTTGTCAGAGTTTATAGACAGTGTAGGTTAATACATAGAATGTGAAGAGGATTTTGCAAGTCCTATTTGACTCCTTGCAATAAAGAAGTCTTCATGAAGATGTTTCGTCAGTACAGCATCTCTGTATAAAATATAATTCATCAAGGAGAGGAACAGATGCATCACACATGAAGAGAAATATGAGAACTTCTCTGTAAATTTTGAGCAAAAAAATATATATAGAACATTAAAACATCATCACTTTTTTTTTTATCTTTAACTGCAAAACTGGTCTAAATGCATCCAAAGTCTGAAAAAGATTTATCTCCTGCTTATTCCCTTCCTTCATTTTATGTAGGTATACTGTACAGATGGTGAGGTAATTGTCCAAGCAAGAAAACTGGATTGTTAAAATGCCTACAGTATAAATGTTGCCTTTTAATGTTTCTTTCAGGTCAGTTAGATAAGATTATCTTGTGAGACTTTCCACCACATTTTGCAGATGGGTTTGTCTGAACTTTGCTCGCTAGATCATAATTATCTTTAAATTTTTATCTCTCCTTTCCTTATCCAGCAACTTAAATGCTTTTACAGTCATCCCATGTGACAGAAACTGGTATGGTCTATCTCTCACTACAGTTAATTTAATTAGCAGCTGAGGAGATCCATAGTGGATTAATCTTCAACATCCACTATGTGCTCACCAAAGCACTCTCTCATTTCCCCTCCTCACCATGGCAAGAACAAAACAAGATTAAAAAAAATCTGATAGATTGAGATAAGGACAGGGAAAATCCTCACTAATTACTTCCATAGGCAGAGAAGACTTGACATGGGGAAGATTAATTTGATTTATTGCCAAATAATGCAGTGACAAGATAGTGAGAAAAACAAAACTTAAAGCACATTCCTCCTACCCCTCTATCCTTTATTCCCAGGCTCAGCTTTACTCATGATTCTTTGACTTCTTTCCCCCTGAGCAGTGCAAGGAAATGGGGTATGAATGTAATGGTTGGTCCATAACGTTTTATGTCTGCCACTTCTTCATCCTCACACTGTTCCCCTACTCCAGCATGGTGTTTCTCCCACAGGATACAGTCCTTTATGAATTGATCCAGTGTAAGCAATCCACAGGCTGCAGTTTTTTGAGAACTACTCCAGCTTTGGTCTCTCATGGTCTACAGCTCTGGCCTGGGGCTGCTCTTGCTTGAGCTCTCCAAGTGCTTTGCCTCCTCTGAGTCCTGTCCTCTGCTGCTCCATGGGCTCCTCCATAGTTGCCCAGGGAAATCAGCTCCACATGGTGCCCTTGGGCTGCAGGGGGGCTGTGAGAAAGACTGTCTGTAAATTTGTCAGATCATAAATTTGACTCCAGCAAGGATTTTAGTGAAGTCATCATGTCTTATTCATAACTGTAATGTTGGGTGCATGCTGTCTTATGGCAAGAGAGAAAGTGTTCACCTTTCCAGCAAAATACACACCAATTCACCATAGCACATCATAACACTTTCTCCCAATGCATGTTATAATCTCTGCAAGTTAAGTTACTCACTGGTTAAGCATTCCCTGCTCACAGTCTTCTTGATGTAGTTAGTAAGGAATATTTCCATATTAGGTCTGTTACTTAAAAACCTGTTGTTCTTAAGTAAAACTTGTATTTCTTTATGGGGGTAGGAGAAATGTTTCATAAGGTTATTACATTTGTTCTAGAGATTAAGATTATTACTTTTGTTCTGTCCTGTGCTAGGCCTACCCTGCAGATTTGCCTTATCTTGGGTTAGTCAGAAAGCTCCAGTTCCTACTTTTAAGCAAAATATTTGCCTTATTTTGTGCTAGTCTCTGCCTCAGCAACTTGTGAAAAACAACCAATGAAGACATTTTATAAAAAGATTATAAATTTGTACTTCAATATCAGAAGTTTCTACTGCAAATACACAATCTATCTTTCACAATTCCTCCTTCTTTTCTTTTTTTTGTTGTGTTTTTGCACATGTATGAGCATCAGCAATTATCAGACTAAGATATCATAGAATCATAGAATCACAGAACGGCCTGGGTTGAAATAGACCACAATAATCATCTAGTTTCAAAACCCTACTATGTGCAGGGTCACCAAATACTAGACCAAGCTGCCTAGAGCCACATCCCGCCTGGCCTTGATTGCCTCCAGGGATGGGACATCCACAACCTCTTTGGACAGCCTGTTCCAATGTGTCACCACCCTCTGTGAGAAGAACTTCCTCCTAATATCTGACCTAAACCTCCCCTGTCTCAGTTTGAAATAATTCCCCCTTGTCCTATCACTATCCACCCTTGTAAACAGCCATTTCCCCTCCTGTTTATAAGCTCCCCTCAAGTACTGGAAGGCCCCAGTGAGGTCTCCCCGAAGCCTTCTCTTCTCGATGCTAAACAAGCCCAGTTCCCTCAACCTTTCCTCATAGGAGAGGTGCTCCAATGCTCTGACCATCTTAGTGACCATCTGGACCCGCTCCAGGAGCTCCATGCACTTCCTGTTCTGGGGGCCCCAGGCCTGTGCACAGTACTCCAGATGGGGCCTCACAAGAGCTGAGTAGAGGGTGACAATCACTCCCTGTCTCTGCTGGCCACCCCTCTTTTAATGCAGCTCAGAACGCAGTCAAACTTCCAGGCTGCAAGCACACACTGCTGGCTCATGTCCAGCTTCTCATTCACTAGCACCCCCAAGTCCTTCTCCGCAGAGCAGCTCTCCAGCAGGAGATATCCAGTTTATATAAATAGCTGGGATTGTCCCAGCCCAAGTGCAACAATTTGCACTTAGACTTGCTGAATCTCATTAGGTTCACATGGGCTCATTTCTTCAGCCTGTCCAGGTCTCTCTGGATGACATCCCTTCCCTCCAATGTAATGACTGCGCTGCTTAGTTTGGCATCATTTGCAGTTTTACTCAAGATACACTCAATTCCATCATCTGTGTCATTGATAAAAATGTTGAAGAGCACTGGTCCCAAGACTGACCCTTGCGGGACACTGTTAGTGACTGGCCTCCATCCAGACATTCATCACAACCCTTTGGCTGCATCCAGCCAAGCAATTCTTCATCCATTGACCATTCCATCCTTCAGATCTATATCTCTCCAGTATAGAGAGAGGGCTGTAGTGAGGGACCATGTCAAAGGATTTGCAGAAGTCCAGGTAGATGACATCTTCACCTTTCCTGTGTCTACCAATGCCATCACTCCATCATAGAAGACCACTAGATTGGTAAGGCATGATCTGCCTTTGGTGAAGCCATGCTTGCTGTCTCAGATCACTTCTTTGTCTCATACGCGTCTTAACATGGTAACCAGAAGGATCTGCTCCATGATCTTCCCAGGCACAGAGGTGAGGCTCACTATCTGTAGTTCCCTGGGTCATCTGTTCTACCTTCCTTAAAAATGGGAGAAGTGTTTCACTTGTTCCAGTCACTGGGGATTTCACCCAACGGCCATAATTTTTCAAATACGATGGAGAGTGGTTTGACAACCACATCAGCCACCTCTCTCAGAACCCTGGGAAGAATATCATCTGGCCCCATGGACTTATATACATTCAGTTTCATGAGGAGTTCTCGGAATTGCTCAACTGTTACAGTGGGAGGGAATCTGCTCCTCTCACTTAGAGGTTCAGGGTCCTGGCAGACATGGAAAGCCTGACTACCAGTGAAGACTGAGGCAAAGCATTATTGGGCATCTCACCTTTTTCCAAGTCTGAGGAAGGCAGTTCTCCACCCTCACTTATCAGATGGGGAGCACTTTCTTTAGTCTGTCTCCTGTCTGTGTACCTGTAGAACCCCTTGTTATTTTTCACATCCCTTTCCAAGTTCAGCTTCATCTGTGTCTTGGCTTTCCAGATCCTATCTCTACACATACAGACAACTTCCCTGTATACCTCCCAGGCAACACAACCCTGCTTCCACTTCCTGTACATTTCCCTCTTTTCCATCTATTTAAGCTGGAGGCTGGTTTCCTGGCTCCTCTGCTCGATTTCTTCTGCTGAGGGAAGCCGTGCACGCAAAAGGGTGTCCTTAAAGAGCTGCCAGCTCTGTTCTGTTCCTATGTCCTTAAGCACAGTTTCCCAGGGGATCTCATCCAACAGTTCCTTGAACAACTTCAATTTTGCTCTCCTGAAGTACAGGTTCCTGACGGTGCTTTTTCCAGCCCTGCATTCCTTAAGATCACAAACTTCACGAGGGCATAATCACTGCAGCCCAGACTGCCTCCAATCTTAAAATCTCTAATGCTCTCCTCTGCGTTGGTGAGCACCAGGTCTAGTAAGGCTTCACCTTGTAGTGATCCATCTAATGCCTGGACCAGGAATTTGTCCTCAACAGACTCCAGGAATTTCCTGGATTGACTACCACCTGCCATGCTGCTATGCTAGTGGATATCCAGGTGGTTGAAATCCCCCATCAGAACGAGAGTCTGCAAGTGTGACACTTCTTACAGTTGAAGTAAGAAGGCCTCGTCAACAGCCTCCTCCTGATCAGATGGCTTGTAGCAGACCCCAATCACTAGATGTCCCTTACTGGACCACTCCTTGATTTTAACACATAAGTTTTCAACCTGATCATGGCTTTTACTCAGACACACTCTTCGCAATCTATCCACTTCCTAACATGGAGCCTCCTACCCTGTTCATTCCTTCTGTAGTCCTCAATCACAGCATGTCAGCTGTGGGATTTTTCCACCATGTTTCTGTGATAGCAATTAGGTCATTCAATTTCTTCAGGAAAAAGTTCACTTGTGTATCCTGGTCATCCATCCTATATAGGAGGTCTTCAGGAATGGTGCACAAGTAGATGAATGGCAAAAAATTTTATCTTTCATCCTTTTCTCTATTCGCTTAAGAGACCATAAAGGATTAAACTGTACCTGTTGCTGCACTATGTTTTCAATTATGTAAGGACTTGTGTTAAAAATATAAGGAGTCAGTTCGTAAGGAGGTTGAGTGACTGCAAGTAGCTGTTTGAAATCAATTTTTATCTACAGTGCCAAGCTGGAATGAACTTCAAGATTGTCCCAAAAACCATATTATGAACACTGCAAATAACAAGGTGGTGGCATACCAGCGTTCACATTCAAAAGGACAAGCATGTACTTGATCTTTCATTTTGCCTCCAACATACTTGATAATAATCTGGGAGACTGCTGCACATTGTACTGTTCTCATTCTGGTATCTAATTGAAGTTGTATTTCCGTTCCCTCATATTAGAGAAGGAGTCTGTTGATGTTTACCCTCTTCTTTTATTTCCCATTCCTGTGGTGGAATGTTTGAAAATGGTGGGATTTTCACTGAGGAAAAGTGATGTTACTTTTTTGGCATGTGTCCAACATGAGCAACATAAGCATCAGTCCATGGCCATCCTGTGACACATAGATTTCATATATCTCAGGTGTCAATTATAAAATCAAATCTTAACCCTGGGCCTTTTTGTCCCCATTTGCCATATATGACTAGAGATTTCATAAAAATGAAGTTGTACCAACAGTCTAGTTCTGACCTCTTTTTTTAACAGTAGAAATCTTTTTTTTGGTAGATAATAGAGTTTTTCCGGTACAACACCATTAATTTGCTGAACTTCAGTATCAATGGGTGTATAATAGGCAGATCCATTAATTTATTGGCAGCCAATTTGTGTATTCTCTCCTGGTGCAGCATGAAGTTTGGCTGTCTGATAAGTATTGTCCTAATCCCACTCCTCTTCTAAATATATTTTGGTCCCACACATAACCAAAAGATCCTCCCCCGCTGTGAGAACAGAGCAAGTCTGAGACTGCCTCACAAGACTGAATGTGTACAAGTCTATGGTGCCGGATGGCGTGCATCCCAGGGTTCTGAAGGAGCTGGCTGAGGTGGTTGCCGAGCTGCTCTCCATCATATTTGAAAAGTTGTGGCTGTCAGGTGAGGTCCTGGATGACTGGAGGAAGGGTCATGTCACTCCCGTTTACAAGAAAGGGAGCAAGGAGGACCCAGGGAACTACAGAACAGTGAGCCTCACCTGTGCGCCTGGGAAGATCATGGAACAGATCATCCTGGATGACATGCTTGTTCACATGAGGAATGAGCGTGTGATCCGAGACAGCCAGCACGGCTTCACCAGGGGAAGGTCATGTTTGACCAATCTGGTGGCCTTCTATGATGGAGTGATGGCATTGATGAACAAGGGAAAGGTGACCGATGTCATTTACCCGGACTTGAGCAAGGCCTTTGACATGGTCCCCCACCACATCCTTATCTCCAAATTGGAAGGATGTGGATTTGATGGGTGGACCATTCGATGGATAAGAAACTGGTTAAAAAGCCGCAGACAGAGGGTGGTCATCAATGGCTCTATGTCCAGGTGGAGGCTGGTAATGAGCGGCGTCCCCCAGGGGTCTATCTGGGGACCGGTGCTCTTTAACATCATTATCAGTGACGTTGATGATAGAATCAAGTGCACCCCAGCAAGTTTGCTGATGACACAAAGCTGAGTGGTGCAGTTGACATGGTGGAAGGAAGGGATGCCATTCAGAGGGACCTCGACAGGCTGGAAAGGTGGGCCTGGGTGAATATAACGAAGTTCAACACAGCAAAGTGCAAGGTTTTGCACTTGAGCCAGAGGAATTCCAGGGATCCATACAGACTGGAAGGAGCGGTCCTTGAGAGCCCTGCGGAGAAGGGCCTGGGGGTCTTGATGGATGAAAAGCTTAACATGAGCCAGCAGTGTGCCCTTGCAGCTCAGAAAGCAAATGGTATCCTGGGCTCCACCAAAATAGGGGTGGCCAGCAGGGACAGGGATGTGATTGTCCCCTCTACTCTGTTCTTGTGAGGCCCCATCTGTAGTACTGTGTCCAGTTCTTGACCCCCCAGTACAAAAAAGACAGGGAGCTGTTGGAGAAGGTCCAGAGGAGAGCCACAGTCAGGAGACTGGAGCACCACCCCTACGAAGATACTCTGAGGGAGCTGGGCTTGTTCAGCCTAGAGAAAAGAAGGCTGTGGGGTGACGTCATTGCAGCCTTTCAATAACTAAAGGGAGCCTAAAAGTAGGAGAGGAATCAACTCTTTGAAAGGGTAGATAACTGCAGGACAAGGGGAAATGGTTTTAAATTGAGGGAGGGAAGATTTAGGTTGGATGTCAGGGGGAAGTTCCTTACAGAGAGTGGTGAGGTGCTGGAACAGGCTGCCCAGAGAGGTTGTGGATGCCCCATCCCTAGAAGTGTTCAAAGCCAGATTGGATGGGGCCCTGGGCAGCCTGGTCTAGTACTAAATGGGGAGGTTGGTGGCCCTGCATGTGGCAGAGAGGTTGGAAATTTCTGATCCTTGAGGTCCCTTCCAACCCGAGCCATTCTGTGATTCTGTGATTCTGTGATTACTGGAAACCTGGGAATTTAGGTTTGCAAATCAATATTTCAGATACAAACAAGCACACAATGAAGTACACCAGTAACCCCACTGGAGTACACTCAAATTCTGAATATGTTAGTTATTCTTTCCAGTTACAGATTATGTTCATTCTCCTTCAATGCAAGGATAACTAATTTTCATCTTTCAGTGAAACCTCTCTTCCAAGTATTGGAATCTGTAAAACCTTTTACTAATGTCTACACCCTTTTCCTACATTTCTCCTAGCTGTTTCAGTAAGCATTAATACCTGAAATAGTCCTTCCTACTCAGGTTGAAGTTTTGACTCCTTCCAGGTGCGTTTTAGGACCCATTCTCTAGCCTGGAATGGGTGCACTAGGAATTCCAGCAGTGGAGTCTGAGCCCACAGCTCACAAACCTTAAGAGATGAGAAGGAGGAAGACAACCTGAGTATATAGTTCTAAAGAAATTTATATTTGGTTTTAAGAGTGGGCATCTCACCACTTCCCTCTAAATGTGGTAACAGAAACAGCATTTCATGTAGCAGTACTCCTATATTTTTTCTAGGAGCAGTTTGAGTCCTGAGGAGAGCCAAGGGCAAACATTTGATTTCTAATACCAGCTTTGTCAAGTGTTTTTTCAAAGTCTGATTGCCTATTCCACTTTTCCTCAGGAAGGGGGGTGCCATGGAGTATGGAACTCCCACTTTATCCCTAAAATTTTCATTAGCTGCTTTAGGATGTGTGAAGTGAAATGACTTCCCATGTCTGAAATGATATTTTCTACAATCCCATATCTAGGGATTATTTGTTCCAAAATTGTTTTTTTCACTACACTAGCTGTTGCTGACCCTGAAGGGAAAGTTTCTACCCACGTGACAAATGATCGACTAATACTAACTGACAGATACTTCAATCTTCCTTCTTAATCTAGTTTGGCAAAATCTACTTGAATGCTCTGGAGAGGTCTGAGTCTCAGTTCTCATCTACCTGAAGGTTGTTTTCTCACAGTCTCTTGTTTATCTGTTGATATGTTACACATCTATTGCATATCTGCGTAGCTACTCTATACATTCCTGTACCCACATATTTCCTTAATACAGCATCACACATTGCCTGGACCCCCCAGTGACTCCCCAGATGTGGAAGAGTTAAAATTTCTCTTATCAGTTGTTTGTTCACCATTTCTCTACTGTCAGGGAGAATCCAGTGACCTTCTAACTCCTTTGCATCCAATTCTTTGAATGATGCTCTCTCTTTTTTACCGAAGATTTGCTTTTCAGGAGGAGTCTTTGTTTCAGGCACTTGAGACAGTTTCATTACCTGTTCCGACTATAAAGCAGCCTCCTTTGCTTTTTCATCAGCAACTCGATTTCCCTGTCGCTGTTATAGAGATCCATTTTTGATGTCCTCTTATATGTACTACAGAAATTTCTTCAGGTAGTAACAGGTTGTACAAAACCCGTCTAATCAATTCCTCATGGGCCAGCTCTTCCCTCTGCTATTTGTTAAACACCTTTCTTCCCAATTTTTTCCAAATGTGCGTACCATTCCATACACATATCGTGAGTCTGTGTATATAGTTCCCTGTTTTCTTCATAACAATTTTAATGCTTGATTCAAGGCATCTAATTCACAAGTCTGAGCTGACCAATTATTAGGGAAGCTTCCCATTTCCATTACCTCCCATCTGCTTCTTCAATAACTGCATAACCTTTATATTCTTTTCCATTCATGACTTCGGATGATCCATCTAGGAATAAAATTTCCCCTTCATCTAAATGTACATCCTGTAGATCTAACCTTAACTTTGTCTAGTAATTTGTTAGGTTCAAACTGTTATGTTCCAAATCTACAGTGTCTTCATTTCTGTTTGTTAAGAAGGAAGTAAGATTCATGATAGAGCCAATAATTATAGTTAAATAATCTCTTTCAATCAACATTCTCCCCTGTTTGAGTATTCTGGAATCTGTCAGCCATCTTCTGGCTGTCTGAATGAGAACTGTTACCTGATGAGGGTTAACAACAATCAGTAGCACCCCAAAAGTCAGTTTCCTGCTTTCTTCCACTAGTAAGGCAGTTGCTGCTACAGCCTGAACACATTCTGGCCACTCTTGAGATACAGGGTCTAATAACTCAGATAAGTATGCAACAAGTTTTCTTTTGTCTCCCCAGTCATGTGTTAAAATTCCCAAACCAACTCCTCTGCTGACAGTTACAAAAAGATGAAATGGTTTATTTAAGGCAGGGATAGACAGTACTGGTGCTGTAGTCAAATCTTGTTTAAACTTTTCTACTATTTCCTTTTTGTCTTCTGTCCTATGTAATATATTAGATTCTTCTTCTGACAGTTTAAGATATAATTTCTTTGTCTTTTGTGCATATGCTTCTACACACAATCCAATTAAACCTAAGAATTTTCACAGATCCTTCTTTGTTCTGGGCAGAGGAAATTGTGCAGTTCCCTGAATCCTTCCAGGGTCTAATTCTTCATTTGCCTCCAGGAATTCCTAATTTGACTACTAAGTATCTTCCTTTTTTACCATTTGACGTGCTGCAATGATCATAATTTCTGCCTTTGCTTCTGTCTTTCTTCTCCCCTTCTAATGTACACTTTCTGTGCTTCCTTTGAAAGGGTTTCTAATGGTTGCTCATGCCACCCTTCTATTTTCTGAAGCCTCTTTTGTATATCTGGCCAGTATTTAGTTACAAATTTCTCATCTCTCCATTAGTATGAGGAGAGTTTACTTACCTGGTGACACTGCAACCCTAAGAGGACACATAGAAGTGTTAGCAGGGTTAGTTTTGAGAATGGAAAGATTTCTAATATCCTTTTTGCTTTGTTCTAATTAGTTCCTAAAACAATAAAACTTTTTCTTTTCGAGCCTCCAGATAAGCTGGCAATAGGGTGATGAGAGCCAATATTTCCCATTCTATTAGCAGTCTCCAACTCCCCTCTGTTACAAAAGTTGGTTCAGTGTCAGGATTACAAGGCGGAAATGCTGGAATGCTGTTCAGGAGGAGAAAATAGCTGATGTCTGTTCTGTGTACTGGTACAGGGGGGGTGCAAGTTTTCTGAGGTATCTAAGGAATCTGGAACTTCTCTGTTCCTCTTTATGTATGGAATTCTGTTGAGTTATGACAAACTCTCTGTACCCAACATGCAGTGAAAACCGATTCCTCCTCTGAAAAAAGGAGTTTTGCTGTTCACATGCACATTTAAAGTCTGACATGCCCAAACTTTGTCAGACCTATATTTTGGCCAAAATACTGATTTTCCTTAAGTTGGTTCTATGGCCCACACAAGAACACAATATTGAATCCTTTTTCATATTTTCATATTCCTTTTCCAGTTTCTTAATGTGGTTCCTAAAGGACTTACAGCAGGCAGAGCATCAGGAACCTTTTCTCGGTCTTCGTTTCCCCTGAAACTCTTCTCTTAGCAATCTCTACTTGTGCTTCTACAGAAGATATCCTTCTGCAGGATATCACATGCCAAAATCACAGTTCTTGATAAAGAAGTACTGTCAAGCACTTCACCATGCAGGATGATACTGTACTTTGTAAGAGTCCAAAAACCCAGCATCCAAGGCTATACTTAACCGTGAACAGCTGATTGTTCTTACCTTGGTCTGTGCACAGAGTTGTCAGGAATTATTGAGTCTACTTCTTAAAACCACAGTGCCAACCATCCATCCCTGTCCCAGCTGTTCATGGATCCTGCTTTGCTAAACAGCCTTGTGTCTTCAGTTAGCTCTCCCATGAATCTGCCGCCACCAGCTCACAAGGCTGCTTAAAATGGTAGAGGGGTGCACCTTCCTGCTTTGTAGCAATGGAGATCTGTCACAAGCGATGTCAGTTGCCAGGTTTTGGCATCAAATTGTGAGAAAAAATGTCAGTCTATAAGTTTGAACCCAGAAAGAGTCTTAGTGAAGCAACGTGTGTTATTCACAAGTGCAATGGCAGATGCGCATTCTCTTATGGCATGAGAGAAAACATGAACCTTGCCAGCAAAATACACACCATTATATATAAACCCTTTCTCCCAACAAACATTATCTTCTCTCCAAGTTACTCATTGGTTGAGCATCCCAGGCTCACAATCTTCTTGATACAGTTACTAAGAAATATTTCCATATTAGATGTTACCAGCTTGTGATTTTTTAAGTATATCTTGCATTTCTTTGTGGGGGCACGAGAGCAATATTTTGTAAGGTTACTGCATTTGTTCTAGGGATTAAAGTTATCACGTTTGTTCTGTTCTGTGCTGGAGATTAAAATTATCACAGTCTTTCGGTCTTGTGCTAGGCCAACCCTGCAGACTTGCCTTATCTTGGATTAGTCAGAAAGCTCCAGTCTCTCCTTTTAAGCAAAATATTTGCTAGTTTCTGCCTCAGCAACTTATTCTGAAAAGAAACCTATGCAGACATTTTATAAGAAGTATATAAGTTTTGCAAAGGCCTGTACTTTGGTATTACCTTACCTTTTTTCCTCTTTCTTGTCATAACTTTTTTTTTTTTTTTAGTGCCTATTTTACCAAAATATTAAATTTTAGCAAGTGTATAAAATATATTTAAGTAGTAAGAGTATGCACAAATTCAGATGGAATTTACAATATTCATCAGTATTCTATAATTGTTTCATTATTTTTAATTATTAATTTGTTTTTAAATACATTGTAGCTTGCTTTTGATGTTTTAAATTTTAATACTTATATTTCAGTCAAAATGAATAAAGTTCAAATCAACTATTTAATAGCAATGGGATATTCATTTTTCCCGATAAGTTCCACCTCACATACACATTGCTTCAAAAGTGAGGATTCACTGATGAGAATGAAAGCTGACCTACATATTCAGAGAATGAAGAGCAGTAGAACAGGTGAATAGACATGGAATTAAATGGGTACTATTCATTTCAACCAGTGTTAGTTCAATTTAACATAAATTCATCAACTTTACATATATGTCGGGTAGGCGTTTTTATCGATGTTCATTAAACACAGAATATTGTAATAATCTTGGCTGAGAAAGAACTACAGGATCATCACATCCAACCATCAACCTGAATGAACAAGTCAAATCACTAAAACGTCCCTCAGTGCCATGTTCACCCATCTTTTAAATGCCTTCAGATTTGGGCATACTTAACCATCCTCTCAACAAAGAGAGTCTTCCTAATAACTCATCTTAACCTCCTTTGCTATAGCTTGGGGTCATTTTCTTGTGTTTCATTACTTGTTGTCTGAGAAAAGAAACCAGCACCCGTCTCTCTGCAAGTTTTTTCGTCTAGAAACTTCATTTTCTAAATCCTCAGAATTACCATATCTTAATTCAGTCTGTGTGCTGGTTTTAGAGGTGCTGCTATGCATTTTGCTAGTATTCACCTTTTTTCAAGCAAATAATTTTTTATTTTCTTAACTCTGCTGGGAATACTATAGACTTACAAATGAAATGCAGAAAACAAATGAATTACCATGGAAACGTATGTCAGTCTTTATACTGGTAATGTCTTTGCTTTTGTAGATCAAAGAAAATAGAACGCTTAGTTTTTTCCTTTGTTTGATATATATGAATGTAAGATTATTTGTAAATATTAAGAAATAGTAAAAGGCAATGACAAATGAATATCTTACTCTACTACTTCATGAATACATCCCTAACATAGATCAATGTTAGTAATAAATCTACGGAGTTTGACACAAGTATATTCCATAAAGATGTATGTTTCTGTATGTCTCCCAGTTTGTGTTTTGCAGTTGCAGTCTGCACAAACCTAGTTTTAATATAAAATATGATTTCCTCCCTGAAGGAACCTGAGTAGGAAAGAAGTAACAGTCTCAGAAAGATTTTTTTTAATTTATTTTTTTAACCAGAACAAAAATCCAGTGCCACCTTTTTGGGATAAACGAAGCAAGCAATCCCACACACTATCTCAGAATCTAAATCAAAATAAATACATGGTATATGTATGCATACCTGTATACTGCATCTACTATTTCATTGGAGTGTTTCTCAATTTGTCTGCTTCTGTATTTATTCTTTTTTAGTGGATATCTACACATACATTTTCCATTACTCCCATCTTTAATGACACATGGAAGATCTACATTCATATTTTGTATACTTAGTTAAAATCTGAGTTAGAGAAGCAGATTTCAAAACAAGTTCACAGAATCACAGAATCACAGAATCACAGAATCACAGAATGGCCCTGGTTGGAAGGGACCTCAAGGATCAGAAATCTCCAATCCCCCCACCACAGGCAGGGCCTCCAATCTCCCCATTTAATACTAGACTTGGCTGCCCAAATCCTCAAATGGCTGCATAGCTAGAGCAGTCTGTGAAATTATCTAACTGATTCAAGAAGATTAAACAGGGAATAATTCTTCTGTTCAACATTTTTATCAGCTTTGCATGTATAGAGTCCTCAGCAAATGTACTGATGACACTAAACTGAGAAGTGCTGTTGACTTGTTGGATGGGACAGGAAGCTTTGCAGAGGTTAGTTTGGAGCACTGGGCAATCAGCAACGTCATGAAGTTCAGCAAAGAAAAATGCTAGGTTCTGTATGTAGAACAGAGCAATGCCACCACAGGCAAAGAATGGGAGGTATGTGATTGGAGAGTAGGAAGGAATCAGCAGGGAAGCTCAGCAGGAAGGGATGTGGGAGTGGTGGTGAGAGCAGCTCAGCATGAGCCAGCAGTGTGCCTGGCAGCCAAAGGGCAGACTGCCTTTTGGGGTGCATTAAACACAGCACAGCCAGCAGGCCAAAATAAGTGATTGTCCCACTGCATTCAGCATTGATGCAGCCTCAACTTGAGTACTGGGAAAAAATACTTTATTCACTTTATCTGTCTAAAGGGTAAAATGCTTTGAAAATTTTTAAAACTCTTGCATTGGTAGGCCTATTTGGGTTGGCCAATGTATATGGAGAGCACTCATCATCTTGCCAGATCAATCTTAACAGGTTTAGAATAAAGTTGCATTTATTTTTATCTGATTCTGTTTGTTAGTTTTTCTAATACTATCAAAATTAACACATTCTGCAAAGGAAGTATTGTTACTGAAATGATCCTTACTCTACCAATCCATCTGCTCCAAGAGCCTTCCAGTTGACAACTTGCCCACTGTCATGTTTTGCACAAACAGAAAACTATACAGTTTTCTGACATAAATCTGCTGCAATGTATTGCTTAGCCTTCCAGTGCAGTAGGAAAAAAATTGTTCTTGTCAGAAATAGGTGGAGCTGTTTCCTTTACAGATGCAAATTCCAGTGCTTCATCAAGTCTGCATTCTACAACCTAAACTTTCAGCTCCTTAAAAGAATGTCATGTGAACTAGCATATATATACCAGTATTAAGTAGCAATATAAAACATTTTTTTCTTCTTTCCAAGGAAAGAAAAAAGATTAAGGTTTTAGTTTATATATACAAATATATTTGCACATTAGCACTTTCTTGTCCTACATAGCTCTCTCTCCTCATCTGCTGTCTGCTTTAAAGTGTTAGGCCAGAACAGTGAGTTAGCACTTACAGGACTTAGGAATGAGTATTTGGCTTACACTGCATCTGTAGTATCAACTGGTTACATAGCTGTCATTTTCTCTATTTTAGCAGTTTGCTTCCTGAACAGCTCCAGCATTCTTTCTCAGATTACAGCATATTTATCTAATCTTCTCTTTGAATCCTAAAATTTTAACATTTAAATTATACCTCTTACTTTGCTATTTCAAAAGTAACAGTTTTCATATATTCCAATCTTTTTTGTAACAATGTCAAAACACTAAATAAAATACAGATCCCTCTGACACCTTTCTCTAGCATCCTAGATAACAGTGAATAATAGATCTTCCTGCTGAGCAATGAGAATACAGCCTCTCTGTAGGAGCAAAGTGATCAGTTACTCTGAACAAGATACCAACTAAGTACATTATCACAACAAGCTCTCTTTGCCAGATGGCTTACTCCTATTCCTTACAGTTATTGATTGTAATAATTTCTGGCATATGTACATTTTGCTACAACTTCTATTTCAGAAAAAGAAGCAGAAGAGGAAGTTGCATAATTAAACAAACAAAAGCAGCTTTATGCCTTCCTATAAGTATTTACTCATGCAATCACTTATATTCTTGTATTTGCCATATAAAGTCATATTCCTTGTAGAGTGCATTCACATGTGTGCTATCTACTTTATATAATCTTTAACATACACACACATACATACACAAAAAAAAAAGGTGGAAAAAAAATTCTGTTGATCGTTTGTAACACTCGTACAAAGATAAGCAGCATTCTGCTGCACAAGAATAAGCACAAAATACAGGGCCACTAAGATGATCAGAGAGCTGGAGCACTTCTCCTATGAGGAAAAGTTGAGGGAACTGGGCTTGTTTAGCATCGAGAAGAGAAGGCTTCGGGGAGATCTCACTGGGGCCTTGTTCCCCAATACTGGAAGGGAGCTTATAAACAGGAGGGGGAATGGCTGTTTATGAGGGTGGATAGTGGTAGGACAAGGGGGAATGGTTTTAAACTGAGACAGGGAAGGTTTAGGTCAGATATTAGGGGGACGTTCTTCTCACAGAGGGTGGTGAGTTACTGGAACAGGTTGCCCAAGGAGGTTGTGGATGCCCCATCCCTGGAGGCATTCAAGGTTAGACTGGATGTGGATCTGGGCACCTGGTCTAATGTTTAGTGACCCTGCACATACCAGGGGTTTGAAACTAGATGATCATTGTGGTCTATTTCAACCCAGGCCATTCTGTGATTCTATGAAACAGCGTAGTCTGAAAGAATCAATCTTGTTCCAGGTGAACACATACTGGTACTGCACTGACATTTATTTGAGGAGCACGCAACTGATTCATTCACCAAAACTTGGGTTCTCTGTGGTATTTTAGAGTTTATAATCTACTTACAATACTCACATTGGTATGGTAGATATGACAAAAGGCAGTTAAACCCCAGTCTTTCCCCAGTAGCTATGAAAGGCAAACAGGATAATTAGATTAACAGAAAAATTAACATGTATATTGAAGCATCAGAACTACTCTAAAGATGTAGACCATGATGAACAAGCTGTCATAGAGGCCACAATTTGGAGAATGTTCATAATTTTACACCTTCCTTGTAGCATTTAGTTTTACTTTGGATCCAGTTCATGAATTAGGAATTTGTCATTCTCCGCTCTGAGGATTTTTTGCAAGCTTATATCCTGTCACTATTATACTTATTACACCTTTATTAATCTAATTCTGCTCCTGAGTTGCATGCATAATTTTTCCATCATGGAATAATTCTTCCTGTGGCCTTATAGGTCACATAGGAAAATATGTTCTACAATTTTTTTATGGCTTCCTACTTTACACCAAACCCTATTTGATGTTGGAAGACGATATAAGCTTCAGTGTCTACATCTGTTTGTAGTTTTATAGAATCACAGAATCATAGAATCACAAAGTTGGAAAGGACCTGCAAGATCATCTAGTCCAACCATCCTCCGACTGCCATTGCTACTACAAGCTGCTAAACCTATCTCGTAGCTCCTCATCCAAATGCCTCTTGAACACTGCCAGGGACGGTGATTCCATGTGAGAATCCTTCTTTGTTTTTTGGCTCAAAGCTTGCTTCCTGAGGTATTTCTTGTGAAAATCAATCTTCTGATTGATTTATTGAGGAGGCAAGTGATCAGTCCTGCTATGTGACAATCAACATCACTTTGTGGACATTTGAAAGCACCTTCCTCCAGAGCTTCTTGCCTCTGGAAGAGTGCTCAGGAGTGTTTACTACTGGAAGATCTGGCCTGTGACTAAGTAGCTCCAGCTTGGTATGGGAAAATAGTGGTGTAGGTGGGCATCCCATGCTGACATGCCCTGGAAGATGGGAACAAAGGAGTTTCTCCTGAGATCCCAAAGCTAGAAGCTGCCACTGAAAGGAGAGCTGACTCAACCACTTTGGATTTGAACTGTCACTCCAAAGAGAGCTGACTCAACTGCTTTGGACTTATAAATAACTTGGTACTACCACTGAAAAGTCATTGTCATCAACAGAACAACAACACCCGATGACCCACCACTACTGAAGATCAAAGACTGAACTAGGAACCACGCTGGATCCATGGTGGTGACTATCTCCCTCTTGCTGCCTATAAAGACTCCTTGCTTCTTCTTTCCTATCTTTTCTGTCGTGCTCCTTCCCTTCCCCATTACCCTAATTCATAATAGTGTCCATCCTCCCCTTCCCCATCTCCCTGATTAAGATTTGTAATAAACTGGTCGGACCAACATTTGAACCATTATTTCTTAATCTCACACCGTGTATAGAGATTTCAAAGAATCTCCTCTCTGTCTTATAAATTGGAGCGAGACACTCCACTACCTCTATTTGGCAGGCCATCCCTGTGACTGACCACTGTCTGAGAGAAAAGGTTTTTCCTTATATCTAATCTAAATCTCCTCTGGTACAATTTGTGGCCATTTCCTCAGGTCACGTTTGTTGCCTGGGAGAAGAGGCCATTGTTATTTAGTCACACAGGATTTCAGAGTGGCCTGCTGATTAGAGTATAACTTGCCTCATCACCCTGTTTTCAGGTCACAAATACAATAACCATTAGTTAAAGGCGCTGCCTCTAGCCAGGTGGAGAGGAGGAACAGTTGGGTTTATTGAACTGTATGGATTTGACGGCCTGGCATATCAGAACCACAGAAATATGAGGCTTTAGGGCTCACTGGTGCACAATGTACTTTAATGCCATCAAGTTATGATGTGGACAGTACTCTATTGCTCACACTGGCCAACAAATTCCCAGTCAGTCCTTGAGCAGCAGTTGCCTCACAGACAAACTCCCCGGTTTTATAGTTTCACATGATGTCATATGAGATGAAATATCCATCTGGTCAGTGTGAGTCAGCTGTCTTGTTTCTATGCCCTCCCACATCCTTGTGCCTCCCTAGCTCCCTTGCTGGCAGGACAAAACAAGAAGTTGAAACATCCTTAGGTTACTGCAGTGCTGCTCAGCAAAAACTATGACATTGGGGTGTTATCAACATTGTTTTCCTCCTGTATGGGAACTGCTGAGTCACGGTCTGAACCTCTGATTGATCACCTGAGGTGAGCCATGAGTCAGCCAGAGGAGCACAGGTGAAGGCAATTCACCTGTGCTGCCGGAAGGGGTGGAGCCAGGCTCCACCCCTCCTAGACCTATTTAAGAGCTGGCTACCAGAGGGGAAGGATCTCTTCTGGAGATCACCTCTCTTGGTGTTTTGTGGTGAGCCCAGCTGAAGGGTAAGCTCTTCCATTTATTCTCTTTTTGTTATTGTTATCTACTTTGCCTAACTCTCTTGATTATATTGTGATTATAGCATCTTGATATCTGTTGATTATACAAATCCTAAAGCCAAAACATAGCATCATACCAGACACTATGAAGAAAATCAGCTCTGTCTCAGCTGAAAGCAGTGCATTTGCATACTCTGTGCTGCTCAGACACTGGCAGTGAGTGGGTGGAGAAATATTTTTCATTTTAAAAATGCACAAGCCATTCCCATTTCATTCAGAAGTTTTTAATGAAAATAAGAAACAACAAACTTCTGTCTTCGGAAATTTGTTTCATAAAAAGACAATAACAGTACTATGAAATATTCTTCTTCAATATTAAAGCACCTCAGGGGCTCTGAGAAAGAGTCATGAAAACAGTAATATCCCTTGCTGACTCAAGTCATTAATGAAAGGTAAGCAGGTTAAAGTTTCTACTGATCTTGCAGAAGAAACAGCATTACAATGATACTCGGTATTTTGGGGCTATTCTATACAACCTAAAGCAGAAATGGTTACAATGGTTTCACAGGTTACACTGTGCAGGATGAAGCTGGTTCTAAGCAAAGTTACACTGTCACAAATAGGCAATTTCTAACACACATTATCCATATTAAGCTACTGTTAGAGACAATCAGGGCAGTTTGCTCTGGACATCAGGCTAAATGGTTAAGTAGGGAAAACTGCTGGGATCCTTCCTTTTCTTTCTTTCAGGATCCCATGAAAGAAATGTTGGGTTTGTCTGCAGTATCTTTGCTTCAATATTAATTTCACTATGGTGATTTCAATATCAGAATAAACGAGTAACGATATTCCCACCTAATATTACCAACTCAATTACTAAATTCTGTACTCCAAAAGAGAAAAATTTGTAAATTCAAACAATACCTTGACCTTATTTATAAATGTAAATATAACTACTTTCAACCACAATTTTTAGAGATAAATTTTCAATTATTTAAAAAAAAATCCAGATCAGATCTGCATTTCAGGGGAAAAAAAATAGGTAAAAGAACTGTATCAATTATATATGTATGTATATATATATATGTATGTATATATGTATATATATGTACCAACTGCTAAAACTAACCAGAAAACACAACAAATAACTCAGTGTACTTCTACATAAAGTTGACTGTGAAGAAAGCGTCTTCTGTTTTTATTGTATTCCACAAATGAAAACCAAAGACTTCCACAAGGAAAATAAAGAATAAAGAAAATAATAGAATAGAAAGGTTGTTCTATGAAACTCTGTAGAAAATTGTTTTTACATTAGTTGGCCATGGTTACATATTTAAAGCAAGTCTATTCTCTATTCTCACCCAGTTATTGTACAAAGCATCCAATCCAGTCTCCACTATGTCACTTACTTTCAGAAAGAGATTCAAGAGGTGATGCAGTGGACATTCAGTGATCTTCATTCACTTTAAGCTATTACTGGTACATCGGCATGTTATCTTGGCACTTGCATAGCACCAAATTATCCACTGATATCACACACAGCCCAAGAAAACAGAATATTCCACTGACAGTGTATTTCTCTTGTTACATATATTCAAAATTCAGCAATATCCATCCTTTCAAATGCCATGTCACTTTTCACGTGGCTGTCTGCTTATGTGTCTGGCTTCTGCTGTTTGCATTGCTTCAGTAGAATAAAAAGACATCAAATATTCAAATCTCAGTCAGTGAGACTACTCATTTGCAGGCTGTGAGTGGAGAGTAAAGCATGTTGAAGCATTTGGACTGCCTGGAAAAAAAGAGCAACAGTCAAGGCCTGGCAAGGTGTGTGGGAGAAGCTGCCAACAAGATGGGTTTTTTCACTGCCAGATATGATGAGGTGATTTTAAACCGGGAGCAGCCTGAGATCCACAGTCTGAAGAGTAAATAAAGTTTGCATGGAAAACATGGCAAAGAAATGCTTGAACATCCTGCACAATTCTTTACTTCAGCTAATTACTCTCTGAGTGGAAAGAAGAACAGTGTATCATGCTTTGAAATACACTTTGCTCTTTCAAACACATTTTTCAAATTCAAGCTGGTTCTACTTTTCAGACTACTGCTGGATTTCACTGTCTGCAGTGAAACAGATGTCTCAGAAGCTTAAACTAAAACTGAGATTTATGTCCGAGTTTATTGACAATTCCAAACTTTTGCAATATGCAAGGTAAAGTGGTGCATTTTGAATACCATAAATTGCAACATATTTTCAATTCTCCTATACCAAATATTGTAATTTGTGTAAGCAGATTAGAGTAATTAATTACGGACAGCACAATAATTAATAATATATAATTTGCAGCTAGTGTTGTCAGCTATTATACTAATATGGTCTGCATTATACTAATAGCAATGAAGTGCAGCATACCTAAAATTTACAGAAGTATACTGCTAATGTAGTTACAAATATATCTGCTTTACTGCAGCTTATGTAGATTTTTTATGTTGCATCTGAAAACACATAAAAATCTGAACAGCCAGAAAAGAACTGTAGAGTTGTTTACAGAAAATCATAGAATCTTAGAAGCATATACTGGCACAGTTAGAAGGGACCTCAGAGTTCATTAAGCTCCATTCTTCTGCCAGGGGCAAGATTGCCTCTCATTGGATCAGATTGCTTAGGGCCCCATCCAACCTTGTTTTGATCGTCTCCAAGGATGGGGCACCCTCAACTTCTCTGGGCAGCTCTGCCAGGGTCTCATGCTCTCTGAGCAGAGAATTTCCTCTTGACAACTAAGAGGAGAGTCCTAAATCTCTCCCCTTAAAACTCTTCCCCCTTGTCCTACCATTAATTACCCATGTGAAAAGTGTTTTCCCTCTTGTTATAAAGCCCCCTTTAAGTACCGAAGTGCCATGGTGGGGTCTCCCTGGAGCCTTCTCTTTGCCAGGCTGAACTAGCACATCTCCCTCACCCTTTCTTCATAGGAGAGGTGATCCAGGCCTCTGATCACCCTCATCGCTTTCCTCTGGAGCCTCCTCTGCATACACACCAAAATTACAGTTAAGATCTAGAAAACAATAAAACTAGGATTTGTTGTTCTTTTTTTTGTTTGCTTGGTTAATGTAGTGGGTTTGTGTGTGTGTGTGTGTGTGGTTGTTGCAGTTTTGTTTTTGAATTTTGCTTTGTTTTTAATTTTCATACAAAGCTGTCCCCTAGCTGTGTAACATGAGGACTTTTTACATTTCTAGGAAAACAGTCTCACTGATATACTGTAACTGATTTACAAACACATGTTCTGCTGCATTTATCCCACAAGAATCTTTATCAGAAAAAAAAACTTTTGGAAACATATGATCATGGATACTAAAAAGAGACAAGTCAGGGCAAGGGCAAGTCAGGAATGATCTTTAAAGATTACTCGGTTTGGTCTCCTATCTCTCAATTGTAATTACTCAGTTGTAATTCCAGTGGTTCCTTTTGTCGCTAAGAAATGTAGGCACTGTTCTGGATTTATGTGATACTGTACAATAAGCTAAACAATGTTGAGGACATAAAGGCTCAGGAAAATTTCATCTGCTCAACCCTAGACCCTATTTCTTCCCCCAAAATGTAGAGCAGGATGGATAAATTGAGGTTTAGAAGTGTGAAATAAGGTGTGAAACTGAATACCAGTACTTTCTCTTACTCTATACCATCACAAATATTCTCCACTTATTATTCTGCTTAGCATACTGTAATAAACACATGAAAGGCAGCGTCTAATTTAAAAATAAAAATCCCATAGTTTCTTTAAAGGTAAAGCACTGTAAATAGAACCTTACATTTTACATGAACTGAATTTTTCTTTTCTCATAACCTATAATAATGAGATATGTTGCTTTTACCAGAGCTCAGAATAATAAGGTCTGTTTAATGTCAGAGAATATTTATTATTTGAAGGCCATGAATGTGATAGGGCATGTTTCCTATTTTGCAAACAGAACAATCTTGTTCATTTCAACTTTTGTTACTGTGTTTCATAGTGATTGCTAAAATTGGGTTATACTTTAAAAAAATGTTCTATGAGTTAAACTTCTTCTAGGATTACAAGTAGCTTAGTGTATTTCTCAAAAGACACTAAATATAGGTCTTGACACTAAAATATTTTGAAGGGCCATTCCTTACTTTAATTGAGTACCAGAATTTTATTACTGACAGGACCACCATAAAGCGTCACCATAAGAAAACTTCAGAAAAAGAGAAAGAGCAAGGATATGGGCTACACACTAATATACAGATAAAAATAAAATATATGACAAAGATCTGTCATATGTTATCTTCCCTTTCCTTTACAACTTAGTACATAAAATCATACCTAAAACATATCAGAAAAGCTCCCAGACATCATCATCCTTATCACAGTACCTTATTGAACTTCACTGTGTTGTGCCTTACAGCACATTTCAGTTCAGCAAGAAGAATGCCATACAAGATAAATATATTTAATAGTTTTCCTTTTTTTTTTTTCAGATAAGAAAGTACAGGTCAGAGACGTAACACATAGAATCATGGAATCATAGAATAGCTTTGGTTGAAATAGATCTTGAAGATCATCTAGTTCCAAACCTCTGTGCTGTTGACAGGGTTGCCACCCATCATATCAGGCAGCCTAGTGCTCCATCCAACTTGGCAGTGAACATTTCCAGGGATGGGACATCCTGCTTTTCTGGGCAGCCTGTGCCAGGGCCTCACAACACTCTGGGCAAAGAATTTCTTTCTAGGCAGTTCCCTCTTGTCCTGTCACAATCACAGTATGTACAAAGTCAGTCTCTCTCCTGTTTATAAGCTGCCCCCAAGTATTGGAAGGATTGAATGGCTTCTCCCTGAAACCCCTCCAATTTTCCAAGCTAAACAAGTCAGCTGGCTCTACATTTTATTGTGGCATTTTTTTCAGCCCTCTGAGAATCTTTATGGTCCTCCTTTCGATCTGCTCTAGCAGCTCCAAAACCTTCTTGTGCTGGGGCCCCAGATCTACATGCAGTACTCCAGATGCGGCATCTCAAGGGCAGAGTAGAGAGGGACAATCCTTTTCCTCTCCCTGCTGCCACTGCTCTTTTGATGCAGCCCATAATACTGTTGGGTTTCTGGGCTACAAGCACACACTCCTGGCTCTTCTCTAGGTTTTTGTCCAGCAGAACTCCCAAATCTTTCTCAGCAGGGCTACTTTCACTTAGTTCTCCCATTCTGTACTCATACCTGGCATTGCCTTGACTCATGTGCAACACTTTGTACTTGGCCTTGTTGAACCTCAGTAGCTTAAGATGGGCCCCCTTTTCAAGACTGTCCAGGTGTCTCTGGATGGCACGCATTCCTTCAGTTGTGTCAGCTGCACCACTTAGCTTGGTGTCATCAGCAAACTTGGTGAGTTTGCACTACATTTCATTTGCTTCATCCTTGATAAAGATGTTGAAGATGTCCCAGGACATCCTTGGAGGACACCAATGGTGTCCCTGGGGGACACCATTTATCACTGGCCTCCACCTGGATGTAGAACCATTGACCATAATGCTCTGTCTGCAATCATTCAACCAACACTTTATCCACTAAATAGTCCAGTCTTCAAATCCATACTTCTCCAATTTAGAGGTAAAGATGCGGTGCAGGACCATGTCAAATTCGGGTAGATGATGAGAATTGCTTTTTCTTTGTCCATTGATGTCATCACTCCATCATAGAAAATCACCAGATTGGTCAGGCATATTCTGCCACTGATGAAGCCATGCTGGCTGTCTCAGATCACCTCCTCATCTCAAATGTGCCAAACATGTCTGTCAGGAGGATCTGTGTTAACATTTTCCCCTTCTTATTACAAGCTAGTGTAGTTTTCTGTTTAGAAACATTAAATACATTAACCAAGTATACACTTGCATACCAAAGTTCAATTCATATGCTGAGGTAAACAGTGTTTAGCTTATGGTTTTATAAGGATACATAATTTCAGTGTTAATTGTTGACAAAGATGATAGTTTGTGCATAGATCCAAATCAACTTTGTGTTTAGGCTGTCAGGGATCACTTAGAGTTCAGAATAGGGCAACGAGGATGGTAATGGGCTGGAGCATCTCCCGTATGAGGAAAGGCTGAGAGACCTGGGCCTCTTCAGCCTGGAGAAGAAAAGACTGAGATGGGATCTGATCAGTGCTTATAAATATCTAAAACGTTGGGCACAATTGGATGAGGCCAGACTCTTCAGGGCTGTGTACTGGTAGAACAAGGAGCAGCAGCCAAAAACTTGAACACAGGGAGTTCCACACAAAGATGTGGAAAAATTTCTTTACTGTGAGGATGACCGAGCACTGGAATGTGTTGCCCAGATAGGTTGTGGAGTCCCCCTTTATGGAGATATTCAAGACCAATTCCTACTTTTGTGATCTGTGGTGGCTTACCTGCTTTAGCAGAGGATTAAACTCAATGATCCCTCGAGGTCCCTTCCACCCCCTGCAATTCTGTCATTCTGAGATTTTCTTTGAATAACTTTATAAAGCTATTCAGAAATTAAAAAAAAAAAAAATATCTTTCCTGAATAGTCATTGACTTTCAGTAGTTTTATTTTTAATTATTTAAGTAGACATTTCTATTTATTCCTTTCCTTCATCCACTATATTATGCATGTTCTTGTAAATTTTTATTTATTGATTTATTTTATTAGGCAGTAATTTATAAAGCCATTTTAAGGATAGTATTTTATATTCAAATATTCCAACTCATTTTCCCAATAGGAGAGACCATTTGGTTTTGCTTACTAAAACTCTTGACAAATAGAAGGGTGAATAATAATAAAGAACAAGTGTTCTTTGTCATTTTCTGTACCTTCTTTCCCCGTATGCAAGAGTGAAGTGATGACCCTGATACTCACTTAAACTTTTGTACATTTTCACAGAATCACAGAATTGTAGGGGTTGGAAGGGACCTCCTGAGATCATCGTGTCCAACCCCCCTGCCAAAGCAGGTTCCCTACAGCAGGTCACACAGGTAGGCATCCAGGCAGGTCTTGAACATCTCCAGAGAAGGAGACTCCACCACCTCCCTGGGCAGCCTGTTCCAGTGCTCCGTCACCTCACTGTAAAGAAGTTCTTGTGCATGTTTGTGCGGAACTTCCTATGCTCCAGTTTCTGGCCATTTCCCCTTGTCCTGTCTCCACTCACCACTGAAAAGAGTCCGGCCTCGCCATTCTGCCCCCCACACCTTAGATATTTATAGACCTGGATCAGGTCCCCTCTCAGTCTCCTTTTCTCAAGGCTGAACAGACCCAGTTCACTCAGCCTTTCCTCATAGGGGAGATGCTCCAGGCCCTTCACCATCTTTGTGGCCCTCCGCTGGACTCTTTCCAAGAGATCCCTGTCTTTTTTGTACTGGGGAGCCCAGAACTGGACGCAGTACTCCAGATGAGGCCTTACCAGGGCAGAGTAGAGGGGGAGGATCACCTCCCTCGACCTGCTGGCCACGCTCTTTTTGATGCACCCCAGAATGCCATTGGCCTTTTTGGCCACAAGGGCACACTGCTGGCTCATGGCCAAGCTGTCATCTACCAGGACACCCAGGTCCCTCTCTGCAGAGCTCCTCTCCAGCAGGTCATCCCCCAACCTGTACTGGTGCATGCAATTATTCCTCCCCACATGCAAGACTCTACACTTGCTTTTGTTAAACCTCATCTGGTTTCTTACTGCCCAGCTCTCCAGCCTATCCAGGTCTTGCTGAATGGCAACACAGCCTTCAGGCGTGTCAGCCAATCCTCCCAACTTCGTATCATCGGCAAACTTGCTGAGGGTGGCCATTATCCCCTCATCAAGGTCATTGATGAAGATGTTGAACAAGACCGGACCCAGCACAGACCCCTGAGGAACACCGCTGGTTACAGGCCTCCAACCGGACTCTGCACCACCACCAACGACCCTCTGTGCTCTGCCAGTCAGCCAGTTCTCAACCCACCTCACTGTCTACTCATCTATCCCACACTTCCTCAGCTTTGTTATAAGGACGTCATGGGGGACAGTATCAAATGCCTTGCTGAAATCAAGGTAGACTACATCCACTGCTCTCCCCCTATCCACCCAGCCAGAGACAACATCATAGAAGGCTACCAGGTTGGTCAAGCACGACCTCCCCCTTGTGAACCCGTGCTGATTACTCCTGATAACCTCCTTTTCTTCCTGTTGTCTGGAGATGACATCCAGTACAAGCTGTTCCATCACCTTTCCAGGGACAGAGGTGAGGCTGACTGGCCTATAATTGCCTGGGTCTTCCTTCTTGCCTTTTTTGAAGACCGGGGTGACGTTGGCTATCTTCCAGTCTTCAGGCACCTTCCCCGTCTTCCAAGACTTCTCAAAGATGACCGAAAGCGGTTCAGCAATCACCTCTGCCAGCTCCTTCAGCACCCGTGGATGAATCCCATCGGGTCCCATGGATTTCTGAACATTGATGTTGCCTAGGCGCTCTCGGACCACCTGTTCCCTGACAGAAGGGGGGTCTTCCATTCCCCAGATCCTCTCACTAATCTCCAGGGTCTCAGATTCCCGAGGGGGAGCTTTTTCACTGAAGACAGAAGCAAAGAAGGCATTCAGTATCTCCGCCTTCTCAGCATCCCCCGTTACCAGAACACCCCTGTCACTTAGCAGGGGAGCCACATTCTCCCTAGTCTTCCTTTTACTGTTAATGTACTTGAAAAAGCCTTTTTTATTATCCTTTATCCCCTTTGCCAGATTTAATTCCAGGTGGGCTTTAGCCTTCCTTGTCGCATCCCTGCAGACCCTGACAACATTCCTGTATTCTTCCCAAGTAGTCAGACCCTTTTTCCACATTTCATGGGCCTTCTTCTTTCCTTTGAGTTTGTGCACGAGCTCCTTGCTCATCCACACAGGTCTCCTGCCACCCTTTCCCGATTTCTTCCTCACTGGGACGCACCGATCCTGAGCTTGGAAGAAGAGCTGCTTAAATGCCGACCAGCTCTCACAGGCCCCCTTGCCTTCCAATACCCTAGCCCATGAGACAGCTCAAGTAGGCCCCGAAAGAGATCGAAGTTGGCTCTCCTAAAGTCCAGGATAGCAATCCTACTTTTTGCTTTACTTCTTCCACTCAGGATCTTGAACTCCACCATCTCGTGGTCACTACAACCCAAGCTGCCCCCGACCTTTACTTCCCTGACAAGCCCTTCTCTATTAGTGAGAATAAGGTCCAGCAGTACCCCTCTCCTTGTCGATTCCTCAACCACCTGCATCAGGAAGTTGTCTTCAACACATTGCAGGAACCGTCTGGACCACGCATGCCTGGCCACATTGCTTTTCCAGCAAATATCTGGATGATTGAAGTCCCCCATAAGCACCAGCGCCTGGGATCGTGACGCTGCTTCCAACTGTTTGTGGAAGGCCTCATCAACCATTTTATAGCAGCTTTATACAGTGGCCCTCAGCATCTGATATTAAAGTTGTCAACTTTATCAAGGCTAATTTCAGTGTAGTATATTAATGCAATTGCTGATTAAACCAATCAAAGCATTGTTACATTTATCATCTGTTATCTTAAATGTATCACAATACTGCCTGTAACTGATTTTAAATAAATTGATTTCCACATAAGGTTTCATTAAGTAGGTTTAATTGTCTTCATTAGCTAAGACAATTTGAAATACTTAGCAATAAAGAAATTATTAAACCTTAAAATATTCACAATGAAGACTTAATGAATGTGTCAATTAAATATTTAGATTAAATTTTTTGCAATGATATGTAAATATTTAATTATCTCCTGAAAATATGAAGATTAACTAGATTGAAATATTTTATGCTAAAGGGAGGAAATCAGAATATGTGACTAAGCAGTGCAGTAAGTGGCATAAGAAGGTTAAATCTCTACTTAATTTATTAGAAAAAGTGGAAGTGACTGAAAAAAAACAATCAACTAGTTACGACAAGAGAACCTGCAGCACTCTGATGATCACTAGGACAATTTCAATGGACATTTGCTATTCAAACAGAGACGTTCTATTTTATGATTTTTTAAGGTCTGGTGGAACATAAATTTCACAGTTATAAAATATAAACATAAGATTGAAGTAAATAAGTACTAAGAATTTACAAAGCACTTCATGCTTCATGTAAGATGACATCTCAGAGGAAAAGAAACCTTGTCTCTTTTAAGGCAGATGAAAATTCATATGGAAAAATGGGAAGGGGAAATAAATATATAGCGCACAATAAAATACAGATTATGGAACATGCAGGTAAGCATCACAGCGGAGAAGTGAGTATACACTGCTGGTATAAATTCTTCTAGTCTTCTAGGAGGGTTTACTTCAGTAGTTCATGAAAATCAGCCTTAATCATAGGTATTGCTAAATCGGCAGGTTTGGGAAACATTGCCTAGTTTCTGCTCAAAGGCACTGCTTAAAGTATCTGTGTAAAATGCATTGTTATTACCTTCATATTGTTATTCTTCTTTATGAAGGCTCCAGCACTCAGATTTCTACTCCTGACTTTTCTGAAACCATTTTACAAACAAAGTAGATACTCAGAACATTCTCCGAAAACTGTACAGAATTTTTCCCCGTGAAGATTACAGATTTGGGTTCATTTTCCACCAATCATGCCCAGATTTTCCACCATCACAGTTCCCTTCGTGCCAGGCAAGTACCTTCTAGTCTGGGTTTTGTAAGCCCTGCTGGCAGGAGCAAGTCTCTATTTGTGTCAGCGGAGGAATGGAGAATGCAGGACAGCAGTGTTGACAGCCAGAGCTACAGCAAGGTAAGGCAAGACAAGGCAAGACAAAGCAAAGAGTAATAATTTGCAATGGCCTTTCCAAAAGTAATTCCTCCTTTTTTCTTGCCCCATAACGTTAGAGGCACCTGTTGATGATATGGCAGTAAAGGTTGAACCTTCCCACCAATATTTTATTTGTTGCTATGCAACAGATGACAGCAGTCTCACATGGAAGTGCAGATGAAGAAAACGTGTGTAATTGAATTCCTCCACGCAGAAAAAAATGGCATGCACTGACATTCAGTGACACTTACAGACATTTATGGAGACCAAACAGTGAATGCACTGTGAGGCAGTGGGTGATGTGTTTCAGCTGTGGCAATGTCGACTTGAAAAATAAGCCGTATTCTGGACAGCCATGCAGGCTGCTACAAGCACAGCATACAGACTCTTGATCGTTACTAGTGAAAGTGCACAGCTAATGGTGCTATCTATGTTGGAAAATAGAGCTTTGAAGATGGGAATTTGCTCTACCAAGTAGTGTTATTGTGTATCTTTGTGTCTGTTGTAGGTTCCACGGAAATAAAGAGAAGGCATTATTTTCAGAGTGACCAAAATACTTAGTTGCAAGAGCGTCATTACAGTTAGTTTGGAATTATTCTGTTGTCACTAGCAGGAGGTGAGATCATTGTATTTTTTAACTTCTTAAACTCATTTTCATCAACTTCATTCAGAATGCACAGTTTTTAGATTAATGGTAAAAATGAATTACATTAAACTAATCCTCTCAGTAAATCACAGATTAAGTTTTGCAATGATAATTTCATGTTTTGTGTAATAATAATTAATTGATTGCATTTTTAAGATGCAGAAGATTTATTTATAACTGATTTGTGAGTTATTCCATTAAATAAGGTACTTGAGAATAAGAAAATTCGTAACTCTGGTCGCCAAAGTGTGAAATTAAGGGTTACAAATTTTCTTAGATTTTCTAATGGAAGAAAGAATTAGAGAGGGCAGAAATAATACGGAAAAAGAAGGACTGGAGATATCTCCTTTCAACCTTGTAATTATTAAGAACTTTTTTTTTTTTTTTTTTTCTTTCAATCCCATGGGGAAGTTTTTATTGAGTAACAAGATCTGTGCTTTTCTAAAGGTAAATTTTTAAAGTCAGCATATTGTTCTCTTTTGTTATAGTCCATTGGTAACCTGCACCTGAGTTTCAAATTCAAATCTGTGCACTGCTAATTATATTCTTGATTCTTAACTATATTTGGGAAAATAGCAAGGGAGAGCTAAACAAACGATTCAAAGTGGAAAAGCAAAGAAAGAACAATTTAGATGTGTGGAGATGCACTCTCCTTGCCTCATCCACACTCCCACTCAACTCTTCATCCAGACTGGCCTTGCATGGAAAGGCAACAAACAGTACTGAGAAAGGCCAACTAACTGCCTCAAACTAAGGGGGAGCAGAAATACCTGATAGCAGATGCCCAGTTCAGCAGCTGAGGACAGACTGAGCATGTATTTAACAGGGATCAGTGGCTATTAGTCAGATACATTACCCCACTAATAGTGAACAGCTCAAAAGTCCCTTTAAGCCCTCACGCATAGCAATTGACTGCATAAAAGGATCTCTCTTCCAGTAGGAGTGCTTCTCAAGATTATGTGCAGAAATCCCTTACACTTTGATGTTTAGACACCTTATCGATATAGATCCTTGGTAAGTGACTAATAGCTTGCTTTAGGCTTTGTTAGCTTCACTAAAATCACATCTTAGTTTGACTGTGCATGTTTAATCCCTTAGGTTTAAACTATTGACCATGTCTGGGACTAGGAGTGGATCCAGCTGCACCTAGGCTACTTGTCTCTGTGGTTTATGGAGTTTATGAAGTGTGAGGGTCCACTCTGAAACTCTCAGCAGGAGGCCTCCTATATCGGTGTGTTTATTCTCTACAAAATAAATGATCAAGTTTGTCCAGCTGTCTCCAATCTTGTTAAGTCACTGTTAAATTACTAAATTATATCTATATTATGATAATATACTCATTTCTGTTTCTCTTTTACAAATGAAGTGTATAGTGCAGTTGCTTCCATCTGCAACAAGACATGATTAGCTAAAATAGCCACATTTTTAATGTGTACTTTATTTTTTTTAATAACAAAGAACAAGTTAAGGAATCTAGGAGAGTATCACCGTCCATATGAGAAATGATGCCATATGGGAAGATCATTCATTGCCATTTGTATAAGATGAGAGTTCACAAGAAGCCACAGCCAACAAGAAGACACAAAAAATGGTTGTAATCAGGTGCCATTGCATACTGTGGTTCTTAAATAACTGTTTCATAAACAAGGGAAATATCTAGTGTGTTAAATACGTGCAACATATCTTTGTAAATATGTACACTGAATAGACTATATTTCTAAACATACTGATTATTTGGTATAGAGTGACACAAATAATCTGATACCAAAATGAAAAAGAGTAAGATTTAAATAATTTGCTAGAACCATTTCAATAAGGTAAAAGTGTTTAAAAAATGAGATTACATCTGAGTTTTGTTACTTGCAGTGAAATTATCTTTCTCTGACTGCTCAACCGGATTAAATTCATTCAGAAATGGCTTACTCGCTTTAGATTTTTCTAAATCTGCAATAACATTATTTAAGACATCAGATTTTGTATCATACCTGAATTTTGCTTTATTAAAACCACAAGGATTCACTTCTTTCATGTACTGATTTTTCATAGTCAAATCTGTAGTAGTCATGCTACTTAAGAAGAAATTAGGAACCCCATTACCTACTTCTGTTAGTGAACAATATGTCTTTTCATAATGTTTTTTGTTTTTTGTTTTTTTTTTTTTTTTTTTTTTTAAATTTCATTAGCAAGAATATGCACCGTTCTGTCTTGCATTTCAGCAGTTTCACATCCTTTTATATAACAGCCTTCTAGTGCTTGACATTTAGTTTATGGTATAAACGTGTAGTCCTAGAATGACAAGTTTGGTACAAAATGCTTATGTGATTACATAGTTCAAGCATTTTAAAAATGTACATTATGCAGCTGTCAGACGTCCATTTTTGAGAATAAATCTGACAAAATTCGTGTTTGATAAGTAACACAAGAGAAGTGGAAATTTCCCTTCTAATCCATTAGTCAGCGACAGACAAGATTTTCTGTGCTTCATTTAATCTCCCATCTGCCGTTGTGAAATGAGTCATGCTGTTTAAATAGAAGGAACACTACGCAACTAAAAAATTCTCATGATCCTGAGAAACCTGGGCTTCATTCTTCATATAAGATCATGACAGATCTTGTATGTTAGAGGAGTTCTGCCTTCTCAAAGGTACTTGAAGAATGACTAGCCCTCTCCCACACAATCAAAATTATCCAGAACTAACATGGATTCAAACACTGTGCAATTCCAAGAATGTCTCTGTGTGTTTCTGTCATTCATCTGCAATACAGGCAAAAGAGAGAGGCTAGGCAAATAATCAATTAGAAGTAGAGCTTTGATTGTTCCTGTTAAGTATATCAAAAAACTTTGGCCAAAAATATATATGTGTGTGTGTGTATGCATAAAATATATATATATATACACACATATGTATAAAAATTCACAGGAAACACTTAGTAATCTATCCAGGATGCCAAATGATTACATTCCTTGAAAGACAGATACTGATCAGAAGTACTCAGGAAACCTCATTGTGTATGAGTCATTTTGGTTCAAAATACTGAAAATGGCATTTAGATATTAATTTTTTTTCCCTTAGTTTCCAGATAAGCAAGTAAGTACCACTGTGGGGATAGGCCACCAAGAAGTCTTGACTGACATTATTCCACAGATCATCAAAATGCAGCAGCATTGATGCTACAGAAGTGGAAAAACCTAGTATTTAATTGGAAGTAATTCTGGTTTTAGAAGAGAAGAGTTTCACCTTCTTTCACTCCAACCCAATAAACAAAACTTTATTTTTTTTATTTTAATCAATGAGTTAGAAAACTCTCATAGTTGAACTTATCTTTCAGTCTAATTCTGCAACTTATTTTTGTAATATGTAAGTGTGGAAAAAAACACTGAGGTTGTCATATATGATTACAAAGAACAATTTCAAGAACTGCAATGGTTATCTTTAAACTGTATTGAAAATATTATTTTTTGGGGTTTTGTTTGTTTGCTTTGGATTGGTGGGGTTTTGTTTGTGTTTTTTTTTTTTTTTTTAATAAGGAATCAATGTGCAAAAGGCATTTTAAATTTTCTTACTTGAGATGTCACTGACAAATTAAAAAAAAAGAATATGACTCATGAGGGCACAATTTGGTTTTAGAAAAATGCATAAGCTTCAGAACCTACTTCATTAGAATAGAAATATGTTCTGTACCTCTGAAAATTAAATGCTGCCTCTTTAAAATTTAGTCTGTACTTTAAGATTCTTAGAACTGTAATGAAGAACTGAAGAACTTTATACATATTACTGAACAGTTTTGTATCTGAGTCATTTATTTATCAAATTCATTTGTTGTACTGAAACAAGTGTCTTCCCATCATCCGTTGGCCACCAAGTATTTTAAAATCATCTCCATCTCTCCCAGTGTATCTGTCTCATGATGTTTAATTATTTAATAAAGCTAGTAAGGGTAAAGCAGAATTGAAAGGTTAAATATTTAGATGTTTGACATGTTTTTTTTTTAATTATTTTACAATCCTAATTAGGATTTGGGAAAAGCACTCTAAGAAAGCTGCTCTACTTCACACTCAGTAAAAAAAGAAATCCATAAAACCCAACTCTTTTCTTCATTTACTGCTGTTTCACACCATTTCACACTACTTTACACTCCATTTACTCTCTCATATTTTTTTGTCCTATCTCCAGAAAACATTTCCACTGAATGTTTAGAAAGTTGTAAGAGAAAGTACTTTTCATATGCTGCTGTGTTTAATTAGAGGTGGAATAATAATAATAATAATAAAAAAATAAAAGTCCATATTTTAAAATGCTCATTGAAGGAAAAAAAAGAAAACTGAAGTACATCTGCCTGTATTCAGTAGACTTCACCAGCATTCCATGCACATTTTAAGAAATGTTGAAAATACATTTCTTTAAATAAAAATATTCTACATGTAGTCCAAGATAGTTCCTCTTCACTCAGTTTGGCAGGCAAGCCAAAAGGTTGGACATTCATGAACTAGATGATCTTTAAGGTCCCTTCCAAATCAAACATTCTGCAATTCTATGAAAGGTACTTAGATCCTCCAAGAGGAACTCCAAGAGGCTTCCTGCAGATTTAAGGCTTGAGTGCCTTTGATTATGTAGAATTCTTGCTCTGTTGTAAAAGCAATGAACTCAAACTTGTCTTCTTCCTTTTAAGTAATAGCAGAGGTAATATTTGCTACCTGTGCCTGCATTTTCACAGAACTGGCTGGGTTTTACACACATAAAACCTGTGAGAATTGATCTAAGCCTGTTTGATTGCAGTTTCATAGTGAAGAGGTAATAATAATCTGGAACATATTTCTATGACTGTCATTTTTAAAAGAAATACATTCCAATGTCATTTCCTATATTTATTCCTCTGCTAATTTTTAGTTTAATATCTAATATCTTCATTAAATGAAATAGTCCCTTCCTAGCATTTTTGTTTCATTGTTTTAATCTTAACTATCTATGAAAGTCTTTAAGTATGTAACATTGTACAGTGATTTACCTTTAGGATTTTCAACCTATTTTTGTTATATGGTGTCTTTTGACAACATCTAAGCGTGTGCTTAGATTTGAGACTGAGTAAGACATGACAGGAATTATTCCAAAGAGTAATTCTAGTTTCGCACGTAGATATAACTCATTCCTATTTTGCAATTCCTTGTCAGTTCAGTTCTAAATTGCAAAGATATTAAAAAAAAACTCTTTTTACAGAAATTTCTGTGTTTCAAGAGATCTGATTCAGGAAGCTGTAATAGGGATGAATCTCAAAACAGCAAGAGTGGACTAAGGTCCATGGGAACTCAGAATAGTTACTTGCTGATTAAAAAGGAAAAAAAGAAGAAAGAAAAAAAAGAATAAAATATCAATGCCTGAGTGTAAACTATGAAATACAAATTAAGGATACACAATTAATGACACCCAAACCCCGCATATTCAAGAGCTCTTAAGCTCTACTAAGGAGACTAAGAGGAACATGGCAAGCCAAATAAGGAAAACCACTCCCATTCTAAGACACCACTACTACCTGCGAATAATTTCTTAAGTGATTTCAAGGATAAAATAATTTTAAATTTGTTTCTTGTTTAGAAAGAATTTTTGGAGAGAAAAATAATTTGATGGAAACTATTCAAAATGTGTAGGGAAATTACCCAGGGTTTTATTGAGAAAGAAAATTCAGCGTATGAAAGAATTTTGTATGACAGTTATTTCAGTGCAGAAACCACCATGTTTATAACATTTGTTCTGCCATTCCACATAATAAAAAAATCTTTAAAATGAAAAACAAAGGATTATGTGAATCTTATACACAGAATATGTCCTTAATTATGTTACCTTTAATCTGTCTAAAGTACATAGTGTGAATGTGATACCACTAGTATCCCAACAGGCTGCTGCTATTGAGATTAAGTCTTTTATTTAATAAGGAAATAGTAGAATTGGGGATATAGAAACAGCTATATCTTCTTCAATCAAAACCATTCTGTCAACTCCAATTATTTAACTTTAGAAATACAGAATATTTATGTGCATACAGTAATGTTAACCTATGTTAAACATACAGATTTGCTTCTTTTCACAGTAGCTAGAATGTGATTGTGTCAACGGAAGCATGATTGTGGTTCTGATTCCAACCTTCAGCAGGCAGCTGGAGCCTGTCATTTACTGTAATTAAAATAAAATCAGCAAGGAAGTGCTATCATAACAGATAAGTTTTACAAATATATATTTTAAAGTTCTATTTAAAGAATGATTTTAAAAGTGAGATTTTTTTTCCAACAGATTTTTCAGTAACAATGAATCTATATTTTGACATTAAAACGTTCTACTTATGAATAAGGATAGAAGGTCATCAAGTGACATTTTAGTAACTACTCTTAAGTTTACAGTTAAGAAATAATGTCTAAGCACATTAGACTTCAATTGAAAAAAATCTGCAGAAAAAAAAAATTGTTAGGCTGCAACAATGAGTCAATTTATACATTTTGAGGTTGTAGGTTATTAAGTCTATATCAGAACAAAAGCAGAATCATAGAATCATAGAACCATTTGCATTCAAAGAGACCCTTAAGGGCCACCTAGTCCAACTCTGCAGCAATTAATAGGGACACCTACAGCTAGATCAGGTTTCTCAGTGCCAACCTGAACTTGAATGTCTCCAGGCATGGGCACCCATCACATCTCTGGACAATTCGTGCTAGTGCTTCACCACCTTTAGTGTAAAAACTTTCCTCTTATATGCAATCTAAATCTCCCCTCTCTTAGTTTGAAACCATTTCCCCCTGTCCTATCATAATAGATTTTGCTAAATAGTTTATACCTTTCTTTCTTATAGCCTGCCTTTAGATATTGACAGGCTGCTATTAGGTTTCTCTGGAGCCTCCTCTTCTCCTGGCTGAACAACCCCAGCTCTCTCAGCCTGACCTCATGGGAAAGGTGTTCTGTTCCTTGGATCATTTTCGTGACCTTCCTCCGGATGTATTCCAACAGGTCCACATCCCTCCTGTACTGAGGACTCCACATCTGGACGCAGTACTCCAGGTGAGGTCTCACCAGAACAGACAGAGGGGCAGGATCACCTCCCTCACCTTGCTAGCCATGCTTCTTTTGATGCATCTGAAGATACAACAGTCTTTCTGGGCTGCAAGATGCTGGCTCATGTCCAGCTTGCTCTCCGTCAGTACCTTTCCAACAGGTTCTGTTCTGTCCTTACATCTGCCAGCTGGTACTAATAGTGGGAGTAGCCACAACCCAGGTGCAAGAAATTTCATTTGAATTTACTGAACTGCATGATGCTCACCTGAGCTTGCTGCTGAAGCCTCTCCAGGTCTCTCTGAATGTCATCCTGTCCTTTGGCTGTGTCGATTGCAAGCTTGATGACATCCAAAAAATGCTGAGGGTGCACTTGAACCTACTGTCGATGTCATTGACGAAGATGTTAGAGAACAGTGGTCCCACTACCAACCCTTGGGGGACACCATTTTTTCACTGATCTCCATCTGGATATTGAACCATTGACCATCACTCTCTAGGTGATGATCTTGCAAACAGTTTCTCACCCATTGAACAGTCCACCCATCAAATCCTTATCTTTCCAGTCTAGAGAGAAGGATGTTATGTGAGATCATGTTAAACACCATACTGAAGCCCAGATAGATGACATCAGTGGCTCCTCCATTGTCTACTGATGCAGTTATGCCACCATAAAGAGCTTCTTGTAACTGGATGATGAAGACTTCATCAATAGGCTCCATTTGATCAGTCAGCCTGTAGTAGATCCTAACCAAAAGTCTCCCTTTGTTGCCCAGTCTCTCTACAGGCTTTCAGCTTGCTCATTGTTCAGGGATAGCTCTTCAAACTCAATTCCTTCCTTGATGGAGAGGTTAATGCCTCCTGCCTTCCTTCCTCCAAGAAAAATATTTGCTTTCTAGTCTGAAATGGAAAAGGTACTTTTTATTTATTAAAACTAATGTAATAACACAGTTTTTCCTTTCTTGTGAAAAGATACTATAGATACTATATTTATAAAGGTATTGGAAATGAGCCAATACCCTTGTAAATTATTTTATTCATATACACATGCACAGGTACATACTTAAGAAGTAATATAAAATTTCACTGAGTAGGCAGTCTTGCCAAGTCTGTACAATTTTAGAGTTAAAATCCAAGTTGAAAGAATCAGAAAGCTTGCTCCTTTTTTCCTCTTCTTTTCTTCCCCCAGAGAATATTAAACTGACATTTGCTTTTAATTTACTTTAATTTTAATCAAAATCTCTTCAAAGACAAGTGAAAATAACACTATTACTATTTGCAGATGATGATGCAATAGAATTATTAAGGTTTCCTGTAGAAAGGCAGAGAGAAAAATCAGTTTCCTGTATGGTCATCAGTAGGACTACTATGTGGGCAGTAAGCAATCTTGAACAGCAACCTTGATTAGATGCTTTTCATTATTCCTTTGCATCTTCCTGGTAACTATTTGGGAATCTAAAGTTTTATTTTGTCCCAGAAATCTGATTTACTGTTTCAATATAGAAACAAGTATACTAGTGTTGGATTCTAGTTATACAACTTGATTTCTGGAAAGAAGACATTGCTCAAATGTTAAGTGAAGAATGAAGGTTTTAGCTTTTCTGTCAGTGCACTATGTTACTAGTCCTGCAAATAGAGATGAGCCTCTGAAAAAAAAGCTATTTCTATTTATTCAGAAAATATCTTCTGTCTCTGTCTTAACAGTCTACTTTGTGATTTTCACAAAAACAACAACAAACGCCTGAAATGAAAGCGTAATTGGAGGTGCTACAGATACTACAAGACAGAAAAGTATAGACCATTCTAATTTGAAATGACAGACATCTCGAAATAAAATTTCTGTCACAGGCAGTCTTAAAAGAAAAAGAAATTGTTACAATATGTATGTCCAGGAAAAGGAGGACTTGATAAATACTGGCAAGACAAAGAACATTACTTAGAACTAGCATTCTATTTCTTATCTATAACAAAGTAGAAACGGAAGTCAATTAACTCAGGCGTCAGCTGGAAATTGGGAGAAAAGTTTATACATTTCTTTCTACGTAGTGCAAATTTATCATACTCAAATTATTGCAGCAAATTTAGCTGGATCCAAATGAAATCAATATTTTCTATTTTATGCTAAATACTAGCATTTATGCTAAATACTACTAACCATTAATGATAAACACTTCCAAGACTGTTAGAAAGAATACTACATGCTTTTACTGCTTGTTCATAAACCATCTCATTCAACAAGGAAATGAGGTATGTTTAAAAAGAAACTTCCACTATAAGCAACTAGCACTATTAGAAATGTTATGCATTAGGTGGATAATTCTCATCCACAGAAAACCTTATGACCTCTCCCATGATCTGACAGAATTCATAATTGCTAAGCACAACTTTTTTTTTTTTTTTTTTTTTTAAGAATAAATAGTTTTAGAGATTTATTTTTTGAAGTCTAATATCACTAAGATTGTTGATTATTCATTTCTTCTATAATTCAATACCCCTCATGTAATCTGCTAATTTATTCTGACATTATAGTTTATAATTTGTATTAAATTGTTTTGTCCAACTTTTTGTTTTTGCATTCTGTCTCAAATACATATACCACTGCAAAGGAAGTTACTCCTCCGCTGGAAGTTTTAAAAATGCAAACGTAAAAGAAGCTGCTAGGATTTGAGAAAGGAGGATGAAATAAGGAAGAGTGCTGCAGTGAGAAAAATGTAAAACTAAGACTAAAGTTAAGACAAGACTAGAAAGCGGAAACAAACAAGCAAAAAAGACACTACTACCAACAACAAAAAGCCTGTTTGCACCTAATGTGAACAAGGGAGATTAGAATGTCAAGGGAAATGTAGGTAGATTCAGCTACTGTTCTTTACTGTTCTTTTCTGGTCAGAAATATGGTAGATTTTGATATGAAATTCTTTGCTGAGACATTAGGAAAACTCCAGGGAGAGACAGTTTTCCAGAGCAGAAACTACCCAGTCTTTCCTTCTCAAAATTAAATAAAACCTATGCAGAGTGTATGATAGGGATAACATGCTACACAAGTATACTAAGCACTGTTAAAAGATATTATACATTCACAATGGCTGTCAGCTTGTTAAAGCTTGAATACAGGACAGAATGGGAGAAAAGATCTGGAAATTATAGGCTTAAAAACCATTAATTCCTGACAGACCTACGGGATTTCTTCTTTCAACTAGCTTTTTATCTAATTTCCACAATTTAAAACTGCAACTGGAAAGGAACATATGAGTAATAGTGGTCTTGAATTAGTTAAGTAAAAGAAGCATCTTCAGAATAGAAATTTGCTAACAGAAATAAATGACTCTGGAAAATCAAAATTCAGAATTCAAACAAGAATACTGTAATTCTCAGTATTCACAGAACACTGCAAAGCCCAGAGAACAAACATCATTCTTATTGCTCTTAGCTTAACAGTTGTAAAATTGTAGATTACAGTCCATCTACTATGAATAAATCAACACTGAAGTGTAGTGGCCTAGAAGATAATTATTAGAAATTGGTCTAGAGGTACAGGCAGAACAGCTCAGTCTGCAGACAGAATATATACACAGCTTTGGTAGATTACAAGGAAAGAAAAGAATGGAGGAAAGAGGAGAGGCGTAAGAGATTAAGTATGGCTTTTTTCTTATTCTGTTAGAATAATAATTCTATTACAAATGTTAAAAAAAAACATTTCCAAATTAACAAACAGAGAGAAAAACACACAGAAGTGAAAAGCCAGGAGGAATATTTCATACAGAGGAAACAAAATAAATGGACATTCACCAAATAAAAGTTTTTAAAATTCCTATAAGACATGGAAAAAATATGAGATTTAGAAAGATTCTCCAATCAATATTATGTTCATTCAATTAAAATTAAATTCTTTCTATATTCTGACTAAATTATTTCTGAAAGATTTTGTATCTCAACACTGCAAACAAAAACAGTAAAACTGTTGGCATTACTTTTGGACCAGGACTTTTAAATATTCTTACAAAATTGATGATAAAAGCTAAACAGTGCCCTGTCCTTCTTCCTGCTCCTTCCAAAAATTAAAAAAAAAAAAACACAAAAAAACAAAAAAACAAACACCTTTTCCTAGAATTATTTTATATCATTTGTAATTCTGAGATTCTGTATGCATTCTCATGAAAGGGTGAATCTGGGGAATAAAAGCATTTACTAACTTGGACATAAAGAGCACATGTGCAGTCAGATATCTTGGCTCAGTTGACTTTTGAGAAGTCAGAAAAACTGAAACAAAAATATTATGTTCAAGTCAACATGTAACAGCTCTAAGGGCATCCCAGGACTCATTATGTATAGAAATGGGCAAGTGTGACCACAAGAAGACTGAACAAGTAGCACATATAGTGAGTATGCTAGATGAACACTATTTGCAGAACTTGACCTAATTGTCATACCTGGGAATGTAATTTTACATGATTAATTTTTTCTTATATTGAACATTCGTTAAGATCTTTTTTCTCTGGTGTGAACAGCAGTACAGTTAGCTCTGGGAAGTAAAACATTGTATTTCACCTTCCTCTCTCAAAATGGTGGGGAACTACAGCCCATTTCAATATATCTAAACTATTTATGATAACAATTCTTTAATATTTTTCTTTTACTCATAGAATGACTGGCATAATAAAACACAGTACACTCCAATTTTTTATGGGTGTGACTTAAGATTCAGAATCTGCTTTGTAAAGAACAGTTAATAACTATTAGTGTTAGAGTATTATTATTATTATAATTCAGTAGTATTGGTATCAGTATTAGTGTTAGCATTAGTTTTAGAGTAAAAAAATCTGTTATATTCATGGACTATTCCTGAGCTTCCTAAATAAAACTATTCAATGTATTAAACGCCTTTTGCAATAACCTATTCATCTTCTAAAATTGTAATTTTGAGGTTAGCAGCTCAATAGATAGTGAGCACAGAAAGTTAGCCGGAAACTAAAGTATTGAAATTGCAGTAATTTTTTAAATAAGCCCAAAAGCAGTTTGAAAATATATTAATGGCTCTAAGGAAAAAAATAAAAAAATCCAGATCTATTACTTTAATTTTTTATATCAGTCTTTAGCAGCCATTAGGAGCATGGATATATAGAAAGGGAAGAAAGCCTTTTTTCTTCAATAATGAGCATTATTTCAAATGCTTGTTTGTCTTTTCAGTTGCCTTTCTGACCACTGATGTGTCACTGAAATTTATCAACCATCAAATTATTGACTGTGAAAAAAAAAACATTTGATACAGTAAGAATTCACATTAACTGAGGAAATTAGATTGATCGGTTTTCTTGTTGAAGCTCATTATTCTTTGAAGAAGAACAGTATGAAGGATGGCACAAAGAAAATAAAGGATTCCTGGGGAAAATCGCCTTGCAGAATTTTATAACAGGAATGTCACTGCAGATGTCGAAAAAATAAATACTTAATCAAAAAAAAAAAAAAAAAAAAGAAGGGCCAAACTACTTCCACGAATCAAGCAAGATGAGCTGCAGCAATAGAGATTGTAGTTTTCTGTCTATTTATTTATTTGTTTGTTTGTTTGTTTGTTTTGCATTTCTGCAAACACATTTCAAGGAAAAAAAACAAGCCTCTAAGTTGCTCTCAAAAATTTCACTTAAGAGCTCATCATAACTAACTGTAGCTAGTATGGAATTAGTAATATATATATATAAATTATTAATTTTTACAGAATTATTTCTACTACTTGTACACAAGCATGTACACTTGTAAGTTTGTTTCTCAACTAGCACATTTATTAATCTCCTGTGACAGTTTAGAAACATAGAATCATTCATGTTAGAAATACCTGTCAAGCTAATCTGGTCCTATTTTCAGAAGAGGCAGTGATAACCCCAGAATTTTAGCAGGTTGCTCAGGACTTGTTCAATCTCCATTTTCTCCAGTCTCTCAGGAGGAACATTCTCACTCTGATTTATATGTTTGTTATACTTATTCAGTGTTTTCCTTGCTGCAATGTGTAAAAGCCCATCCCCTTCACAAGGCATCTCTGGATGAAGAAGACTAGCTTTATTTTCTTAATAATCCTCCCACAGATAAATGCAAATTGTACTAATATATATATCTGATACTCTTTTCCAAGAAGAACCCTGTTCCTTCATCTAATCCTCAGAGCCCAAGTCCTTCAGGACCTGACTACATTAGGGGCAACGTCCAAAAGTTGCTCCAGTCCCAAAAAGAACAGAATATTGAAGATGCAGAATCCAAGTAGTTAGAATGAAGAATAATCACATGTACTGACCTGATGGCTATGCTCTTGTTGTTGAATTTGAATAGGCAAATGCCTTTTTATACTCCAGGCTGCACTGCCAAATTCATGCCCACTTTTTGTCTTAATTGACCTTTTACGGATTTTTTATAGAGCAACTCCTGAGTTGCCACTTTTAATTTCTTATTACAGCCACGTCTGCTCTCCTGTGCTATGTCCCTTTGAATGGCAGCTTTGCACCTTGCAAATTTCCTCCTTCAGGTTGGTATTAACCATAGGTACAAATGACAAAACAAACATGACTTTGCTCATTTCCTCATTTTGCCCAAAGCCCCACCCAACCTGATCTTGAATACTTCCATGGACAGAGCAACCACAACAATATTCAGTTCTCTTCTAACTGTTTTCTTGCCTGCTTACCATCCCTGTACTGTTCTCACCCACAGCAGTGCTCTGAGGCATGTAATTTATTTCACAAGTTCCCTGTTATACCAAAGGCACTGTAGTCTGTGACTGAACACGGACTATCATGTAACCAACTTTAAAGTTGGAAAAGACTTCCCAGTCATCTAGTCCAACTGTCAGCCCTTCACCACCATACTCCAAAATCATGTCCCTCAAAGGCACGTTTACACAGTTCTTGAACATGCCCAGGGACGGTGACTTCACCTCACTGGGCAGTCTGTTGCAATGCCTCCCCGCTCTTTCTGAGAAGTAATTTTTACCAGCCTCCAACCTGAACCTCCCAGGTACGCTACTCTCTCTTGTCCTGTTACTGTTACCTGGGAGAAGAGGCTGACCCACACTCACTGCAGTCTTCTTTCAGGCAGTTGCAGTACGAGAAAAGGTCACTCTTGAACTTCCTCTACTGCAAACTAAACAAATCCAGTTCCCTCAGTGTTTTTCTTGCAGTGAGGTGTTTACAAAACTTAACAGTACTTGAGGTGCAGCTAAATACTTTCTGTTAGTTAGTAATTTTGCATAAATTTTCATATCTACATATGTCATCTTTCTTTATTCTTTTTGAAATTTAAGACATGAAATAACGTTGAATTGGAAGGTACTTAACCTATTATTCTTCTGAATGGCTTTACATCACATAAACTAATTTATCTCTATTCAAAGTTAATGCTTAACAAAATTTATCATAATTAATTGCCAAGATCAAAAGTAATCTAAGAAAAAGATAATGTATTTTCACAAATCATTGCTTTTCCTAAAATCATTAAATCATGAAAAAAATAAGGACATTGTGCACTGGATATTGTCAGAATACAGTTTGTCAAAGTTATACACAATAGTACTCTTAAAATATTGTATTTGATGAAAGAAAGAAAGGAAGAAAGAAAAAAAAGAAAGAAAAAATATAGAAAGAAAAGGTTATTCTCTATAGCTGAAGAAATACAATACAGAAAACCATTTCTGTAGTCTCTATTAATGCCAGCAAGTGAGATTTTGTCCCTGGTAACATACATAAGCCATGTTTTCATTCTGTTGCATCAAAGGCCGTGTATTTCTTGTACTTATCACCAGGCTTCTGTCTCACTGTTTGTTAAACTACTCAGGTGAATACTTCTCCCACTTGGATGCTAACTGGCAGGTATTAGCTGACTTAGCCTAGCAGGTAATACTAATAGGATCCACCACAAATTTAGTATAAAATTCCTTAGTAAATATTACAAAATGCTCACATTACTCAATTTCTTTTTGGGGAAAAAAAAAGCTTAGATTTTTATTTTACCTCAGCCTCACATAGTCAAATAGACTCTTTACTTAAAAATTCATTTATTATTTATATATTGAAGTGAGCACAAACAATTTTCCCCAGTTGCTGTCAAGGTAGTAGGTAAATCCATGTTAACATTAAGAAAAAACTACCTTCTTACTAAGAACATTATTATTATCAAATATTTCATATACAAAAAGGATGAAACGCTTCAAAGCAGATGAACCTTTTTCTGAACTATCCCTGAGAATACTGCATCTAATTTCCTACCCAACTTCCAATCTTTTAACATTTTTAGGTAATTTGCTCAACGTTTAACTGAAGTAAGAAAGCCCTTTCTAAGCTGAATGTGAACTTTACTGGAATTTAATCTTGTTACTTCTTATCTTGTTAACAGTGGACATTCACAAATGTGTGCTTTTGTTTCTTCCCATGTTGGTTGTTTGATAATTTCTCTCTGATATCAAGTTCTCTGTAGTTTTTTTGCTTCCTTGATGCTCACTGTTTTTTTCTCTGCATTTCAATTTCAAGCTGAATGAGCAAAGACAAACCAAAATATGTTTATCCTGTCTATTTATTCTATATACATGGACATTTAAAATAAAATTTCTTCCAAGTGATATCTTATTCAGACGACCTTCTCCAAATAGATTATCTTTCCTTCATTTGTCACTGGGCATGACAAAGGTTCCATTTATTTACCAGGTTCTACTAAACATATGTGACAGATATGGAAGTTTAACAAGACAAGTTTTAGCATAACTCCTTCGGAATTAATCTGTTCCATATGATTTGAAAATTAAATAAGTTACTCTTTAGTTTGAACAGCAACAACAACAAAAAAAAAAGATCAACAGATCAGATTCCATAGAAAGTATTTTAGCAGTATGCAATCTCTAAAATATCAGCTCTACAACTGATTTTTTTTTTTTCAATTTTAAACTAATTCACATATGAAGAAAAAGCCAAAACACAGTGACTTGAGAGTTATCATGTATTCAGTTTTTACTGCTAAGATGGACCCTTATGAATCCCAGGTGCTGGAAACAAGAGAGACATTCTGGAGAAAGGAAGACCTCCTTGGTTGAGGAACATCTGATCAGAGTTTGCTAGGCAAAACTTGACAATTCACAAATTCATTGGCCCCAACAAGAAGGACATGTGCTGAGAGAACTGGTAGAAGTGACTGCCAAACCACTCTCTATCATCTTTGACAGATCACGAAGAACAGGAGAGGTGCCTGAGGAGTGGAGGAAAGGCAGTATCAATATAGTCTTCAGAAAGGGAAAGAAGAAGGATCCAGAAAAGTACAGGTCAGGAAGCCTGACCTCCATCCCTGGAAAAGTGATAAAACAACTTATTCTGAATATCATCTCAAAGCAAATGAAAGAAAAAAGAAGATTATGATGAGTAGTTAATATGGATTCACCACTGGAAAATCATGATTTACCAGCTTGGTATTCATTTACCAGCTAGGATTTCATGACTGGATGAGTAGATGAGGGGAGAGCAGTGACTGTTGTTTACCTTAACTTCAGCAAGGCTGTTGAGACTGCCTCTCATAAAATCATCATAGATAAGCTTAGGTAGTGTGTGGCAGACAAGTGGACAGTGAGGTGGATTGAGAACTGGCTGACTGGAAGAGCTCAGAGGGTTGTCATCAGCAGTGCAAAGTCTGGTTGGACGCCTGTAGCTAGTGGTGATATGAAGCTGGGAGGATTGGCTCCAGTGGCTTCCGGAAGGCTGTGCTGCCATTCAGTGAGACCCAGACAGGTCTCAGACAGACTGGAGAGTTAGACAGAGAAGGATGTGATGACGTTTAATGTGGGCAAGTGTAGAGTCCTACATCTGGGTAGAAATACCTGAATGCATCATAACTGATATACTGGAGAGAAACTGAACGGAATGACCTGGGTATCCTGGTCTACAACAGTTTGGCCCTTATGTTCAAAAAAGCCAGTGGTTTCCTGCAATGTATTAAAAAATTGTGCTGCCAGCAGCTTGAGTGGAGTTCTCCTCCCCTTCTACTCTGCCCTGGTGAGGCCAGTTGTGTCCTGTTCTGAGTTCCTCAGTTGAAGAAAGAGTCCAGCAAACGACCACACAGATGATGCAGGATCTGGGGCATTTCCTGTATGAATAAATACCAAGAGATCTGGGACTGTTCTGCCTGGAAACAAGAGGACTGAGAGGGAATCTTATCTAAGCTTATAAATATCTGAAGGGAAGGTGTTAAATGGATGAGACCAGGCTCCTTTCAGTGTCCAGCAATAGAACAAGGGGCAATGAGAACAAAGAGAAATAGAGGATGTTCCACCTGAACATGATGAAAAAAAATATTACTGTGATGATCACAGAGCACTGGAACAGGCTAACAAGAGAGGTGGTGAAGTCTTCTCTGGAGGTGTTCAAGACCCATCTGGATACTTTCCTGTGCAACTTACTGTAGAGAACCTGCTTTAGCAAGGGGTTAGACTGGATGATTTCCAGAGGTGTCTCCAAACCTCTCTGATTCTTTGATTTTGTGATTCTAAAATTATCAGAAATTCTTAATATATGTAATCTCTTGGCTATATATTTTAAGATCACATTTGAAAATGCCATCAAATATGGATTTAAGTAAAATTTCTATTTTGGAATTAGAAAATCCTGATGTATTTTTATGCTTTTCATATAATTTAAAAACTGTTTGTATTAGAGTATTCTGGGAATGAAGTACTTTAACTGATACTTTTAAAATCACTTTCAGTGTAAAGTAAATATAAAATTAATATTCATAACATAACATATAGTTTTAATATTGCCTATATTTATAGTATTTCATATGTATTAATATTAATATACAGAAATAAATATTAGATTCAGATTTTATACATGGAAACTGACCAGAAGATGTACATGCTTATCTATCCAGACAATCATATGATTTATTTAGACACAGTTTTGCATCTGTTATCTGCAGTATTGGTGATCAGGGACACCTACTGATAGTCAAACATTTCCAGCTATCTATGGACTTTTAGACTTTCAAAATTAGAGGGCTAATTACAATCTGAATTTGGAATTAGATTGGTTTGCTTGAGTAGTCTTAAATAAAAATCTCAGGGAAAATAAATTTAAAAAAAAAATTTATTTATCTGGAATGTTGAAAATGAGAGACATTCACATAATAGTAGTAAGTGTAATAGCTTTGATTTTGCTTGAATATAATAATTTATGTTTCAATGCTTTCTGTTTGTTTCCTTGATTTTAATTTCTATACTATTTTAGTGTTAAAAGTTGAAAAAGTTCTCATAATTCTAAAATAAGAGTAACTAATTAAACTGAAGGTACTATTCAAAAGTTCTCTGAGAAAAGCCTCTGAGTTTAAATGCCTATTGATACAAAAATAATATGCCTGTTGGTCATAAATATGAATAGTAAATAAGGTCTTTTTATCAGATTTACCATGTAATCATACTCAGATAATTAAAGAAACAAACATAATGTGCTCTGCAGTTATGTAAATTAGCAGCCAAATTCAGTGCAATTTAGACAGAATAACTTTGAAGTTCTTAGTGACTTTTCAGAATATATTATATAATATTACTATCTATTAAGCTAATTATGATGAAAAAAAAGTGTTCCTGCAGCTAAGTTAACTAACACACAACTGAAATCAGAAGATAGACATTTTGCCTTGTCTTAGTCATATTAGAGCAAGGCTTCTTACAGATTTATATGAATTGTACCTAGATATTGGAAAGATAACACAATGGTAGAACAACAACAAAAAAAAGTATTTGGGTATTTGGATGAGGAATGTTGAAATGCTACTAAGCGAATACTCTAAGCTGCTTTCCAAAAAATCTCGTATTACTTAGAGCGCTGAGATTGTTCAGAACTTCACAGCTCAGATGTGAGGGTGGTGATGTGGGATCCAAAGCTGCTTTTACACTTACCAGAAATACAGTCAATAAAGAAGATAAAATTGGAAAGGGATAAAACTATTTTCTATTTGACAGTCAACAAATAAGATGTACTTGAAGATATTTTTAAAATACTGTCTGCAGTAGTTACTGAGTCGTTCTGTAACAAAAAAAGAAGAAAAAAATGAAGTCAATAGAAAGGAGTTTATTTCTTCCATAAAATATAGTAGAACATTTTTGATCGCTTTTGATGTCAACTCTAAGGAAAATAAAATTCTAGGGAAAGTACAATCTGGAAGTCAGTATATGAAATAAAAGAGTGGAAGAGAAAATGGTTTGTGGCAAATGGTAATAGGGTACAAATTTTCCTCATTTAACCTTTATGACTTAGATCTATTTATGACTAAGGTTAATAACTCAAGTGCAAGTCCATCTTCCTTACCAACAAAGAAACCTGAAATGAACACTACTCAACACTATAGCAGTCTAGTCCAACACTTTTCTCCCGGACTAAATATTTAAAGAGTTCTTTGTAGGAGCATATAGTACAAGCTAGACAGATACTTTAGAGGTTATGAACTTTATTTAAGGAAAAAGATCAAGACAAATCACTACCCTACTCAACTCAAAGAAAGAAGAGAAAAAAGGATCTATAATTTATTACATATAATATGTAAATATTTTAAAATTATTTTAAGGAGCTCACAGGTGGAATTATTTTATTCAGGATTTCTATTTATAAAGCTATTTTTTGTTGTTTGTGCCCTTGTTCAAAAAGTGAGTTCAGTAACTACTTCTACCTACAATCCTAGAACACAATTTGCTAAGGTTGGAGAAAACCTCATCTAGTTTGACTGTCTACCTACCACCAATACTTCCCCACTAAATGATATACATTAGTACCACATATAAATGTTTCTTGAACATCTCCAGTGACAGTGACTCAACCATCTCCTTGAGCAGCCTGTTCTAGTGCCTGACCACTTTTTCAGAGAAGAAATTATTCCTAATATCAAATCTGAAGCTCCCCGGTGCAACTGGAGGCCTGAAACTGAAACTTCAAAACTGAACTGCAGCCCCACCAGAGCTATATACAGGGGGACAATCACCTCCCTGCTCCTGCTGACTGTGCTTTTTCTAGTACAAGCTGGGATACCACTGATCTACCTGGCTACTTGGGCACAGTACTGGCTCGTGTTTAGCCTAGCATCAATCAACACCCCCAGGTCTATTTCTCCCAAGCCTATAATTTTGCCTGTGGTGGTGGCCAAACTGTAGCACCCGACATTTGGTTTTGTTGAACTTCATACCACTGGCCTTATCCTAGTGATTTTTCTTACAACCCTTCTTGTAGATGGCAGTCACAGTAATGCATGTAATACTAGCTATCTGATAATACAGTAATGGGGTTTATCATTGATCAATAGTAGACTCTTCTGACCTTATCGAGTGTAAAGTTCCTTCACGTTATACAAGTTTCCTGTGCCTTTAAAATAGTACAAAACTGGTTCTAGAAAATGAGGAGGAAGAATTTCAAATAATGACTTTATCTCAAAGTTTCTCAAGGCCTTTTGAAAACATTTTGGAAACAAATAGGTCTTAGTTTCTCTACTTGGTTTGCATTTACCTATTTAATTTTCCTTAAACTAAAATATTTTTTATATATCATTTAACAATGACTAATGGGCTTCCTGTAACAAAAGTATTTGTGGAAGTATTGAACACAGAGCAGCAGTCAGTTAAACTGAGACTAGTTGATGTTACCATCTGCAGAGAAGGCAAAGAGCACGCTGCAGAGTTGCAGCAGTTAGATTACAGTCTATTGACTGAAAGGAGTGTTTCGTAATTTTTTTCATATGCAATCCTTTGTAGTCAAAATTCATGATTTATATGATGTTTATGTTCAGTTCTAATATCTATGTTTTGTAGAAAAGAGTAAAGTTTTAAAAGTCTTTCTGGGAAGGATGCATGACAGAAAGGATGAAACTTATTCCTGTTCAGATCTACTGAAGGATGACAAATCATTTTTTTCTGTCTTTTTAAAATATCTACTGACTCTAAACTATACCTGTTCCTCACGTGTAGATCCACTTTTCTTCCTTTTGGTCTGTTATTAATTTTCCTCATAGGAAAATATCTCAGTTCCAGTGAGCCAAGACCCCAGAAGTCCATTGTTAAATATACTGATGTATATTTTATTATTTCTACTTCATTACAAATTACTAGGTTATTTACTAGGTATTCATGAAGCAGAATTTCTCCAAACAAACTTGTACTCATATTCCTTTAGCTTATATAGGCCGTATTTACTCTGATTTTATTTATTTCTTCCTATTACTATTACAAAATCCAAGATTTAGGCTGTTCTCTAAGTATCAATGAAAGTAGTTTAATTTTTCCTTCCTAGTACCTGTCTTCATAATACTCCTTTGTTTAATTTCTCACTTAGGTTTATTTTCTCTATTCTTACTCCCCCTTCCCTTCTTCTAGTGGTCCCCCCGTGTTTTAAACTTCTTACCAATGCTTGTTTCTGTGAGGACACCTCTTATCTGCATAGAAACTCTCTCTCCTAACACTGTTTATTCACAGCAGCAAAATGTCATCCCACCTATCCTGTGTCTTCAGCCAAATTTTCAGTCTTACGTTTCACCATATCTGGGGCTAAAATTTACAAATGGTATCCCTAATCCTGGCATGTAGCACTGTTCGAGTGTGCCAAACACTGCGGTGATATTGTTGAGAATCAGTCGCTCTTCTCCTGGCTATGTTCCTGAAATGTGCATAAAGGAACTTGTAATAATGCTGTGGGCATGGAAGAATGAATATAAGTATATATGCAGATGGCATACATACAAAACAGAAGTTGTCTGTTGAAGTGATGCGGCACTGCAGTCTTTAATAATTTTGACATATTAAGAAGGTAAGAAGGCAAACTGTGTCTTGGACCTATGGTTAAAAAATAATAGTTCTATTTTGCACAGACTTAGTTGACTTGAGTTTCTGCAACCTCAGTAATAATGGGCATCAGTTTCTAACCAGGCATCAGCAGAAAGCAGGCAGAAGTACAGGTGAGGGCAACTTAAGTTGGAGCTCTCAGCAGTGCATGGGAAGCAACATGAGTAAGCAGCAGCAGTAGTGTGAAAGGCTGATGGGAAATCACCTGTGCTGATTGTTTAGACTGCCAACATTATTCCACTTTGTTTTTTCCTTCGTGACAATTTTCTTGCTTACTCCAGCAGGCATGGAAAGTGGTATCCATCAAAACACATTTTCACTGATCTGTTTCTGTGCATCTCTGACTGTGCACCCCTGTGTGTCTCCCTGCTTTTCTCAGGATTCCAAGCAGGCACAGCCTATTAGATAATGAAAGGCAAGTATCTTCTGGTACTGAAATTTCAGAAAGTTAGCTTTCAGTCATCCAAATGTAACATACCATGATCCCTTCACATGTTAGCCCAGAATATGTTGCAGGACTTTTACAATTGTTTTGTTTTGTTTTGTTTTGTTTTGTTTTTACTGAAATATTAGGGCAGGCAACAGTTTGTCTAGTGAACTATACAATTGACTAGTAGATCTAAGATAAAATAATTTTTGCTTAGTTCGCCATTACTTTTACTTGTAATGTAAATTAGGTAAATTAAATAATATTTACATTAATAAGCATACCCTATACAAGTAAAAAAAATATTTTCATTTTAAGTTAAATAATAGCATTAATAAGATTTAATGCTTTTACTTGCATGAAAAAAAAGGACTCTTGAAGAAAGTGAATCTACCAGGTGCTTATACTAGGGAAGTAATAAATTTCTGGACTGAAATTGATATCATTAGTAACATCAACTTCAAATAAAGCAATAAAGGAAGAAGATTGAAAAGAATCCTTAAATGATGAAACAGTCAACAGAGTACTTATAGCACATCTCTTCTGTGATCATATAAAAAACTAACAGTACAAGAAGCAATGATAGGTCAACTGTGGGCAGCTTAAATTCTGCTTATGTAATTCAGGTAAATTAAATAACATTTGCATTAATAAGCATACCATATACAAGAAAAAAAATTATTTTAAGTTAAATTCATATATTAGCATTAATAAGCTTTAATTAGTCTGAACATCAGTTTATAAAATACATTAAAAAATCAAATTTTTATCAAGATCCTGGTGAAATGCTTAAAGCTGGAAAAAAAATTGAATTTCAGTAATTAAAAAGGCGTTTACAATCATAAATAAAATACTGATATCAGTATTTAAATTGCTGCATATTTCCCTGTGGGATTTTTTATGTAATTCCACATAAATTTCATAATTTAACGATTAATTAAGTTAAAAATCGATTGCAAAACTCATATTTTTAATAAGTAGGCTTATGGTCAACACATCTTTTGATGTAATTCAGAAAATCCAGTTTTGAAATTGAAAGTTTTTGCCATATTAGACTGTTCTTGAGAAAGATTTTCTCAGGAAAGATTTTTTATAGGGCGGTATGAAATTTTTGCCAAGGTGAGTATCCAACCCCATGTGTGGTGAAGCACTTGCTTGATTCAGTAGGTTCTAATTCAAAGCAAGGCTAAATTCAGGCTAAATAAATGCTCCATCCTGATCACTACCAGGAAACATTTTCTCTGGAAACTTTTGTGTAAATAAATATACAGATGTTCATAAGATGGAAATTATTTACCATATATATGCTGCAGTTTTCATCAAATGCTCTCTCTTTATCATAAAGTTTACAACTTTCCCAGGTATCCATGTAGTTTTTTTAATGGACTGTGGTGAATTTATTTTTATATCTTCCTTGAACATTAATATCTGTGGGTAGAGATCGCACATCTCTCAAAGTGAGAGGGACTCTTTCCCATTCCTCATGAAATATAATGGAAAACTGGGAGGCTAGGGGGAATTTACGGTGATGGTGGATGGGGATGTGTTTTGTTTAATGCTTGGTTTTGCTGTTTTGTTTGATTGCTCTGTTTGTTTGTTTTTTTTCAAAGGAGAAACCAGGTTAAAGCATTTACTAAGAACAGGGGAATTGAGATTCTGGTTTAGGCTTCTTAAGACTTTGTCTTTCCTGCAGTAAATTAAAAAAGAATATATTCCTGAAAAACTAAACTGTCATCATGTCATAGATGTGCCAGAGTACATGACACAGGTGTAAGGCTGCAGGCTGCAGCATATGCCCTTGCACAAGATCACATGGATTTGGCATCAATGGACTAGAGAGAAAGTGTAGCAAGCAATTTACAAACATTTAGCAAACATGTAGCAAGCATTTACAAACAGCTTATAACCCCAAGTTCTTTTAGTACAAAAGCTGTATCCAAAAAGGAACAGAATACAGAGAGCTTGAGGATAGGAAACTGAAAGGTTTCCAAGGGCATCAGAGTAGAAGTGTCTGTTTCTGAGCAATACTGAAATTTTCTTTCAGTTCTTCTCTTTAATGAAAATTTCTATTTTTTGATATAACTTATGTATAACTGTACAACATTCATTTCTCCTCTAGCTCTTAGTGGTGTAAATTAAGAATACTTGATCCTCTTAAATTAGAATAGAAGCAGTGAAGCAAAGAATCACAGAATGTCTTGGGATCTCAAAATCATCTAGTTCCAACGGGTCTGCCCTGGGGGAGGTTATTAAATAAGACACTACATCAGGTTGCCCAGGGCCACATGCAACCTGGCCATGAATGCCTCCAGGGACAGGACATCCATTGCTTTTCTGGGTAGTTCAAACACTTCACCAGACTCTCAGAGAAAATATTCCCCAACATCTACTCTAAATCTCCCATCTTTTACTTTGAAGTCATTCCCCCATAACTTATTAGACCACATTAAAAAGTTGATCTACTTCCTGTTTATAAGCTCCCTTCTTCTCTTCAGCCTGAACAAGCCCAGCTGCCTCATCCTGTCTTCAGAGGTGAGGTTATTCATCTTCCAAGACACCTTTATGGCCCTCCTCTGGACACACTCCAAAAGCCACATGTTTTTCTTCTTCTGGGGGCCCCAGGCCTGGATGTAGTACTCCAGATGGAGCCTTACAAGAGTAGAGTAAAGAGGTACAATCAACTCCTTCTCCCTGCAGGCCACTCCTGTTTTTCATTTTAGCCCAAGATGCAGTTGGCCTTCCAGGCTGCAAGCACACACTGCTGGCCCTTTTCCTCAATGCTGTTCTTATGAGTTCTTCTCCTTGCTCAAGTGCAACATCTTGCACTTGGGCTTGTTGAACCTCACTGTATTTACTCAGGCCCATCTTTTGAGCTTGTCCAGGTCTCCCTGGATGGCATTCCTTCCTTCTGTCATATCAACTGCACCACTCAGCTTGGTGTCATCTGTAAACTTGCTCCAATGCATGCAGGACAATAATAACATACATAGGTTTGAATAGGAGAGGATGCAGTGAGATGACAGGACAGGCTGTGGTGATCAGGTGCAGGGCTTGGCTGAACAGGAGTGTGGATGACACCCTTCCACACACAAAGTGCTGTTTTATTCCTGTTCTATCCACCCGTCTCTGTTTCCCTCACCCCTCTTCCCCTGCATGGCCCCCAAGGTGGCAGAGCTCTGCCCACCCTTACACCTCTCCCCTCACCACTGCCCAGCCCAGGCTGATCTGGGAGAAGCAGCTGCTGCTTCTCTGCAGCCCATCAACCAGCATCATCTGGAGGTCTAAATTTGAGATTGTCTTCATGATTGTTTTGTCAGCTGTTTTGATTGTTTTGTGCATTCTGATTTCTGGCTACCTCTTTCCCCTCAGTTTCCCAGCAGATTAGAGCTCCAGTCAGAAAAGCTCACTGTAATAAACCTTGCCGCTACCATGATCTCAGCAATCTGTGTGGCTGACCAGGTTTGAGTTCCATCACTGCCTCCCTTATTCTTTCTTGGTCATTGCTGTTTCCCTTTGTGTTCTCATTCCTTCACTTTCTTTTTATTTCTTCTCCCACTGAAATTTTCCTGGACCAGGTAACAGTTAAGAAGCAGACATTCTCCTTCCACACATCCTTACAACTGTAAAATGTAGTCTGGTGCTAGTAGATGTTTTCATACTGGAAGCTGATTTATGTTGGATATCAGGGGGAAGCTCTTTACCAAGAAAGTGGTGAGGTGCTGGAACAGGTTTCCAAGAAATGTTCTGAAGGTGTTCAAGGTGTCCTTGGATGGGGTCCTGGGCATAAGGAGTTTGCAGCCCTGCCTGTGGCAGGGGAATTGGAGCTTGGTGATCCTTGGGGACCCTCCTTCCAACCCAAGTTATTCTATGATTCTATGATTCACAATGGCTTGGGGATCAACAGAAGGTATACACTGCACAAAATGACAGTACTCACGTAGACATGGCCAGAAAAAAAGCATGTAAAATCTGTGAAAAACTCCTGTTGATCAAACGAATTGCTATGACCAATGTTTCCTTACCTCTCACCTCCTTTAAACATTTTATGTAAGACCTACTTGTGCCTGAAGTTTGACAAAACCTACCAATTAATTCAAACTTGCACAAATCGCATGCTGCACAGAAATTAAATATTTGTTTTGTTTTGTTTTCTTAATAATTCATGTAGTTGGAAATTTCCATCTATTTCAAACACTCCCCCGTTTCCTGGCAAAAGTAGTTGCTACAATACATAATGTCAGATTATTCTGTTTACTCATCATAAAATTTTCTGCATACTTCAAGTAAAAAGTAGTTTTCTTTGAAATCCAAATGCTAAGAATAAGCATTTCCAGACCCACCTGTTCTCAGACAGAGAATCTGTCAAATGTGGCTAAGAGCAACAAGGGCAGAACAAATCTCAATTTTGTTCCCACATTACCCTAGATTCAAAGGTGGTAAAAGAAATTCTGGAACAAAGCTTCTGAAATTGTAGAGAACATCATGGACATTGGAAAGTTCACCCCAGAGATATTTTTTTTTAAATGCTAGCAGCACTTTTGCTACTAACAAGAATTTTCTTGCCAGCTGAGCCTGAAAGACTAGGGAAAAGCACTTTTGCCCTCAGAACAGGTGGAAAGAAAAAGACAAATTCATTAGTATGTCTGAACTCGTTTAACTGCATGCCTGAAGGAACATTATGGTAACTGGCTTCCTTTGATTTCATTATCCACCAGAAAGTAAGTTGTACCTAAGGTTACAACTAAAAATAAGAAGGCATGGAGCCATTGAATAAATAAGCTGAAACTTAAATACTGGCATTCATTTCAATACATTTAAGATTAGTAGTTAGAATATTGCATATCTCAAAAGTAGCATTTTGAAAGCAGGAACAAAATAATTACTGAATGAAAAAGACGATATTTTTTCAGAGAAAGAAGTTAACTAAACATACAAGTAACTTAAGGGAAGTTGAAATTCACATCATATTGAATCCCTATCTACTTCACTAACTTTAACTTTTGGTTAAATCTGAAAAGGTCAGGCATTTGGAATGATCTTTGAAGGTCCTTTCCAGCTGAACTCCTCTCCCTTTCCATTTCATCCTTTTCTCCCATTTCCCTTGCCCTTCCCTCTCATCTCTTGTCTACTGAAAATGCTATGTGGACTTTACAACATAACAAACATGTATTTATGAAGGCTTAATGGAATCCTTGAAGACTTGATATGCTGAGATTCATAGAACACAATCATGTGTCCCTGCCCCACTCCCAGAGTGGAGAATGCGTATGGATATTAAATCATACAGTTTCTGAAATACAGAATTACTTTTATGAGCATATATATATATGTATATTTCCAATTTTAGCTCAAGAAAGAAGGAATTACCACTACACTCTTCATCCATGTGGGAATAAATGCATATGAAAACTACATTTTATAAAACAGAAAAATCCTTGACAGTATAATTAATAATAAACTTTTATTCTATATATGGGAACAAAGGCATTATTTCTAATTAACTCCTGGTGCCAAATTTTTAAAGATAAAATAATAAATCATGCTATGTTTTTATTCATCTTATTTAAGGGATAGAATAAAAATAAGATACTTCTATTTACACAGGATTTTCCCTCCCCATTTATAAGGGAAAAACCTTTTTGAAAGATACTTTTGAAGCTCAGTTTTAAGTCTTGTTCACTTTAAAGTTTTCATCCGTGACTTGCATACAGGACTCAGTTCTTCAGAAGGCTGGGAGGTCACCAGCCACAAGTTTAAATAGAAGTTAAGACAGTGAGTTGAACACAAGGCAGCAGTGGGCCCTGATAGCCCAAAGGGCCAACCATATCTTGGGGTGCACCAGGTACTGGGTGAAGGTCATGTACCACAATACAAAAAGGATGTAAAACCATTAAAGAGTGTGGAAAGGAGAGCTACAAAGATGGTGAAGGATGTGGAGAGGAAAACAGATGAGGAGTGGCCAAGATTCTTTGGTTTATACAGCGCAGAGCAGAAGGGAACATTTTTTTGGAGATAAAATTTTTCCTAATGTCCAACCCGAATTTCTTCTGGTGCAATTTGAAGCCATATAGGTAATGCCACTGCAGAACCGCATTCACATTCAGCACTGCAAATCCTACCTGTCCACATAGCTCTAACTCGCATGCTGGAAATTTACATGCCAGAGCAAGGTAATTGTTGAGAGTTTGTTATTACTGTTACTATTTAAGAGTGATGGAATAAAGAATTCTCTAAAGGTCAGAACTTTTGTTTGTCTGGTTTGGTTATTTTTGTCTGCTTGCTTTTGTTTTTGTGTTTTTGTTTTGTTCTAGGCACCCTGAATATAGACCAAAGCCAAAATAATTTTATCAAAAGTTCAAGAGCGATCAAGAGTTTTCTGCTAGTTACTATTACTCTGTAAGAAAGTCATAAATCCTGAAAGGCTGTTCTAATTCCATTATTTAAAACAAATATTTTTGATCTGTGTATAACCTTTAAGATTGTCACTGGCTTAGAATGGTGCAAGCTTAAATGAAGGCATAAAAGCAGGTTTTCTTTCTTTAGCAGCAGCACGCCATGCCCAGGAAAATACGAGGTACAGGTAGAAAGAGGTTTTAGGTTCAAGTAAAATTCTACTGGAAATCAAAAAGTTAACAACTATAGGAATAAGAGGAATAGTTTTGCAAAAGAGTGTTTTTTTGTTGTTGTTTTATTTTGTTTTGTTTGTTTTGTTTTGTTTTGTTTTTGTTTGGTAATGCTTTTATTTTCTGCTAGGGTAGAAATGACCTAAGTCAAGAACTGCCTAAAATAATAGATGACATCTTTACATGAAGAGAGTAGGCCAATGTAAACTGTAACCTGATAAAGCTGGAAGAAGGTTACAGAAATTCCCACATCCTTGGTTTTGTTTAGATTCATTTCTGAAACTAGTCCAAACTATCATTCTACTCAGAAAATTTTACTATTGTACTGACTTGTAAGCTACTCTGTTTCAATTTTCTTGGGTACAATTCTTATTTATTCACAGTTATCATTCAGCAATATTTTAATAGAATATCCCCCATGAACTTGTCACATTTAAGACCACAAGCACAGACTTGTTCTGCTGTTGAATGGTTGACTGATTTTGAAGTTTCTTCATTTTCTTTTTGACAGTCTAAAAATGTGCTCCATTAAAGTTGTTTATGCCCTCGGCATTTAAATGCTTGAGTTTAATAAGAATTTTTGTTCAAGAGGTTGAGTTATACAATTTCACTCAGTCAGTGAAAGTCCTGCAATTCTTAATACAAATCAGAAAGCTGTCATTTGACTTGTTAAATGATAGACTATTTTCAGCCATTTCTTCAATCAATACCTCTTAAGTCTAAGTAATCCATCACAAGCAGGATGGCAAATAAAATCTTGATTACACAGAAACACAACAATTCTACTTGAGAAACAAATTTTTCACTTAACTAATGTATTGGCCAACCAATACATGTTAAAACTGTAGGAAGTCTTGTGTTCTGTTTATTTTCATTATAATATAAGCAATCATAGCGTAAGGCATTATGGGACGAGAGTTTATAGCTATCGTTAATGGCTGAAGCCTACTGTACCCATCATTTTTATTAGGATCTTCATATAAACAGAATTACAAAACTATCCCATGTTTGAAGTGAGGCTCTAGACAAATTACATATAATTTAGTAATTGTTTTATTTTTAATCAGACCGTGGTCATGATATTACTCTCTTTCCGACATGATAAACAGGCTTACTTTGGCTTTTGAGGCAGCTATCAGCTCAGTTAAAAATGGTTCCAGAAGAATTTAGTACTACAATACAGGACCAAGCAATGGTTTTAGCAGGATAAGGGATGAGTAAGGATGCATTTTGTTTCTTTGTTTTACATTCTTCACTTCTTAAACTCTTCAGAATCTCAGTGCCTATCACTGTGTGAACCACCCAAGATAAGACACTGAGCAACAGACAAACAAATTTAGAATTTGTTTATGTTGTGATCACTACTGCCTTATCACTACACCTTATTAACACCAGTGTTGTTCTGCTTGGACACCCTTGTCTTTTGTCTTTTTTATCTGAACAGGAAGGTTCAGTTTACCCCTAGGCTTCACTGTCTGCAGCACAGACATAATGTACCAGTACCAAAAGCATAGTACCTGATACAGATACTACTTCACTTGTAAGTAAGAGGGAACAGGTCAACATCAAAACAGAAGACTGAAATAACTTGCTAAGAAATCAATTACAGAAATGTTGCTCATGTCCAAGTGAAATGTTATACAAAAAGCATGTTTTATTATTCAAATTGATGAATAACTGTTCCACAGTTGAAAAATAGTTATTCAGAAAAGGTTTTATCCCAGTCCCAGTGCAATTCCAGTAGTTCAGCATTACCTCTCTGATGAACAAATAAAATCCAGGTCTATATATCCCTTGTGCAGATACCATGTGTATTAAGTAGGCTTAGACATAAAACTGAGTTTTGCTAGCCTCAAGATCTGTCTCCTCTATAGCAGCTAGAAGGTTGCAGTCACTAACTTGTACTGACTAAAAAATTAAATATGGGTGGCCTTAGATTAATCTCTTGCTAGTTTCATCCAGCGTTTGCTGCAGAGCAAAAGACTCAGATTATTACAGGCATTCTGGACAATTTCCTGACATGTATTTTATAAGCTTGGGTGCATGAAGTTAATGGTTTACAAAAAGCTTTAAGATTTACACCTTGTGGCAAACACTTTGAGAACTCTCTCAGAGCATTACTGTTTATGCAAATAGTTACAGACCAAAGCTGGAGAAGCAAACCACCTTCTTTAAACAGACCAAGTTTTCAATTCATTTACAATTCCACAGCATATGTATTGATACATATGCTCATTTAACGCTTCTATGGATTCCCCATTCCAAGACTTTCTGTTGTTCAACTTCTGTGATTAGCTCTACGTAAAAGGAAATAACTTTCTGAGTACATTCTGTCTTTATTATCTAGGTTTTTTACTCTTTATTTCTGTAAAGTAACTCAAGTTCTGCCTACTGATCAATCTTCTTGTTCTTTGGAACAATCAAAGGTTACTAAAAAGTGTCCTATGGAATTCACAGAAGTTGTGGATGCACCCTCCGTGGAAGCATTCAAGGCCAGGCTGGATAGTGCATTGAGCAACCTGATCTAGAGAAAAGTGTCTTTGCCCATAGCAGGGGAGTTGAAACAAGATGATCTCTAACGTTCTTTCAAAATCAAACTATTCTGTGATTTTATGATCTTTTAATTCTACTTAGTATCACATTAAGAAAAATGTTCAGAAATGCTCAACACTCACCAAGAAAAACTTATATTAAAATGCTCTTTTGTTGTTTGGATCTTCTCACTACATCTGCATTCCCAGCTTTTCCCACTGCAGTTGAACTGCTGAAAGTAGTTATCACCTCCAGATGCCCTCTGCTGTTCTTGCTATAGGACCAACAAGCAGATTTCTCCAATCTGCTGCTTTATTTCCATTAAAATCATTCTAGTAAGCTTCCTTTTATTTCTGTCATGAGATACATGTGTCTTTATTTCCAGTGGTGAACTCTGTATTAGGGTTGTGACCAAACTTACAAAATAAAAATACATACACACTTGAGAACACTAGGTATGGTATCTGCTTGAATTTGTCACTGTACAGAGGTCCTGGTTTCTATGCCGAAACTTAATTGTTGCAGCAACATGAAAATGATCATCTTTCTAAATGAAGACAACTTTCCCCACATAACACAATTTTCTAGTGTGCAGAATGCTAATTTCCACTGTTCACTAACATGAATGAAATGATCAGCAAATTATAATTAGAAAGTAAAACTTGGCAAGATAGATAAACAGGACTACAGTCACTATTAGATGTTTGTTTAGACTTAGAACCGAAGTTATGCTTCATTATTCAGTAAAGCTTCGCTTTTATTAGAATTAAAACTCAAACTTAAAAATGATGTGAAAACGAGCATAGTTCAGCTATGCCAGTTGCTTTTTGTTTTCCCCTCTAATGTCTGCAAAATTTCAAAAGTTCACAAGCAAAGAGAAAATCGACAGTTTTTCTTATTCATTGCAAACATGGATTATTCTAACTAAATTGGGAATTTCAGTTCATTCCTACAGAAGAGTCTGTTGATCAACAGTTTGCCCATAGCCAGCCATACTGTGGTGTACATAACACCAATATATTCAGAGATATGCTATACAACCAGGTTTATACTTAAATTTATGTTCTGCTCACCTCTTTGAAAGGCAAACTGTAATGATTTCCTACTTTTTATAACTTGTGCCTTGAGACTGTATGTTCCCACAGGCAGAGGCTGTCTCAGTGTGTGTATCACAATAATATGGAGCAAGTTTATACTTAAACCAATATGTCTTTAAAATAAAATAATTACTTCCTACTGTAGTCTTAGAAATGGTAAATTTATCATTTATTGTGTAACACTGTTTTATCATTCATAAGACTATACATTATTGCAGCTTCAGGAGAACTTCTGCTGTACTTACATAGACAGAATCAGTAGATTAAGATTTCCATTATCTTTTTTTAGATATATACTTTATTTTTTCACTTTTAGAAAAATTAAGTTCTGTGAAAGCATTAGAAATCCTGAGTGTTTTTTATAAGACCAGACTGATTTATTGGTTTAATTATTAGTACTTTGGGCATTATTTGATAGGATTTCAGTTTATATGCTACATCATTTGATGTTCTGAAGAATATATTACTGTGACTTCCATTTCTGTATCATCTGAATAACAGCACGGAGATATTTCACTTCTTCATTTCATTTTAAATCTGCTTTGGTCAATAAATGTTTCTTCAGAGGATCTTCACACACTCGAATCTTAGACTTGATCTAAAATAAGTATGGAGGAAAAAAAAAAAAAGAATTTTTTTCCCTTTTAAGTAAGAATAAAACATAAAATTAAAAACCTAATAGACTATGCCAGAGGGTAATCCTTGTGGTATTCTGGTAGTGCATCAGGATTAAGGCTCATTACTATTCCAGATGTTTTCACCATTTAAAATTACAACTGTGATTTGTGGAATTAGTCAGTAAGACTTTTCAGAGGTGTTTCACATCCAGTAGATAAGCACACTGAAAAATTCATCTTTGATGCAGCTGCTTTTACTTTAAGTGAATTGCAGCAAGGAGAAAAGTGACCTTAAAAGATTATGTATTTGGATATGCGCCAAGAGATTAAGTGTTATTTGAATATTTTCACAGATTATTATTTTTAATCTTTTAACTATGTTAACTGTTGAAAGATTGAGGTTTGTGAATCTTATTTTAAATGATCAGTTATCTGAATAGAATTAAAGTAGTTATGTATAATTTGATAATAGCAGCCTTTGTGAATTTTTCATCAATCTAGCAGCACTAAAAATACAAGCTCTATCCTGTAGAAAGCCCTCACCTCGTAATGACTGAGAAGAAGCACCACAGTGCTATAATAGATATTTTGTTTTTCCATTTAATTACTCAGAACTTGTCTCGAGGACAATGATTTTAGTATAGAGTACAGACCACAGATGGAGTTCAGTGTTGAATGACACTAACCCAAATATGCTTAGGAGAGCAAAGGAAAGTTTTCAGAGAGATAAACACAACATTTAAGAAAACAACATTTTTAATTTTGTATGCTTACAAAACAAGCAGAAGTGTATTATGGAAAATTTCCAAACACACTGACTAAATATCCACACTATTACCCAATAGACTGAAGAGGAATAACTCATTTGAAAATTCCTAGCAAACAGAGAAGTATAATGAAAATGGAATAAACAAGATATTTTAATTACGTCAAGCTCTAACGTCCACACTGGATTCTATAAAGAATCTTCTCATCTGGTGGTACAGAGTTGTGTTGGAGAAGTACTAGGAGAGCTGCAGCTTGTAGGAAACCCACACAACATTAGCTGGGGAAGGAAAGCATCCATGAGAAGGATCAAAGTACAATGGCAGAGAAGGAGCATGGAGGAGAGGCAGAAACATGACATTATGGATTGATTGCAGCCCAAATTCTCCATTCCCCTGAAACACTCCGGGGGAGGAGACAGTGGCTGGAAGGAGTTCATTAATTCTCACTACTCTAATCTGTTAGTAATAGACAATAAATTTTATTTATTTCTTGTATGCTGAGTCTGTTTTGACAAAGATGGTGACTGGTGATTGATCTCCTTGTCCTTAACTTAACTTTTGAGACATCCTCATTATTTTTTCTCCCCTAGTTCCTGCAACGAGAGGGAGAGATAGAACAGTGTGGTGGAACCAGCTTTCTTTATCTGTATAGCAATATTTTCTGGATCTTTACCTTCAGTATCAAATATTTTGAGGCAGGGCAAAACTATAAAGGAATGGTCTAGAACCTGGGTCCAAAACAGTTTAGCACATATGAGGAGTTGCAAGTGGAGCAAACAGAGCCAACAGCCACACAAAGTGGGCAGCACCTCAGCCTTGTGCCCCTGTCTAGCTCAATGGTCTGAGAATTCCATTTACATGGAATCATAGAATCATGGAATCATGGAATCATAGAATCATAGAATGGCCTGGATTGAAAAGGACCACAATCATCATCCAGTTTCAACTCTCCTGCTATGTGCAGGGTCGCCAACCACCAGACCAGGCTGCCCAGAGCCACATCCAGCCTGGCCCTGAATGCTTTCAGGAATGGGGCATCCACAACCTCCTTGGGCAACCTGTTCCAGTGTCTCACTGTCTCACCACCCTCCGTGTGAAAAACTTCCTCCTAATATCTAAACTAAACCTCCCCTGTTTCAGTTCAAAATCATTCCCCCTTGTTCTATCATTATCCACCCTCATAAACAGTCATTCCCCCTCCTGCTCATACACTCCCTTCAAATACTGGAAGACCACAGTGAGATCTCTCCAGAGTCTTCTTTTATCCAAGCTCAGCATGCCCAGGTCCTTCAACCTTTCCTCACATGATCATCTTAGTGGTCTTCCTCTGGAGTTTCCATGAGCTCTGCATCTTTCTTGTGCCAGGAACTCCAGATCCCCAGGCCTAGACACAGAACTCCAAGGGGGCCTCACAAGAGCTGAGTAGAGGGGGGGATAATCACCTCCCTCCCTCTGATGGCCACCGCTTTTTTAATGCGTTCCAGAACATAGCTGGCCTTTCAGGCTGCAAGTGTACACTGCTGCCCCGTACAGGTTCTTGTCTACAAGGACCCCCAAGTCCTTCTCTGCATGGCTGCTCTCCAGCAGATCTTCTCCCACTTTGTATAAGTATGTGGGATTTTGCACTTGACCTTGTTGAACCTCATTAGGTTCTCATGGTCCCACTACTCCTGTCTGTCTATCTCCCTCTGGATGACTTCCTTTCCCTCCAAACATCCATTTTCCATCAAACGTCAGTAGGAATGCAATACTCAACAATTAAAAAAGCTCCCATTCTGGGACACTTAGGGACAAACAGACAAGCAGGCCTGTCATTCCCTGGATCCTCTTTACAACACTTCTTGTAAATGAGAGACACACTGGCAAGCCTCCAATCTTCTGGAACCTCTCTGGTTGACCAGAAATGCTGATACATGCTGGAAAGCCGCTTGACTTTTACCCTCACCAGCTCCTTCAACATCCTCATGTCTACCACATCTAGCATAATGGACTTGCAACAGTCCAGGTTGAGTAGTAGGTCTCTTACCATTTCCAGCAGAATTGAGTTGGGGTGGTAGGGTAGGGTGTTATTCTGTTGCCCATCCCAGATTTCCAGGTCAGGGCATAGAGTACCCCATGGATAACTAGTCTGACTTGTAAAGACAGATGTAAAGAAGTCATTGCAAACCTCAGCCTTCTACTTAACCTCAGTGGTCACATTCCCTGCTGCATCTACTAAGGGATAAAGATTATCGTTAGCCCTCTTTCTACTGTAATTATATTTGTAATTTTTTGTTGTTGTTCTCTTTTACAGCAGTGTCCAGCTTGAGCTCAAGCTTGGCTTTTGCCTTCCTAATTTTCTCCCTCTGTAAAAATGTAATGAATCCTGTCTGAATTCTCTTGTACAAAAGAGGAGGTAAGGAGAGAGTGTGATTAATACATCAAATTTTAACTCTATCCCCTGTGTTAGTATATTGTTGTAGTATATATGTGGGAGTGTATTGTTGGAAATATATAATATAGTGATGGGTTATTTAAAAAGCTGTGCAATTATTTCAGTTGAACTTCGGTATGTAATTAGATAATCTATGATGTCCTAGGAAATCAGAAATCTTCCTGAGTCCACATTTTTTTAATAATCACAGAAGAATATTTGTATCTGTTACGGCAACTGACAGCACTGATTCACTTCTAGATAAACATCCTATGAATAAAAGTCAGACATTGAACCTAACGATTATTCTGACCCACCTTTCCTTCTCCCTCAGATTACCTCAGGTTGTCTATCGCTGAAAAGTCCTTGATAGACCTTGAAATCCACTGCTCCGTCTCCCGTCAGATTTAATATTCTGTCTACCTCTGTCACAGCTTTAGGCTGTAATTTAGAAAAATAAGAAAAAGTTAAAATAATCTAGCTGTAAACAAGCTTACTGTAAAGCAAGCCTACGGAGTCTTGATAACTTCTTTTCATCTTGGTTGTGTGGTATAGATTTATCTTTTTCTTACAACCTCAAAAAGATAAATGGACAAAAGATAACACGTGTCTAGGATCAGTAGCTTTCAGTTTTATTCAGAGGTTTTTCCCAAATCCCTCTGAACACATTTGTCATATTTCAACTGATTTTGGTTAATTATGTGCTACACATTTCCAGTGTGGTTTCTGCCTAAAACTCATGATGTATGGCAAGGCCATACATTGACTTGGATACATAAAAATGTTATTGAAAATATGAGACAAAGAAGAGCGAATCAAGCTATGGAATGAAGTTTCAATCTTAAGAGTGAGAGTGAGTTTAAAAGTAGCTCGTAAGATCTCAAAAAAAAAATTTGTCTGGTTAAGAAAAAAATAAGAAGAAACCATTTCAAAACTAGAAAGTAGTATGAAATAAAGTATTTGAAAAAAATATTTTATGACATAGACATAGTCTTCCAGCCACTGTTACAGTATATGTTTTATAACGTGAAATCAATGATATTTCAAACTACTTGAATATGAGATATGAATATAAATTTATTTTTTTTTAAATATATATATAGCAGGGCATGAAGTGAAATTATCAACTAGAAATTGAAAGCATTTTATTACAGCTTGATGATTTGAATGTTCAGCTGGCAGAAAATGTGAATTCAAACCTTCTGACCCAGAAAGAAGCACTGAATCCATTCTATCTAAGATAATTTTTCAGAGCTGTCAGGCAGGTAAGGCCATTTTCTGGAACAGATTTGTGTCTGCATATAATTTACATGCCTTTGTATAATCAAACTGTTCCTGCATATAACTTTTCGGTCTGCATGAGTTAATACTTTCAAACAAAAACTTGTTTCACTGAATGATTTCTGACTGGCTCTGTTAAACATTTTAACTAAATTATCTACCAAAAGCATATAAAAATCAATATAAATATTGGTAAATCTTATTTTGTGAACTTTTTTTTTTTTTTTTTTTTTTTTCTACATGTGCATTAATGAATATTATATATAATCTGGAGTCTTACTTGCAGTGAATTTACAAATGAGTTTGCCTGTCTTTCTTTAAGTAAAATTTCATGTGCATTTGAGGGAAATTTTGTGTTGGTAAAAACTTTGAGAATTAAGCTTCATTTTCTGTGCTGTATGCTGAGAAATTTATTCCAGCATAGTGCATTCCTGTTTCTATGGAACCCAAATCAGATGTTTAAATTGATTATTATTATCCTGTTATTTGGGAGCCTACAAACAGGAAGGGAATCAACACTTTGAAAGGGTTGATAACTACAGCACAAGGGGAAATGGTTTTAAGTTCAGGGAGTGAAGGTCTAGGTTGGATGTCGGGGGAAATTCTTTACAGAGAGTGTGGTGAGATGCTGGAACAGGCTGCCCAGAGAGGCTGTGGATGCCCCGTCCCTTGAGGTGTTCAAAGCCAGATTGGATGGGGCCCTGGGCAGCCTGGTCTGGTATTAAATGGGTAGGCTGGTGGCCTTGCATGTGGCAGGGGGTTGGAGATTCACGATCCTTGAAGTCCCTTCCAACCCTGGCCATTCTGAGATTCTGTGTGATTCTGTGATATTATATTTCCCTCATGGAGATCTATGTATATTGAATAAGTTCTTACCAGTCTCAGTTATATTTTAGTAAGTTTTAAAAAAAATTCAGGATGTTCCCATTGTAGAGAGTCAACTGTACTCATGTAGCAATTGCAGCCTAGATTAAAATCTACTAGAATTCTTAATGCAAAGAGAACTTGAAATTTTATTCAGCTGACAGCAAAATTAAGGCATCTTGGAAAAGCAAGTAGATAGTGTATGTCAACTTCATCCATTGTTGGACTTGTGCCATATCTAATAATGTCATATAAGCTGCAACGATTTTAGTGAATCTGGTCTTTAATGTAGAAAAGAATTAGAAAAAAATCTGACAGGAAGACACAGTTCTTTGATTTCTCATGTTGTGATGAAAATTGTTGATACTTTTAGAGGTTTTTGTGGACATCATGTTAGAGGTTACAAATACTCTTACTTTCTCAAATGAAAATAAAACTTTCTGAGAGGGTTTCATTCTGCTCTTTCTGACATAGATATAAACAAGAGAAAATACAGAGTAGATTCAGTTTTCCTGATGAATTTTTAAAATTGTGTTATCTATGCAGCTGATATCTAACTAACAGCCTGAATAAAAGTTTAAAATCATCTTGAACTCTTTCTCAGGAAAAATAAACACAGTGGATGGGAAAACAAGCCTTCCTAACTACAAAATTAAATTATTTAAAATAGACCACTTTAGTAAACAAGTTGACAAAATTTTCCTATCTGTTGTTTTAAAACTTATGCGTGATTTTAAGAAACAAAATAGCTATTCATATCCTGATTTGAGTAACTCTGAGTTGTACCATTTCAACTGAACTTCATGATATACTCGGATATACTCATGATATACTAAAGGACAAAGTTTAGTAATAGGACTCAGTAGGTCAGGCAGGTAGATGCACTTGATGGTCTTTTCCAAAATAAGTGATCCTAAGATTCTATTCCACATAAAAGATATGAAACTGTATCCTCCCTGTTCACTGTGCAAACTGTATTATAGAAATTATCTTGTGTCCAGTGATACTTTTGCTATTATAATTTCAGCATTCATTTCATATTTGCCCCTTGATTTTAAGTTCCATGGCAACACGCTCCAGTAAACATAAGCTATAGAATCATAATAGAATAGTTGGAAGGGACCAACAAGGGTCATCAGCTCTAACTCCTAGTTCTAGACAGGACCACCCAAAAATTAAAATTCAAAGAAGTATAAAGCTGTTTTTTGTTCTTTATCAGCTCATTATGTAGGGAAGTTGTATCATTCCCATTTGATGTATTTTGATACCTGAAAATTCATGCCATTCCTACATGATGGTCTTAGCCAACTCATACTAAGTGATGTTGTTGTCTTTTGCAGAGTACAGCTGTAACAGTTCTAGCCCACAAAAGACCACAGGCTGAAACTGGCTCTCACATCACATGGTTTAGGCATTTGGCGTTAGGTTGCCCTTTCTTGCCCCCTGTGAACTACTGACATCAACAAAAAGATTTACAGAAGTATGATTTTCCATTCTTGATCATTGTACTAATGTAGTTAGTTCACATTCCTCTAACAACATCTAGTGGCCTCCATGTAATACTCATAGTATAAATAATTTCTTACAATTATTCAGGTATATAGATGAACTACTGGAAAGTATAAAAACTTATTGAATATATCAACTTCATTCTTGAAGGCTGAATTAACATCTGGAGAAAAGTCACAAAAAACATTACTATAGGAAGCCAAACTAACCTTCTATGTTTAACAGTTCAGTAGTAAGCAATGAAAAAAAAAAAAGTGCAATTTTTCTATCCTCTTACACTATGATTTTTGTAGCCAGCTGTAACTGAGTGGACTTACTGTTCTTTCCATGAAAGTTTTCTGAGAACATCAGATACATTTGTGTAGCTTAATCTATAATGAGACATTCAGAAAATGGTCTGGATAAATATGTCTGGGAACACTCACATATGCACATAAATTTACTTAAACAAGCAATTATAGTTCAGTCACAGATGTTACCTATCAAAATATTAATAAAATAAAAGGTTCCCAGATTTAATCTTATAAGTTTGGAAACATGTAGTTTTGTAAATCAGAGCAGTTCTGAAAGTACCTTTTATGTACTTCAAAATACTCTAAATAAATTGTTTACATTTAGCTATCTCTATGAAATTTTATGTTTCCAGTTTCTGGAGAACAGAACAACTGTAAATATTCTGCATGTGATCATCTGGGATGTGGGAGAGGGGTGAAGAAGTTCATTTTCTGTTTTACTTAGATATTTTGTGTTTATTTGTTAATGTTTTTTATGTTTTTTCTTCTTCATTGGAGATGTGTTTCACCTTTTTCTAATTTGATGGGGACACGTACTTTTTCATGCTAAATTGAAGGATGGAGATACCCATCCTTACTACATAAATTCAACCAAAAAATTCTTCTAGTACAGGTGCTAAACAAATGCTAACAATCAACATTTAAACATCTGATTAAAATTCCCTTCCTCTTTAATTTCAGTTTACATCTGTTGATTATTCTTTGTCAGTTCATCAAGATTCTACTTAAATAGACATGATCTCTTGGTGTGAAATGAAAAATAAACAGAAATACTGGAAAAGGAAGTTTGTTCACCCAGATCATTCCAGGCTATACACAAAACAGAAATATTTACAAAAATCCAATTAATCCTTATTAGGCAACCCTTTGGAAATATTTATTTTATGAATGTATTATTTAAAATGCAGTTATAGTATTTACAATACTACATGTGCAGACGCGAGCACATTATTCAGAATGAATAAGAACAGACGATTCTTTTATTTACCTTGATTCTTCTCAATGCATTTGTTCTTTTACTCATTGGCTGTATCACCAATTTCAGTTTATATTTTTACTGAAATAAACAGTGAAGGTTTATAAACAGTAAGAGGTGAAAAGAAAGTATTATCTTGTAATGAAGTTATTCTGAAATGGTTACATCTTCACCAAGAGCAAAGATTTTTATTTTTATAGAGAAACTAGGAATGAGACATATATTCTAATTAGATAGATTTTTTCTCTTTTTTTTTTCTTTCTAATTCAGTCTATTATACATATATTTTAAAAAAATTAAAAGCATTTTTAACTTTTCCTTCATTTCTCCTGACTACAAAAAGTTGCAAAGCTATGATGACCCAAAAGCAACTCATTGTCTGAGCAAGTATATGTTGTTTAGTCTGGGCTTTTGCAAGTATCTGTGCCCTGGTCCCTGTGGATTTGCCTGCACTAGTAAATTAAACAACACATGGAAGTGTATCTGTCTATGAAGACATCGCCCACTGAGGTTTTGTTCCAGGTCATGTTGTCCCACCTCAGGACTCTGCCTCAGGACTCTGACCATACTTGGAATATCCCCATGCTTGCATCCAGACTAGTCTAGTGGATGAGGTCTAATAAATGTCACTGGACATCCTCATTTGGTAGGGGACCATGCTGCATGTATTTCTGGGCATACTGAATTGAATTGCACAGATGGATCCTTAGTGTATGAGCACAGTTAGTTTGGGAATATTAGACTGAGGAATAAGCCAGGCCAACTAGAAGAAGTGAGAAAAGTTCCTTATCTGCCTCCCATGACACGAGCCAGAAAGCTGAGCACCTTAAGAGTGAGTATAGTTATGGGAGATCCTCTTTCATCCCTCCAGAGGAATCCCACTCTCTTTTCTTCTCTGCCATGCCCGTATATCAATGCACGTAGCATGGGGAATAAACAGGAAGAGTTAAAGATCTATGTGTCGTTGCAGGGCTATGACCTCACTGCAGTCCTGGAGGCATGGTGGGACAGTTCGCATGACTGCAGTGCTATCATGGATGGCTGTATACTTTGTAGAGAAGACAGACAAGCTAGACAAGGTGGTGGATTTGCTTTTTATGTGAGAAAACTACTGGAATGTATTGAGCTCCACCTAGAGAAGAATGATGAAAGAATGAAGAGCTTGTGAGTGAGAATAAACTAGCGGGCCAATGTGGGTGACTCTCTTGTGGATGTTTACTACAGGCTGCCTGATCAGGATGAGGAAATTAATGAGGCCTTTTGCAGACAGCTGACTGTAAACCCACAATCAAAGTAACAGGCAAGAAAGAGGAGTCATGAAACTACAAGCCAATAGACCTCACCTCCACCCCTGGGAAAATGATGGAGCAGCTTGTTCTGAATTTCATCTCTAAGTAATTGGAAGAAAAGCAGGTTACCAATATTTCCAAATTTTCCTTAAGTTTTTTGATCAATGTAATTGGAAAGTAAAGGTATACTATAACAAAATAAGCACAGAAAAGTGAGGTGTGTTGTATATGAATATACACTGCTTGAGTTCTGGAGAAGGCTTGCAAGGATGTAGTTACATCAATGAATCCTGAAGTAGATAGCAGAAAAGACTAATTTTCATGTGTGCTTTTCTTCAAAAGCAGTATGCAGGAACGCAGCTGTAAATCCATCCTGAGGAAATCACCCAGAGTCAATCAGAGCAAATGAAAAACTTCTAATTAAAACTTCTTTGTTTGGATTTTTTTTTTTCCAATTTTTTGTTCACTTCATAGTAAAAGAAGTTGCTGCCTTTGGCCAAACTTGGGAAAGAGCAGCACTTGACTTTTACTTGCATTGAGGGCTATTTTAAGGATTTTCTTCTCTCTGCAACAAGAAAGACACTTTTTTCACATAAATAAAAACCATGCTCAAAAGCTGGTTGCCAGCTTTTCATACACAATCTCATTTTCAGGCTGTCTACACTCAGACATACCACATTTCTATCTCCAAGTCTTCTTGATCTTCAAAAATCTCAGCTCCTTCATATTGAAAAAGGAAGAAGTCTACTTGCTTCAGGACTTTCTCTTCGAAGAGATTGATTTCTTTCAGATCCATTGATGTACTTCATATTGGAATCCTTAACAGAAGTGAATGAGTGTAAGGAGGTATAAGGAAAAAAAAAGTCAAATACTAACATTTCTCCTTAATACTAACTGGGGAAATATGAAGTACTACAAGAGAATGTAAAATAGCAGTGGGAATAAAAATTTTGCTTGCATTAATTTAATCAAACCCCAAAGACTCATAAATAGTTTCTAAAGTGTTATGTTTCTAAAAGGATATAAAATATAACGGACTGTCCATTTATATTGCGTCTTCTGTTCCCAACTGTATTAGTTGGGAGCAGAGTCAAGTTGAGGTTTATGAGGACACTAAAGAAAAATTAATTCTGTATCATAAAAATGTTATCACAGTATTTATTCCATTGACTGTTTACTTTACAATGGTTAACTCAGAAAAAAGAGTAATTACATTTAGTGTGGGAAAAAATACAGTGTGTTTTATAAGATGCCAGTTAATGATAGCCTTTAAATGAGAAATCAGGCAGAAAACAAAAGTCATGACATTTTTCCTATATATTTTTTCCAAGTGTTTTTCTTGTGTGGATAAAGGGATGATGCAAAATAAAAATCAGTACATCACTGTTCCCAGCACGTCTCCCAACATTTCCCATTGTTTGATGTATTTAATCCAATTATGGTTCCATGGATATTAAAAAGGAAATCTCTAAATTAACAAAGGCAAATCACTGCTTTTATTTCCTTAAAATTTAAGTTTTGAGGGGTATGTTTCAGCAGGGGCAACAGAGGGTCAACTCTGCTGGTGTAGATTTTTATGGGTGTGACATTTAGGTTCTTGTTCATTGCTGGAACAAATGCACAGCTAATGGTGATGATTGTTGAAAAATACTGTTTTGTAGATGGAAATTTGCTCAATCAAACAGTGTTATTGTGTTCGTTGTAGCTGTTGTATTTTCCATAGAACTACAGAGGACGCATTACTGTCACAGTGACATACGTATAAAGAAAATTAATTCACAAGTGCATGTGTCTTTCCCGATAAGCTAGATGTAAATTCCCCAATAAGACCCTGAATTCTGTAAGACTTTGACTCCTCATGTATCTTCAGGCACCAAAACTTATATTCATTTAAAAATATCCTCCTTGACCTTCTCTGGACTCATAAGGAGATTAGTACCTGCTTCTAGGCAAGACAGCAAATAAAGATTTAACAAACAGCTTGAAATGAATTCTGAAATGACAAAAGTATGCCTGATGGATTCCTACACATAGGACAGAGAAGTGTTCTTTATTTTATGTTATTATCTGACTGTTTAAAATTTTAATGCTTTCTCTTCTCTATCAGGCAATGTAATGTTGACCAAAAGATAAATCCCTAAGATTAAATTATATATGGCAGTGATGAAACTGTCCAGAATTCCTGTAAGGAGCACACAGTCCTTAATCAGAGAGAGGAGGCGAGCATACACACTGTTCCATCACAGCTAAAGTACATAATACAGGAAAATCCATATGATCTCAACTCTAGGCAGCTTATTATACTACCTGAGGATCATGGTAAGGTGTGGCACTCTGTAGCACATCAAAAATACCCATGTGTTCAAAAAAAGATAAGAGATTTCATAACTACTGTCTGCTACCTCCACCTTCACCATGCTCCCTTGTTCTGGACCTGGAAATTGTATCACTGAGCAATAAATCCACCATATATAGGATCTGGTGAATGAGTCACTGCAACTCTATACAGAAGTGGAAAGAGGAGGAGAGCTTCCCATCAAACAGTCTTTGAGACTGCGGAAGTTGGATTATTCAGTCATTTAAACTGAAAGGTGAACTTTGCTGTTTAACATAGACATCTTAATAATGCCAGAAACTTTAAAACAGAAAATAAATGACTTCTTAATTTTTCAGTTTTTTCTTATGACAGGCAGCTCAGCACTACACCAATATTCATTCACTCTTTCCTCTCTCATTGGAGTGGGACAAAAAATCAGAATAAAAAGCAGAACTTGAGGGTTGAGCTAAGGACTATTTACTAGAGCAACAACAACAACAGCAAACATAAACAGTAGTAATTATCATAAATTTACAAAACAAGTGACATACAGTGTCATTACTTACTGCCTGATAACCAATGCCTAACAAGTTCCTGAGCAGTAGCAGGCCCTGAAATCAGCTCTACAGTTTTACAATTTTCACATGATATTGTACAGAATTGGACATCCCTTTGAGCAGTTTACGATAGCTGTCCTGGTTCTGTCCTCTTTCACATTCTTGTGCACACCCAGCTCCTCACTGGCAGGACAACATAAGCTGAAATATCCTTGGCTCTGCGCAGCACTGCTCTGTAATACTGAAACATCCGTGTGCTACTAACACTTCTTTTTCTTTTAAAACCAAAACTAGTAATTGTACCAGACACTATGAAGAAAATAAACTCTGTCAGAACTGAAACAAGGGCATTTTATTAAATCAGAATTAATTCATCAATTCTCTATTTATCTGTAACATTTCTAGTTACATTTTGTGCACACTGAGATGGATATTTTATTCTGATAGATGAGAACACAAAGCTTGTGTTTTATTAATGGCTGTCAATTCAAGCAAATATAAATTACATGAATGAGCAGCAGCATGAAAGAAAAAACAATACACACTGACATTCAAGCACCGTCATGTAGATGACACCCATATGAAGTGCATGGAAACTAAATCTGCTTGTTATTCTCTGTACACTAGAATGTTGCACAATATTATATTCACCACCTCAGGGCATGGGAAGGTTGTTCATGCAAGGCACACAAATGTTTAAACATCTTCTTTATAAACTCTTTTTATCACACCAATGTGTTACAGTTTTGTTTATTGTTTTCTGTTGTCTTTTTTTTTTTTTTTAGCAAATCTGCTGTAATGCCACTTCTACATAACTGCAGTGTAGTAAAAAGTTCTTTACATATAGGCAAGGTTGGTACCCTAGCTTTCTGCTCTTTGGAGCTTGCTGTCCTGCATCGCAGACACCAATGTGTAAATATAAACCATCAGCTCTGACTTTGAGTATGATGTTGACAGCTATATCTTAGCTGCCATGCTTGAGTAATCTGCGTGATGGAAACAGAGATGTCTTATGGACAGCATTCCCCAAAAAGTAAGGATCCAAAGTACTTAGAACTCTTGTAAAAATGCTGGATCTGTTGTCACAGTGGACTAAAGGAGAGAAAAGCAAACAACAGGCTGATCCAAAAGAAAAAGCAGCTAACGCAATGCAGTTTAACAAAATAAATAAATAAATAAATAAATAAATTGTCTCAGTATCTACAATGGAGATAAGGGAGATGAATACAAGTTTGAAAAACAAAATAAAACAGGTATCTTACAATTTGATCTGAGACTCAGCCACATATCTTCTACTAATTCTATTAAATCAACTAAGCTTATTTCTGTTTCCTTGCAAGATTTCCTACATCTTCTTCTTACTTCTTGTTTCTACCAATGATCATGAACATTATACAGCACAATATTAGAAGCTGCACAACGATTAGATGTTATGAAGATCATCTCTTTTCCTTTCTTCCTTATTGATGCCATGGAATTTGGGGAGAAACAACAGCAACAACAACAAAACAAACAGAAAGTTTGCCAGATTAAAAGGCAGCAGAATTAAGAACTAGCAAATATCGGTGATTTTAGTGACTGATTTCATCCAAAGTCCCGATCTTCGTTTTTAATCTACTTTCCCCAAATTTTAGCACTTTACAAGATTCATGAAGAATAAGAGCATGTTTTGAATATAAAACTGAAGGTGATAATTACACTACAGATTTTCATACAAATTAATGCTTTATGTAAAAAATTCATTTCAAAAACAATTTTCTCTAAGTCTACAATCAGCTATAGACTGTGGTTATAACTGAAGAAATACTGACCAAATGACACTGAGGCAATTAAAGTTCCCTATGCCTTCTCTGCACACATCATATACATGTGTACAGTAGCATAATGTAGCAAAACTTTCTGGGAAGCCAGATTTTCTATTTTATACTCAGACTGTTTTTAGTTGTAGCATTTCTGATATACTATCAGATAAAACAACAGAAAAAGGTCAGAAAGCACCAATATGAGGTTCAAACAAATTGAGGATAATCTGTGTAAAATATTCTACACCCACATTCATCTTAAGGAACTCTTATGGAAAGTTATACTGTTAGTTTTGTGGTACAGTAGCCTCACTAGTGTCTGTCTCAGAGACAGACATTCTGTAATGTTATTCCCTAGAACCAAATATATATTGCAACAAAGAAAGACCAGCAGATCTTTTGTTGTTGCTGTTGTTGTTATTGTTTTCCTTCATTTAATGAAACCACAATCATTAATCATGTAAAATCATGAAAAGACAGCAGTCTGGGAACACAATCAATAAGACTAACAGAAGGAAAGGAAGATCACAGTGCGTGTAAATCTGCAGCACTGAGCCTGCATTTCATAAATATCCAGTGTCCTTTGAAGTCTAACACCTACATGGGTGTTCTGTGGGAATCAGTTCTACTTTACATTTAATTACAGTAATTAATCACTGAAAGAATTCACCAAGGCCTGCCAAAAGGAAATTTATGTCCATTCATTAATTTCAGTAGTATAAATTAGTATTTGCATACAATTTTTTGGCACTAAATTTTCCACATATTTACATCATTGCTAACCAGTGTTGCTTTGCACTTCCTCTTAAAAGCAAATGAACAAATGTGATATTGAATTACCAGCTTTTTAAATCAGAATCAGAGTTTTACATAATAGCATAGAATATACAGGCTGGAGAGAACCTCTGATAATTTCTGAAGCAAATCTACAACTTCTATGTCATATTAACTTTCTATATACAATTCGTTAAATCTAAAAACAAATAAACCTCCACATCCATGGGCGAGTTCCTTCATGGGCTGACTGCTGCACTGACACATTTGGTGGTGGTAGGTTAGTATTTGTTGTTGTTGTTGTTTGCTTTAATTTTTATAAAATAGATCCAGCTCCTGGAGCTGGCATTTTACTCCCTGGAAAATTGATTAGTTCTGTGTATAAACCTTAGTAAAGCTGGTAGTGGTAGCTTTACTCTGCACTCTGCTAGTGTCTGCTAGTCAGCAGAGCCTGGGGAGCTGCATTTCTTATTGCTCACAGATTCTCATGAGCGACCCTTTGTGTTCTTCTCACATCTGAGGATTAAATATATGTACCTGCTGTAGATCTGTAGATCAATCTGCTTTCCAGTTTCCCATGCTCTAAACAGAGATTTTTTAAATGACAGACTTTTTTTGTGAGGTTACATGCATAACTCAGCTCTTCTGTTGGACAGATTCTGTCCCATTGAGGAAATGTTATTTGGTAAAGAAAACACCAGGTGTTTGGTTTGAAATGAGGAATTATTTCTAATTGGTGAGTTAATGTTACCAGAATGTTAGCAATTCCCAATAAATAAAGTGGCAAGGGTTAATTATGGTAAACCAATGAATTAGAATTAAAATCTGGAAGTGTTAACTCACAAGTAGCTTGAATGTCTCTTGCCTCAGGCTGAGAAGAGAATATACTAAAGAAAATATACTAAAAATACAGCAAATAAAAAACTGACCCTGTTAAAGACAGGGGAAAGACATTCATAAATTTCTTTCAGGAACTTCCCCTAATAAGTTTGCTAGCTTTACATTTTCAACATCCAGAGTAGTTTATGATTTTCTTTTGTTTCACTGTTTGTTTTGATTGTTTTCTTTTCTCATAGGCAGGTATACTTCCATAATATTAAACTAAATAGGGAGGTCATAACCAAAATACTCCAGAAACATTTACAAAAGTTGTAAAAGGGGGTATGGACAGATCTCCATGGGAAACATATGGAGGGGAGCAACTATTGTACATACTTACCACTATCATACCTGTAAATTAGTCAGTCTACATGTAGGTTTTGTGAGGCAGAGAAAATGAAAGCCAATCTTAAAGCAAGAGACTATCAAGAGCAATGTTCGTACACGGCACTTGTGCCTTCATTTCTTTTTGAATGACTCTAAAACTGAATTGATGCATGAAATTTGTGTGCACCATAAATTGTTTAAGATAATTTAAGGGGAATCTACTAAACCTTCAAAACAACAGAACAAATCCAAATGCTTAAGGATTTATTTCCTTATTTAGAGGTGAATTCAAGTTTTAAAGAGAAAAAAGCAGTGTTCATAGGTTCCAATATCAGTTGGAATAAGGCAGAATTTATAGCACAGCAAAGTGTGATTAATAATGAATTGATTGTATTATGGTTATCTGAGAAATGTGGTTGCTAGCTATGATTAATGTCACAGAATCACAGAATCACAGAATCACAGAATCACCCGGGTTGGAAGGGACCCCAAGGATCATGTAGTTCCAACCCCCCTGCCTAGCAGGGCCACCAAACATACACATTCAGATCAGGTTGCCCAGGACCCCGTCCAACCTGGCCTGGAACACGTCCAAGGACGGGGCATCCACAACCTCCCTGGGCAGCCCGTTCCAGGGCCTAACCACTCTCCTAGTAAAGAACTTCCCCCTAACATCCAACCTAAATCTTCCCTCCTTCAACTTAAAACCATTTCCCCTAGTCCTGCTGTTATCAGCCCTTTTGAAGAGTTTACTCCCCTCCTGGGTGTAGGTTCCCTTCAGGTATTGATAGGCTGCAATGAGGTCACCCCGCAGCCTTCTCTTCTCCAGGCTGAACAAGCCCAACTCCCTCAGCCTGTCCTCATAGGGGAGGTGCTCCAGCCCCCTGATCATCTTAGTCGCCCTCCTCTGGACCCTTTCCAAAATCTCAATGTCTTTCTTGTACTGAGGGCTCCACACCTGGACACAGTATTCCAGATGGGGCCTCACAAGAGCCGAGTAGAGAGGGACAATCACCTCCCTGTCCCTGCTGGCCACCCCTCTCCTGATGGAGCCCAGGATCCCATTTGCCTTTCGAGCTGCCAGAGCGCACTGCTGGCTCATATTCAGTCTCTCGTCCATCAGGACCCCCAGGTCCTTCTCTGCCGAGCTGCTCTCAAGGACCGCTCCTCCCAGCCTGTACAGGTGCCTGGGGTTCCTCCAGCCCAAATGCAAAACCTTGCACTTTGCCGTGTTGAACCTCATCAGGTTCACCCGAGCCCAGCCCTCCAGCCTGTCGAGGTCCCTCTGAATGGCATCCCTTCCTTCCACCATATCAACCACACCACTCAGCTTGGTGTCGTCAGCAAACTTGCTGAGGGTGCACTCAATTCCCTCATCGATGTCATTAATAAAGATGTTAAAGAGCACCGGTCCCAAGACAGACCCTTGGGGGACACCACTTGTTACCGGCCTCCACCTGGACATAGAGCCATTGACCACCACCCTCTGTCTGCGGCCTTTCAACCAATTGCTTATCCATCGGGTCGTCCACCCATCAAATCCACTTCCCTCCAATTTGGAGATGAGGATGTGGTGGGGCACCATGTCAAAGGCCTTGCTCAGGTCCAGGTAAATGACATCGGTCGCCTTCCCTTCGTCCACCAATGCCGTCACTCCATCATAGAAGGCCACAAGATTAGTTAGGCATGACCTTCCTTTGGTGAAGCCGTGCTGGCTGTCTCGGATCACATGCTCATTCTTTATGTGACCGAGCATGTTGTCCAGGAGGATCTGTTCCATGATCTTCCCAGGCACGGAGGTGAGACTCACCGGCCTGTAGTTCCCCGGGTCCTCCCTGCTCCCCTTCTTGTATATGGGAGTGACATGACCCTTCCTCCAGTCGTTCGGGACCTCACCTGACAGCCACGACTTCTCAAATATGATGGAGAGCGGCTCGGCAACCACCTCAGCCAGCTCCTTCAGGACCCTGGGATGCACGCCATCCGGCCCCATAGACTTGTATTCATTCAGTCTAAGGAGGCACTCTCGGACTTGCTCTGCCCTTACAGTGGGGAGGGATTTACCTCCTTGGTCCCCACATAGAGGTTTGGGGATGCAGGGTTCAGGAACGTGAAAAAGACTAGAATCCTGGCCACCAGTGAAGACCAAGGTGAAGAACTCATTCAGCACCTCAGCTTTCTCTTCATCTGTTGAAGCCAGTTCTCCTTTTAAATTTACCAAAGTAGGTACGCCCGTTTTGGCCTGTCTCTTCTGGGCAATGTACCTGTAGAAGGTTTTCTTATTGTTTTTCACGTCCCTTGCCAAGTTCAGTTCTGCCTGCGCCTTGGCTTCCCTGATCCCACGTCTGCAAGTCCGGACAGCATTCCTGTACTCTTCCCAGGTGACACAGCCTTGTTTCCAGAGCTTGTACACCCCTTTCTTCGCCCTCAGTTCTCTCAGCAGGTCCTTGCTGAGCCAAGCCGGTTTCCTACCTCACCTGCCCACTTTCTTATTCAGAGGAATGGAGACCTCTTGTGCTTCCAGGAGGGCATCTTTGAAGAGCCGCCAGCTCTCCTCAACATCCTTGTCTTTGAGGGCAGCGTGCCAGGGGATCTTGGCCAGCAATCCATTGAGTAGCTTGAAGTCTGCTCTTCTGAAGTTCAGTGTCCTGGTCCTGCTCTTTGCCAGGCCCACATCGCTTGAGATCACAAACTCAACCAGGGCGTGGTCGCTGGAGCCCAGGCAGCCTCCAACCTTGACGCCTTTGATGATCTCCTCGGCGTTGGTGAGCAGCAGGTCCAGCAACGCTTCACCTCTGGTTGGTCTGTCCAATACCTGAACCAGAAAGCTATCATCAATGGATTCCAAGAGCCTTCTGGAGCTCTTGCAGCTCGCCGTGTGGTTTTCCCAGCAGATGTCCGGATGGTTGAAGTCCCCCACCAGGACAAGAGCCCGTGAGCCAGACATCTCACGCATCTGGAGCAAGAAAGCCTCGTCAACAGCCTCCTCTTGATCAGGTGGTCTGTAGTATACCCCTAACACCAGCTGACCTATATTTGTCCCATCTCTAATCCTAACCCACAGGCTCTCAACCTGTTCCTGACTGCTTCTCGTAGGGAGCTCCCCACAGTTTATCCAATCTCTGACATAGAGAGCAACTCCCCCACCCCTCCTACCTCGCCTATCTCTCCTAAAGAGTCTATAGCCGTCGATGGCAGTATCCCAATTGTGGGAGTCATCCCACCATGTTTCTGTGATAGCAACAAGGTCATAACTTCCCGAGTGCATCACAGTTTCCAGTTCCTCCTGCTTGTTACTCAGGCTGCGTGCGTTGGTATAAAGGCACTTCAGCCGGGCTATCCGTCTCGCCACCTTTATAAGGGATCTAGGATCCCCTAGAACAGCAGCATCCCCAGCATCCCCCTGCCCTAGTCCTTCCCTATGCACTCTGCCGTCATTGCCCATGGAGTTTGGTATAAGCCCTCGAATGACCCATTCAACTCCAGTAGCCCTTATTTTGTCCCCTTCCCCCTTCATTCCTAGTTTAAAGACCTGTCAATGAGTCCCGCTAATTCTTCAGCTAAGATCCTCTTACCCCTCAGGGACAGGCTGCATGCATCAGCAGCCATCATGCCAGGTGCAGTGTAAATTGCCCCATGGTCAAAAAAGCCGAAATTCTTGCGCCTGCACCAGCTCTTAAGCCATCTATTGAAGAGTTGGGTATTTTGGATCCTCTCTGTACCTTTCCCTGACACCACGGGCATAGAAGAAAAGACCACCTGCACCCCAGCTCCTTCAAGTATTCGCCCCATTCCCCTGAAGTCTTTCTTGATAGACCTCAGGCTTTCCTTATCAACTTCCTCGCCGCCAGCCTGAATTATTAAAAGCGGGTAATAATCTGAAGGCCGAATCAACCCAGGAATTTTCTTTGAAATGTCCCTGACCCGTGCTCCAGGAAGGCAGCACACCTCTCTGCGGGTAGGGTCGGGCTGGCATATAGGGCCTTCTGTTCCTTGCAGAAGGGAGTCGCCTATGACAATCACCCTCCTGTCCTTACGGGTAGAAGCAGTCTTGAGGGTTGGGGGCGACCGCTTCGCCTGAGGCAACCTCACGGGTGAACCTGTCTCCGCACTCTCACTCGTCCCCCCCTCAACTTCCAGGGCCTCAAACCTGTTACGCAGAGGCACCTGGGGAGCCGGGGATGGTCGGGATGGGGGATGCCCCCTTTGCCGAGCAGGTACCCGTAATGTCACTGTGGAACAAGGGGATTGAACAGATTTCAAAACAATTTGTAGTTCACAGACTTTCTGAAATACAAAAATAGTAGTGAAAGTCCATCTTTAAAAGTTTACATAATAGAAAATTGAACTCTCCACAAAGCCCATTTCAACATTAAACCAGGCAAAAGAAATATGAATCACATCACAATGGAAAAATCTGCATTTTTTTTTGACAATTATCTTGTGTGTGTTTGCTTTTTTTTTTCTTTTTCTTTTTTTAACCTGTACAGATTATATTAGTTTAAGTGATCCAAATTTTGCACAAGAAACTTCATGTAGAGCTTCTAAACTCAAGGTTTCAAAGGCTTTTTATCATAGTTAAGGCATGGACAAGAAAGATCAAGAAGGAAAAAAAAAAATTCACAAAATCCATTTATGGAAACAGTACACAGAATTATAACTACAGAAATTCAGGAACAATAAAAGTGCACTGGCAGTAAATATTGACACATATGGTCCATAGAGAATATTCTGGAAATTGACAGTGCCTGGGTCAGAAGATAGTTGAGAAGGAAGGTGCTCCATTTCACTTCTGAGGCAAAATAAGGCAGATGGAAACAGAACTAGGGCAAGTAGTAAAATAAATAAACTAACAACTTCAGAGAATCCTTAGAGAAGACCAGTATAACCATGGGAAAATGAGCCAGGACAGGTCTTTCAAGATCTTTTAACTCAAGTAGACAAAGATCGGAGAAGTTTCTTCTCTTTGCTGCTGCCTTTTGCGGATTCAAAAATTGTTAGTGCATTCAGCCCCCTGTTTCCTTTTCTCTTACCATACCTACCCTTTTAATTTTTTCTTATAAGTCAGTTTTCAAGTCATTCAGTCATTTTTGCTGCTCTTCTATGAATCACAAACTAATTGGATGTTCCTATAAAACTGAGCTAGAAATTCTACTTAGTCCATTGGAAAGCACATCACTAAACTAAATGAAATTCATGTTCCTGTGGGGGATGTTAACCTTGTATGAAACTAGAAACACTTCAATTCTGTTTTCTCCCCATCTTGCAAATGTTACCTCTTGATCATATTCCGTTTTCTGCTTGCAGATCACTGAAGTCCTTAAGAATCTTAAGCACAAAAACAAATTTCTGAAGAACAGTAGAGATTCTGTTCCTAGCTTACTCTGTGAAGAGCTGGCTTTACATCTAATGTGTCTGTAAGAAGATTTGCAAAATCTTCACCCACTACAGTTAAATATCTATCAGTATCTGTCACAGCCAAGCAATCCTCTCAAAGACTCGGGCCTTTCCATGCTCACTTCAGCTGATGAAAATACAAAAAAAAAAGTAATCTAGTACCACTTTTACATGAAGGAATTTCTTTCAACATCATAAAGGATATGATTTAAAAATAACAAAGATTGGATTAATCTGCCTAGATGCAAATGTCCAAAGCAAAAAATGAAAAAAAGTAAAAATCTAAGCTAGTCATTCTAACGTCCCTATAGAAGCCCTCTTAATAAAAGTTTTCTCTTCCTTCTACCCTAAGGTAGACTCAATTTAGAAGATGTAAACTGAATTTGGAAGCCTTCTTTAAATGAAATATTTCCCATAAGAGTATTTTCTACTCTAAAGGCAACTCAAAGTTACTTGTTGAAAAGTGCATACCTACATTTGGATTCATAATTCCCAGCCTAATTGTTCATAAATTATGACACATTTCTGAATCTCCTGTCTGATCTCTGGAGTATCATTTTTTATTTTTCCATCTCCAGCTTTTATAATTAAAAAGAAAGAAACAAAACAATGAGACATAGATTTGATGAAAGCAGAAAGTCTACTTCCTTTTAGTTCCTCTAAAAATATGGTTTTTTTTCTAAGATATTCTTCAGTAATGCTATTATTTAACTGTAGATCAAAATGCCAACACTATTAATGCATAACCGTTTACATGGAAAAGAGGTAAGAAAAGTCACATAATCAGAGGTTTCTATTTATTTATTTATTTATGTAATTATTTGCATTGTCAAATCCTGAAAGAGGTCTTTAACCCTATCCCTAATTAAATACCATCTGGAGTTTCTATACTTTTTTTTTTTTTTTTTTTTTTAAACTCAAATGTACTAATACTTGGACATACTTACAGAACTCTTTTCTTCAAAGCAACTCTATTTCTACTCACATATACAGCAGAGCAAATTTAGAAAGAAGTCATTAAGACCTGCTTGTAGTTTGTATCAGCATAACTTGCTGATAGAACATTTGAAGTGAAAAGTAATGTCTGGTATATTTTCCAGTCAACTATGCTGGATTTTGCATTTTACAAGGCCAGAGATGATACTTTTCTAGCCAACAAATCTTAACATGAGGGCTGCTCTCAACGCAATGCCTCCCATTTTTTTGTGTCAGCCCATACATCAGAGGTAGAGGTTGGTGGCATGGCAGTAGAGGTGAGGCTGAATCTTCCCAATATTCTGATGCATGTTGTTGCTGAGTGACAGATGACAGCAGCGGAGCAGTCTGACTGACAGGCTTCGGACATGGAAGCACGGTTGAAGCAAAAGTATGTTGCTGAATTCCTCCATGAGGAACAAATGGCATCCACTGTTACCCAATGACATTTCCTGAATGCTTATGGAGACCAAGCAGCGTGTGAGCACAGTGAGGCAGTGGGTGCTGCATTTCAGCAGTGGTGACAGTTATGTGAAAAACAAGACATGTTCAGGATGGCCATGCACCGCTGATATACCATAAAATGAAGATCTTGATCCGCTCATCTGTGCAAATCCGCTGATTACAACCAGGGAACTGTGTACAGCACTGAATATTGGCTTCACCTCACTGGAAATGATGGAAATGCAATATTGCAATATTGCAAAGTGTGCACCAAGTGGGCCACACAAATCCAGGAGAAGAGGAAGAACCCATATGCAAGTTTGTCAGAAAAACCCATACAAGGCTAAATCCATACAAAACCCATACTAAACATACATACATACTAAACCCACACAAGGCAGAAGCTGACAGTTTCGTTGATCACATCATTACCAGTGATGAGACGTAGTGTCACCACTACAAGGTGGAGACAAAACATCAGGCCATGAAATGGTGACACGTGAATTCTCCATGGAAGTAAAAGTTCAAGGTGCATCCCTCTGCAGGTACAATTATGTGCTCTGTCTTTTGGGATGGGAAAAGTTGATCCTCTGGATTTCCTAAAACCTGGAAAAACTGTCAGATCTGACCACTATGTTGCAAAACACTGACTAACTGAAGGCTCAGACTTCAGAGTCAGGCCAGGGAAGAAGACAGCTTTCCTCTTGCAACACAATAAGGCTGGATGTGGCTCTGGATAGCCTGGTCTGGTTGTCTGGGACTCTGCCCATAGCAAGAGGGTTGAAACTAGATGATCATTAAGGTCCTTTTCAACCCAGCCTATTCTATGATTCTGTGAATAACATCAGTCCCCATGTGTAACAGACAAATGAAAAACACTGCATCTGTGGTATATCTAATTGTCTCAAACACTCCAAATGTAAAACTATTGCCATGACAAGGAATTGAAAGTTGGAGACTTGGTTCAGAGTGGGGAGCCCCATGAAAAACAAGACTGCCTTGGTCTTTCCAAAACATTTCTGTTTTGCTGCAGAAGTTTTGACTGCAAACTTGCTTGTGGCAAACTTATTTATTATACTCACTTGTTGATGACATTGGGACAGCAAACATTGCAAATCTAGCAGGTAGAACAGACTCTAGCAGGCCTGAGAGAATCATGGAGGCTTTCCATACTTTGAAACTCTGAGACTTGTGTGCTCCCAGATCTAGGGCCCCATGTGCTGCACCAGCACTGGAACCTGAACCTGTGATCCCTTTCTCTGTATGTCTGTCCATATCTCTGTCTCTCTCACTCTTCCTCTTGTCTCCCACACATCCCCACTCCATTCTGCCTCTCTTTTCTTTTTCTCTCAAGAAGTATTAAGCAATTGCAAGGCTTATTTCAATTTCTTATAAAGTTGCATTGTTTATCTACACTGCTTAGGCAGATAGGGTTACAAGACTACCAAAAGAATTAAGATAATTGTAGTACAAAGATTCTCATTGAAATCAATAAATATGCTTGGCCTTCAAGTATTGTTTTACTGTAATCTAACTGGAGGGATGTGTCACCCATACCACTTTGAAGATTATGGAGCACAATGCCAATCTTGGCTGAATTTTCCTACCACACCCACTGTACTGTCTGGATCTGCTACCATCTGACTTCCATCTGTTTGGGCTGATAAAAGATGGACTGCATAGGCAACATTTTCTAGTAATGGCACTGACATAGCAGCTATGAAACAGTGGGCTACATCCTCTAGTGCAGATTTTTTTGAGTACAGCATGATGACAAAAATACAAAACTAATGGTGGTGATTATGTTGAAAAGTAGCATCTAGTATGATTTTCTCTATCAAATAGTGTTATTGTGTTCTTTGTATCTGCTGTGTTTCTATGGGAATAAATAGGTGCTATTGTTTTCAGAGCAACCTAAACATACAACAGTTACATTTTACCTTTCTGCCTGCTAGAATAGGTCCTACAGTGACTGTGACTAGAAACACGAATTAAGGGAATGATTTGATACAGTATATGCTTTCATTAAGTTGGAGATATCTGCTATTCTCATTATAACTGACACCTGTATCTCATGATTGCCTTCCTACAATATTTTTTAAAGGTGTTAAGCTTGCCCCTCCTTTCTTTCTGCATTTACCAGTATGTTCATGGGCTAATACCTCCTGATATGAAGCCTATACTTACACTAGTAAAATGAATAAAGATAGAATTTGGGTCCAAACTGTCTTTGCAATTATGCATGCTCTTTTAACCGTTATTATCATCCATGGCAGTTTTGACCCATGTCAACTAGGAATCTCATCAGAATTAGAAAATACCAAGCTTATAATGCAGCATGGGACTGGAATCGTTCCTAATAGAGGTGAGTGAGTTTACTAGCATGGGTAAAACTCTTGCCATGCCAGATGGCCTCAGGCCAGAGAAAAATTATCTGATCATTCCATTTAATACCATAAATGTAACTGGAAATGTCATCTTTTTTAAAAGCTAGTATTTCCAGGAGACCTGGGTTTGAATAAATGTGTTTATGTGTATTTTTAGAACATTTCAGAGGTTAGCAAGAATTAGAGGAGAAACACTCAACCTGCTGAAAGAAAAAAAGCATGTGCCCCCTATGTACTACTCCAAGATTAGATTTATAATAGGCAGCCTAAAGTAATTAAAGAGAGTCAAACACTAAGGAAAAAAAAAATAGAGAAGTATCCATGCAGCAAATACATATTTCTTCATAGGGCACAATTGCATTCTTGTTTGTGCCTGAGCTTTGACTGCTGAAACATTTATGATAATGAAGTTGAAAGATATTCTTTAGTAGATCCCTGAAAATATCTAGTAGTGATATACCCAACAGGGACAAATATGCTATGTCTCTGCCAGATGCTGTGGTTGCCAGGGAAAATAAGCTGTAGACCTCCAGTGATATTTTCTGATGGAAAAACTGTTGAAAGGAGGGTAACAGCAGGGTGGGGAAAGTGTCCTTAAGGCCACAATATGTCATCAGCAATCCAGTCTTTTACCAGACATGCTCTTTGGGTTTTGTGTTTTTGTGTTTCTGATGTTTTGGTTTTTGTTGCTGTGGTTATTTTTCCCAGGGAAACGAACAAGCAGCAACATTACCTTCCCCTCTAAAATTAAGAGCGAGTCTCATTTAAACATTTGTTGCTGTTAAAGTGAAGAGATTTAAACAGAATCAACATTTTAGTGCCTTTTTCCATCATTCCATCATGATACTACAGTCGCCCAAACATATAAATTGTGGATGGAAATGGTGACTGGTGGTTAAAGTGTAGCTCACTGTTCAGGACACTAAAGGGTATATTGACCCTTTATCTTTTAAACCAGATGTACTCAAAAATATTATAAGCCCTAATTCAGTGACTGCAGTTAGCTGTAAATATGAAGAACTATGCTAATACCTGACGTGTAATAGATCAAAATAATCTTAATTGAAGGAAAATAAAATTTGAAAGGGCAGAACATGACATGGACTTACTTTCATCAGTACTCTCACAAAGGCAATTGAATTGCCTTTTCCTCCAGTCTTTCCAAAGCAGTTACAGAGCAATAAGTAATAAATGTGGAGAGAATATACAGTGGAAGAGTAACAGAATCACAGAATCACAGAATAGTAGGGGTTGGAAGGGACCTCCTGAGATCATCGAGTCCAACCCCCCTGCCAAAGCAGGTTCCCTACAGCAGGTCGCACAGGTAGGCATCCAGGTGAGACTTGAACATCTCCAGAGAAGGAGACTCCACCACCTCCCTGGGCAGCCTGTTCCAGTGCTCCGTCACCTCACTGTAAAGAAGTTCTTGCGCACATTTGTGCGGAACTTCCTATGCTGCAGTTTCCGGCCGTTTCCCCTTGTCCTGTCTCCACGTACCACTGAAACAGTCTGGCCTCGCCATTCTGCCCCCCACACCTTAGATATTTATAGACCTGGATCAGGTCTATACAGATACCTCTTTACTTATTTTGAAAAGCATATACTCACCGATTGCTTATTTTTTTCATCTTATAACAACTGCTACCATTTTAACATTATATGTGTGGAGTCAGTGTGCAGCAAACAGAATACTTGGATTCATATAAGGATAATGAGCAATCAGAAATAAATAAATAAATAAATAAATAAATAAATAAATAAATAAATAAATAAAAAGGGGAAAAAAGAAAAAAAAATAAAAAAAAAGGCCTGAAATAATAAACCTTCTTTTAGCTGGAATTCATTGTATTAGGGGAGATAGAAACAATGTTTACAAAGTGTGCATGAACTAATGTATAAGAAATAATTCTCTTATTTGCTCGACATTTTTAACTCAATTCACAGGAAAAGAAATACAAGTTTTAGTATTCTCAGAACAACCTTGATTTCATACAAATCCATATTAACCAGAAATGTGACTCTAGAGATGCTGAATTATGAGAACACATGCTAAAAAAGGGAATTCCTTCCTGGTTACTAAAGTCCTGACTGATGTTCAAATGTAGTTTCTTTCTACTACTTTTCTACTCATTACTGACCACTTCTCAACAGAAAGACTTTCAGTTGTAGTTGTAGTCTGATGGTAAGAAATCTTTCAACTTTTGGGGGTAAAAATGTATACTCATTTCTAATTTAGCATATGTGATTATTTTAACTTTGGATTATTTTTTTTTTCCTTTTGAAGTGTTTATAGTCAATAAGCACTTGCTATCTTATTGCAATTTTGCTAAATAAAGTCAAACCTTTGTTTTTGGTTCTTAGTATAAGGAAATTCTATTCCATTGCCACATTAAATAACTTTTTTTTTTCTCCCTGTGTTAAAACTTGATCTGGAAAAAAAAAAAAAAAAAAGACCTTGTTTCAATACCCAATATCACAAACTGCAAGATAATAATAAAAGTGATAGTATTGAAATGACTTATATTTAAAGAAAATTAACTTATGTATTTATACTACTCAGTACCATATACAACGCTTTATTGTGAGAGATGACCAACTTATTTCTTGGTTGAGGGAATATTTAATTCATCTACTTTTTTTGAGGAAATGCACTGCAAAATCTGCCTATCAGCATAAATATACACCTATATATTTTAGGTACTATGTATCAATGTTGAAACTCAAGATTTGCATTTTGGCAAAGATTTGCAAGATTTGCAAAGTAGAATTTCTTAGTGCATATATATTTTCTGCTGTCTAATAAAAAAAAAAAAAAATTGTGTTACTGTTCAGATCTATGTGTAGTAAGCATCTGGCAGCTATATTTTTAAAGGGATTTGAGTATATTACCATAAAATTTAAGATGTCTTACTTTCTGTAGGAAAGGAGAAAAAAAATAACCAACATTAAATGTCTTGGCACAATAAATGTCAATTTATTATCACTTTATCATGACAATCCATAAAATATGGCATAGAATCTGGTAGTAGCTTCATCTTGCTCTAAGGAAAAATAAAGTTGCACTGAGATTTTGCAGTAAATCCTATAGAAAACTGTACGTTGGCATTTATTGCACATTCTTGTCATGATTTAGCATTTCCACCCCACACAATATATCTCTTTCCAAATACTTACCTACCTTTCATTTTAAAACAATTTATGTTAGTGGCTTCTTTTATTGCTTTTGTAGTTCTTTGCACATATAATCTTATCATGGAAGCACTACTGCATTTAAGGTTGTGTCAGTATTTTTATGTTAAAATCCTATTTTCTCAGGCTTATAGTTTCAAAAAATATCCTACAAGGAGACTGTAAAGAACCAAATAATTCCCTCTAGAAAGACTCCTACTTTTCAATTTCTATTCTTAACATTAGCAAAATAAATAAATAAATAAATACATAAATACAATAAATTTTGCAGTTTGTGTCATTGATCAATTAATTGAGTTATCTCACTTTGCCTGTGCAATTCTTGCTTATATCAAATAATGGACTTTCTTTGATCTATTTCCACTGATTTCACTCAGAATTCATTCAAAACAAAACACTCCCATACTCTGAGACACAAAAATGCTGTAAGGATTAATCAAAGCAATATAAAATTATCTCTGTAGAGTTTATGGAAATTAATGTGTGCTAATGATTACTTAAATAAATAATAGATGCTGATATTTTAAATGAAGAAAACCTAGATTTAAACAAGCACTTTTTCCTAATGAGTAAATAAAATGACTGTAGTACGTAGTTAAAGACTGGAAATTCTTGACAAAAATGATGAATCACACACATTGGAAGGAACCTCTGGAAGATATCTGGTCCAATTCCATTGCTCAAGCAGTGCCACATAGAATCGCTTGCTGAGGACTTCCCTCTTGTATTACATTACGCCTTGCTGCTACGTGACAGATGCCAGTTGCTGAACGTTTATGGAGCCCAGCGAGCGTAAGCACAGTAGGGTGGTGAGTGGTGCATTTCAGCAATGATGCCATCTTTGCAGATGTGGAACTGTCAGTTACCTCTGCTGGTGCAAATTTCAGCAAGCTGACAGAAATGCAGAGCTAATGATGGTGACTATGTTGAAAAGTAGTGTTTTGTAGCTGAGAATTTTCTCTACTAAATAGTGTTATTGTACCTTTGGATTTTTGTATCTGTTGTAGTTTCCAAGGAATAAATAGGTGGCATTACTTTGGAGCAACCTTCAAGCACACTTCCATGTCAGACACCATTCTGTCAGTGCCCCTCTGCTGCCATCTGTCACACGACAAGAACATGTAACAGGATGTTGGTGGGAAGGTTCCACCTCTACTGCCATAACACAAACAGCCAACTCTGACGATGGGGAACAATATCATAAAATAAGAAATCTTACTTTCAGAGCAGCCCTCACAGAATATAAGTAAAAAATTACTGCATGATTATATAATTTGAAAAAAATTTCAAAGGACTCTTCCCTTCCACTATTTACTACTATTTTGCATGAAGTAAACTGCTTTTTTATTGCCTTCCAAATCTTCTTGCCATTATAAATATGAATAAAACAGCAGTACAAATAACTAAATAACTCTGTTTAATTAAGGATAATGAATACATGAGTTGTGGAGAAAATACGTGAAAATATGTGGAAAATATGTTTTCTACAAAGATACGTGATTAGATATAATAGAATCATAGGACGGCCTGTTTTGAAAAGGACCACAATGATCATCCAGTTTCAACCCGCCTGCTATGTGCAGGATCACCAACCACTAGAGCAAGCTGGCCAGAACCACATCCAGCCCGGCGCTGAATGCCTCCAGGGATGGGGGGCATTCACACCTCCTTGGGCAAGTGTGGCTAGATATGGCCATAAGTACATGATTAATTCTGGGTTTTCTTGAAAACAAACAAACAAACAAAACAAAAAAAGCACACACACACACACACAAAAATTCTCTGACATATAGCAAGATCTACATTTCGTCTTTTGTTCCATTTCTTTTATAGCTGTGTCCTGAAAGAAGAATTTCTCCAATTTTTGGATAAATGTGATCCTTGTGTCCATGTATTACTTTCTTTATCTGGTACTTTTTCTATTGTTCTTTCACTTAGTATACAATCTTATATTCTGAAGCAGAGCTACAATGAATTGTTACTGCAAATTAACTTCTGCAGAAATCTTTTGTCAATTTTTTTTTTTTAAATAGAACACCTAAATGAAAATATTTTCTCATTTTAATTTAAAGTGAAAATAACTTTTGGCAAAATAATTTTTCATGGCATATCACAGACTAGTTCATCTCTACTTCCTATTTCCATTGTTCTCTGAAATTATATTTAAAAAAATCCTAACTTCAGTAGCCTTTGTCTTCATCATTATAAAGTAAAGAGGTTCTTTGTCTGTTTGATAAATATTCCTTCTTCCAAAGTTACCATGATATTTAGATGCATTGATTTTAGGCAATGCAGGGGAAATCAAGTGAAGTACGTGGCCTCAAGGCAATTGATGACATTGATCATAACATTACTAATGTCCAACATACATATGCTTTTCTTATTTTGAGGATAAAAACGTTACTAGTGCTTACAGCTTACTGAGTTAACACTATAACACGGTGCCTCCAAAAACACAGAAATTTGACAGAGTCCACAAGAATTTAGAAATCTTTTGTTTCTTTTTCCTGCTTTCCCTGGCAGATTTTGCTTTACAGGAAATGGAAGCATTTGTCTAGGAAGATGTCTATGGTATGAGCAACTCTGATGAGAACAGAATTATGAATAAATTCTGACTTTCTATAAGAGGTTCTCATAATGTACAGTTAACTTTCAAAGAGAGGAAAGTGGCCACTGGACATTTTTTGGCAACGAATAAAGAATGAAGATCTACCTCAGGATATCTTCTCCTTCACTTGACCCTTTTCACAAGCACTTCTTACTCTCTTCCTAAGAAATTTCAGGCATCTGCAGTAACTATGTTGTGGGAATAAAGTGATAATGCTGCCTGGCTCAGCCTCTGTGAAAACACAGTACAGAATGGGAGCACTGTGAATGCTCTGACTGGCTAAGAGGTGGACATGCAGCTAAGTGGTGACTAGAGACAAAACCATAACAATCTTGTAAATGTCTCAGAACAAACACTGTACTGTACCAACCTTGTGAAAGGTGCAGAACAAACACATGCAGTGCCCAAGCACAGTGGAGAAGTCAGGAGGTAGAGGTGCTTAAGGTGATCTCGGGTATCCCCCTACACTACAACCACAACCCCCCATGACCAGCATGCAAAAGGAGAAGCACAGCCAGCATGACATGCTCACAATGTGTGATACCAGACACTCTGACAGTGGCTCCTTGGCCGACGACGTAAAAGGCATTGCCAACTCCACAGTCAGCAGTGCTCACCTCACCACATCCTCAACCACCACAGAAAGAGAAGGAAGAGGAGAACATACCCTCAGGATATCAAAGAATCTTCAGTGGTTCCCTTCCCTTCCCTTCCCTTCCC
>NW_024962258.1:4625116-4637725 GCF_019238085.1 Lagopus leucura
AAGGAGAAAAGAGATGGGGATGTGGAGGAGAAGGTGGGAGGGGTAGGGAAGAAGGGGAAGGGAGAGGAGGTGCAGAGAGAGAAGGAGGGGAGGAAGGAAAAGGAAGGGAGGGAGAAAAAGGAAAGGATAAAGAGAAGGGGGAAAAGAAGAAGGTATTGAGACTTCCTAGAATAATTTTGCCAGATGTTCTTTTTGGAGATTGTTCATTTTATTTCTTCACAGAATTGGAGGTAATAACAGAAACATTTCTCTCTCCCTAGAGCCTTTTGTTCTCTAGGGTCCTTCAACTCTTTTTGTCTTTCCTCATAGGAGAGGTGCTTACGATCCGTCCAATCAACTTTGTGACCTGCTTCAACATCTCCATATCTTTCTTGTGCTGGGGGCTCCACATCAGGATGGTGTACTCCAGATGGGATCTCAGTAGAGGTAGAGTAGAGGGGCACAGTCACCTCCCTTGTGCTGCTGGTTATGCTTCTTTTGATGAAGCCCAGGATACTGTTGGCCTTCTGTATCAGCAAATAGTTAAGACTGTGTTTAAGATTAAACATTCCTAATCTAAATGTTCTGGTAATCTAAATGTTTAGGTTTAACAGATGTGTCTTTCTTTCTTGACACTGTGTTTATCAAGTTCATACAGTAATTTTCCTGATTAATCTGCCCTTTCCACCATGACCAGGAAAATGTATTGAAAATTACCATATAGAATTATACAGAAATCAATTTTACTGTATTACCATAAGTATAGCAGCATTAAAATAATTATTTCTTCTCTTTATTGTTCACTCCTCTTCATTCTTTTCATAGTTTTCTGTAACTGAATATATTCCCTCTGGAGAGACATATTTTGGAGAGGGCATTCTGTGGGCTAGTTAAAACTTTTAATTGGATCATGAAAGATACACCATTAATACATTTACAGAGTATCTGCAGCACAGTATTCTATCAGCCTCTACATGGCCACTCTACACAAACTTACATGAGATATGAAACTTATTCATATTAATTCCTGTTATTGTTTATATTGTATCTCAGTTTACATGGCAATCTTAAAAAAAGTATAGAGGAAAGATGTAGAGCAACATTGTATTCATATTCTTATAGCTGTCCTTAGCAGGAAGAAAAGTGTCAGGAATGGATCTCCATGAAAAAAAAAATAAGCATCCCTACAGTGCAGGACTAATATAAGCTATCCTTAATTACATTATAACGTCACAAAAACTTTACAGAAAGTTCTGCTGAATAGCTGCTTCTCTTCAGGTCCCTTAAAAGACTTTTCTCTTAAAGATATTTTTACAGACGGGTAAACAGTAGACACATACCACTATAGCCTATATTGACTGAGTCCTGGGACTTCCTCAGAAGCTTCATAAGTATTGGTTGACTGGCACTCCTTACAGAATGCTCAGAATGTGCAAGCAAGGAACCCAGGTGACCTGATTACACTGCATCTTCGAATATCCTGACAAAGCTGCCCAAGTCTTCCATTTGATCTCCTTCTATGATCGAGTCACCTGCCTCATGGATGACGGAAAGGCTGTTTACGCAGTCTACCTAGACTTCAGGAAAGTCTTTGACACTGTCTCCCACAGTATTTTCCTGGAGAATCTGGCAGCCCATGAGCTCATGGCTTAGATGAGAACACATTTTACTAAGTAAAGGACTGGCTGGATAGCCAGGCCCAGAAAGTGATGATGAATGGAGTTAAAACCAGCTGGCAACTGGTCGCAAGTGATGTTCCCAAGGGTGTCAGTATTGGGGCATGTCCCATTCAATATGAGTATGAGTTTAAATACAGCCAAGCGTCACGTCCTGCATTCTGGTCACAACAACCCTTACAGGCTTGGGAAGGAGTGGCTGGAAAGCTGCCTGATGGAAAGGGACCTTCATGTACTGATGGACAGTCAACTGAATATGAGCCAGCAGTGTGCCCACTTGGCTAAGAAATATTCCATTCAGTGGGAAAGATAAAACTGACTGGGAGTCATGAGACTGGCCCTCTTTGTCTGCTATGGCTCTATGTGCTCACTGTCCAACTTGCCTACAACATTAGAGTTAGACCTTAGGCTTCTGGATCCTCTCTTTTTTATCTGATTTATTAGCTTCAATCCCAATTAACGTGCTTGGTTTTTTGTTTTGTTTTGTTTTGTTTTGCTATTATAATTAGTAAACCATGTTTGTTTTCCTCCTCATATTGTTACCACTCTTGGTTTTTTTTTCCCTTTTGTTCCCATTCCCCCTTTCCATCTTTTTTGGGTTGGTGGGCTTGTGGGCCTACTGTCCCCATCATAGACGCAGATCTAGAGATAAAACTGTGACAACAGACTGCTGTGGGAACATTTTCTTGCTGTCATAGCAGCTGTAAAAGATTGAGCCAGCTCTGCTGGTGCAGATTTTTACAAGCACAACGTGAAGTCTCTTGTTCATGACTATTGAAGATGCATAGATAATAGTGGTAACTATGTTGGAAAATAATGTTTCATAGCTGAGAATTTGCACTATTGAACTGTTATTATGCTCTTTGTATTTGTTCTAGTTTACATGGAAATGTATAGGAAGCATTACTTTCAAGGAAAGCATATACATCACTTCAGCGTTTTTTTTTTCCAGAAAACTGTTTAAACAGCATGCATATAATTTATTTTATTTGGGAAAGCACAGAAGGAGTTACTATGTGTATTTAAAATTTTCCTGCCATTCTGGCTTCATGTGCTGCACATCTCATTTTCATGAATATCCTAAGGGAACAAAAGTCAGACAACACTACTGAAACATATTTCAGCAAAACAAGGCAGTATAATACAAGACATTCAATCTAAAATAGTGACAAATGAAAATGAATGATTACAATTTCATACTCTGACAAAGTTTCTCAGAAGCAACACAGAAAATTTTCTTTTCAAGTAAGCAATATTTCTGTATAACAGGGAGTTTGTTCTAGTTATTTTAAATGCCCTGTAAAAGTTTCTCTCTATAGCTATATTAGTGGCTTAGTTTAAAAATCATCACTATATAACTGCTCTAGTTCCCTTAAACTGTATACTTTAATGTCTACAGCCAAGGCCACTGATTTTCTTAAAATATTTTTCCCTTAAAATTTATCTCAGTATTGAAAACAGCATCCAGGACTAAAAGAAATAAAAATACATCATTTGCTAGGATTGACTAATATAATTCAGGCAGTCATCCTTTCAATTAGTAAACTATTTTCTTAATTTCTATCAGTTTTCTCTCTGTCTCTCTGTCTCTCTGTCTCTCTCTGTGTCTCTGTCTCTGTCTCTTTTGTTTTGTTTGTTTGGTTGGTTGGTTGGTTTTTTCCAGTAGCAGATAAGAAGCTTAAATATGATAAAATGATAAATGAACACATTTCTGAGATATAGATCTAAAAGTATTCTCTCCTTCAATTCACATGAAACTGAGTTTCATGTAAATTGCTGTCCACTATAATTATTCCATGGAACACTGATTATTAAATCATATAATAAAAAATATAATTAAAAAAATAAAATCATATAAAATCCTTATATAAGGAAGAATAAGAGGGAGTAAGAAGATAAATTTTCCAGCATCTTACATCACATCAGGTAAAGAAAGGCTGTAATGGAAGCCCAGATAGATCTTATTTGAAAATCAGGTTTAGGTCAAAATAGTGCCAAATACAGTCAATCTATTTGTAAACTGCAGTCCAATCAGTTTAAGTTACCATATATTTTTCTTGTCAGATGTTCTCACTGAGGAGATTTATCTGGAATGCTCCAGCTAGAAAATACATTTAAATGCTGCATTATAGTCACTGACAAATGAAAATTTTGATACCTTTTTCAGAAAAAGTTAAACAAAACTGAGAAAACATAAAACCTTATCATCTCTTATGCTGATACTTATTTGGTACCTTTTGAAACGAGAATCCAGAATCCTACCTGCTTGGAATATCAGTACTATTAAAACTTGATAGTAGCTTTTCATTCTACATTAGAAATGCAAAGTTTCTTGTCAGCGTATATCAAAAATCTTGTAGTTAAGTTCTGGAGATACATATGATAATTTAAACCTGCATGTGAAAATTTTCCCTGTAAATTGTGACACGACCTGAAAATTTCTAAATAGTGAATAAACTGAGTTTTGCTGTGCCACTTGATGGTAGATTATGACAAGTCCTGGGCAAAGGTTGTGAAATCCTTTCTCTGGAGAACTTTGATGGAAAAGTCTTTGGCAAGCATTGTGAAATCCTTTGTCAGGGGAACACAGATGGACAAGACCAGGGGCGAAGAGAGAGAGATGAGCTGCAGCTTAATAGCTGTGAAGCGGTCTTTTGTGTGGACTTATCTCAGGATGATGGCCATCTCAGGAGGTACTCACATGTCTCTTGCTCAAGCGCCCAGGGGGTGTCACGTAGGCAGAAGAACAAGTAGGATAAAAGAGGAATCAAAAACCATGAAGATAGGTTTCTGACATCAGATTCCTCACACTACAGAATTCCTGCATGCTGATCAACTCTTCTGGGCCTGCTACCTGAACATGGCACCGCTGCTGGATCCTGGTGGTGACCATTCCCACTTTATGCAACTCTTGCTTCTTTCCTATCTTTTCTATCGCCCTCCTTCCCTTCCCCGTCTTCCTGATTAGGATTTATAATACACTGGTCGGACCAAAATTTGAACCGTTGTTTCTTAATCTCACGCCGGGTGTACAGATATTAAAAGAACCTCATCTCCCTCCTATAAATTGGAGCGAGACACCACTGACATTAATTGATGCTTTCTGAATGTTTACAGACAACAAATAGTGAATGTGAGCAGAGGTGGTGGTTGGTGCATCTCAACAGTGGTGTCAGCAACAGAGGAATCTGGAACAGCTCTGCTGTTACAGATTTTGAGGAACATGATATGCAGGCTCTTTCTATTTACTGATGGAAATTCAGAGTTAATGGTGTTCAGTGTGCTGTAAAATAGTGTTTCGCAGTAGATAATTTGCTTTATCAAATAGTGTTATTTTGCTCTTTGTATTTGTTTTAGTTTCCATGGAATTAAGAAGCATTACTTTCAGAACAATCTACGTCATACTGACAGGATAGTTGTTAGTTCCTACAGAACAATATTCAAAAGTATCATTATTCCAGAGTCCAGTGAAAATTCCATTAATTTTGATACACACATATTTCACAAATGACTGTCTGATGAATAGTTACTGTTGAAAAATAAGATTTCAGGTTGTGATCCATGCATAGAATCATAAAGTAGTTTAGTTTGGAGGAAAAAAGATTGGTGGTGCAAACACCACCATACCATTACCAGGTCCACCACTTAATTTTTTTCTATGTGCTGCATCCACAGGTTTTTTAAATACTGCCACCACACCCCCGAGTATCTCATTCCAGGCCTCAGTCTTCATTTCCACAAAAAAAAAAAAAAAAAAAAAAAAAAAAAAAGCCAACAACTATGAAAGAACAATTCTCAGATGGTGAGATATCTGCAATGTTATGTCTGCATCAGACAGTCTATGAGTTCGCCTGGTGCTCCTTGGCTACCCTGTAAGAGCATTAATCATGAAACCTTAAAAAAAAAAAAGAAAAAAAAATCCCACAATATTTTATATTTGAGAAAAGAGAGAATTTTTCATAAAAGTAATTAAATGGATTTTATTACAAGAGACCACTTATTAAACCATCCTGATCTAGATTATTGACTTAACTGAATAACATAATCCATCATCTAGTTAGCCAACAGTGGGCCCTTGTGGCCAATAGTGTCCTGGAGTGTATTCTAAAGGCTGTGGCCAGCAAATCAAGGAGGATTGTCCTCAAGTGGAATACTCTGTCCAGTTTTGGTCTTTTCACTTCAAGAAAGACAAGGCATTTATGGAGAGAGTCCAGCAGAGGGGCACAGAGATGATGAGGGGCCTAGAGCATCTCGTTTCTGAGGAAAAGTCAAGAGACCTGTTCCATCTGAATAAGAGAAGGCTGAGGGGGGATCTAATCAGTACTTATAAATGTTTAAAAGGTAGGTGTCAAGAGGATGGGGCCAGTTTCTTTTTAGTGGTGTTCAGCAACAGGGTGGGGAACAATGGACACAAATATGGGAAGTTCCATACAAACATGGGAAAAACTCGAAAGTGGGGAGGTGCTCAGAAAGCATACTGTCAGAGATGGTCATAGATTCTTTTCTGCTAATTTTCACTAACATAGCTGACATCCAACTTAAAATGCACAGGTCACAATTACATCTGCCACTATAGTTACTGGATAATCTAGCCACTTTCCAAGTGATTTAGTCCCAATAATACTGTTTGTAATCATCAGTATTATTCAACTTGATACATTTTTGTCAAAGTACAAGATGTCAAAGCTGTACAGTTCAGGAAACATGAGAAATAAAAAGAAAAAGGAGGCACTATTATTTGCATATTTCACAATTAGAAGTTATTTGAAGTTAATTGCACAATTTTGCACTTGAATTTCTTTGAAGACACCTGTTACATGGAAATCTCAAAACAGCAGATCGAACTATTATACATTTAATTAACATCAATTACAGGCACCAAAAAAAAGCCATTTTATATCAAAATTTCTCAGTCTCTACTAACTCATATTTAAAATGTTGTACCTACTTCCCACTGCAAAAATGTATATACACACACTTTAAAGTACACTACAGAGTTAATTTCTTAATCATGCCAAATCTCACTTCATGAAAATACCTAATTACTGTAATTATCTAAAAAGCTAGAGTCAACTGGTAACTATAACAGTCTGGTGAAAAATGAAGTTGTTTATAGGTAGCCTGTCGTAGATGATAAACCATGTTTCTCTTCACTCTGCCTCATCTCATCTCTCATCACTTATTTCTTTATTTCTATTTCTACCCAAAAATATTGTACAATATTGTACATACACAGATTCTTTCCCATTTTGATTACTGGAATCAGTGTGAGCCTTTCTGTGGTAAACATTAGAAACTCCTTCCAGTCATCATTAATAATACTGATAATTACATACGGCAAGGAATTATTTTATTCAGTTTGCAAATATTTGCTCATGTTGATTTCTGTAGGAAAAAAAAAAAAATCAGCCACACTTTGCAAAAAGCAGCAGCTCTTCTTGCTTTTTCCATACTGCATATACTCATCCTTAGAAGTTCATTGTGTAGTTATACCACATTAGGAAAATGAAGCAGTCAGACATGTTGGAATCAAAACCATTGGGGATTAGTGTGGAGATAGATTTCAGCCCTGTGCACAGAACCCTAACAACGCACAGAAGAAAAGGCCAATAAAGACAAAGGGGCACGGTATGCTAACATGCTGTTCAAATGCTCTTCTATTTCTTCCAGGCCTGAACTATTAGTTTGAATAGTGTAATTCTTGCTCCTTTGCAGAGCAGCAATCAAACTCCACTGTAACTGTAGTTTCTACTTATTAGGTAAAAATATTGACATATTCAATAAGGCCTGACCTAGTATACAAAATTCACAATGGAAAAGGAGAGAAATGTACTGATTATAACTGCAATTACAAAATGAATAAAAATCTGTTATGGTTTTGTGATTTTTGGCTATTGGTATTCCATATCATCATAACATCACGTAGTGCACTGTGAGATAAAGAGTTAATGCTTCAGTTCTGGGTACCAGTCCTGGAAGAGAAGAAGAACTACACACCCCAGGGGGCTTTGTGTTCAGAGAAGAGATATAACTGTTGGCAAGGTCACCCGACATCTCTTCTCCCTTTTCAGTCAACAGACTCTCCTCCCTCCTGCTCACTCCAACCTCACAGTTTGCCTCAGCATTAGTGTAAGGCCTTCAACTTTTGTATGCTCTTTCTCTTATCATATCTAATTTGTTAGCTGCAATTCTAATTATATTTTATTATAGTGTGTAATCTTGCATTCCGATATCTTATTTAGTAAATTATTTTGCTTCTTCTCAGTTCACTGCCACTGTTTTGTTCTACTGCCCATCTCTCTACCTTTTTCTCTTATCCCTTTCTAGAGTGCAGTTCTGTGGCTCCCTCTGCCCTGCTAGTCATGGAACTGAGCTGAACAAGGCTGTAAACAGCTGACAAAATCAAACAAATAAAATGCATCATTTTGTTAGCTAATAGCCAGAAACGCATATGTGGAAAATTCTACCCTGACAACCTGCAATTCAAAACACAATAACAGGAAATCACTAAAATTTGAAATAACATTTAGAAGACATTGCATTTATTTTGGTATAGAAAAAGGGGTAATCAAAAGTAGAGAATAATACATTTCCACCAACTGATCTTTCAAGTAACACATCTAAATTGACAAAAAAGTTTGTAGTTGTGAAAAAAAGACATAGAAGAAATATAAATAAAAATAAAATGAAACAGAGACAAGAAAATTATGACAGGCTATTCATCCTAGCTTCTAATGCCAACTATTTTCCAGGATATCCATAACACATATTTATTTTGTATTTCTTCTATTTTTCTAAATTCTCTACTTAAGAAGAGAATATCTTTGAGTCTTTAATGGAAAGCAGAAATAACTAATAACAGGAAGAGAAGAAATTTAGGTTTTTTAATCTAAAAATTATAATCTCAATTAGATACTTCTTCTAAAAGAACAAGTGGGGAAGTAACAGACAGACTATATTAGTTCATAATATTGATTAGTTCATAATATAATTAGTTCATTCATAATTGAGAAAATGAAGAAGCCAATATGAAATAGAAGAAAACAAATTTCTACATGGAATTTCGAATTTCCTTTAAAAGGGAATTAAAATAAAAATTAAGTAATTAATTTAAGTAAAGAATTAATTTAAATTAAAAAGCCTTTATCGTTCACTAAAACTGTGATTAACTGAACATAATGTTTAGTATGTTGCTCACGTATTTCTGCATTAAGTTGTAAGGACAGTTTGTCAAGTTACTCTGTATTAAATTTAACTGTTTAACTGATTCTGAAGTTCATGTTTTATTACATTCTATTTCAGGTGTTTAGTAGATCAGACAAAGTCTTAGAATCACTTATGTTGGAAAAGGTCTTTTACATCATCAAGTCCAATAGGGAGGGAGGAGAGGAGGGAGGGAGGGAGAGAGGGAGGAAGGAAGATAACTGTTGGAGTACATTGCAAAAGTCATTGCTGCCATATAGATTCATTTCTGAGACTTGAATGATTTGGAAAGGACCACGGTGAGAAACTCAAAGCTGAAAAACTAACTCAGCAAATCGGCTGCTCAACACAGCATAAATTTTGCTGTATAAGAAACATATATTTTGAGACACTGTAGCAGGCCTGCATATGTTTTCAGCAGAAAGTGGAAGATTTCCCAAATGCATTAGCAAAGAGAAGATTTGAATTCAATTCACTGACTGCAAATTGTCAATTCAACCTATAAAAATCTACATTCATTGCTTAGAATGATCTTCAGTAACAAGAGTAATTGACATTAACTGTGTTAAAACAAACATTTGTATATGGTACAGCCATTTTCTTCTTTATGAATTCAATTTGTGAACATCTAGTTACACAGTTATACACAGCATTGATCCACATGATCCTCTTAAATTAGAGTTCAGCAGTAACAGTATCTCTTATTTACTGGTATTTGTGCCTTCTAAATTATCCCTGCTGCAAAATAATCTTTCTCCTAAAGAAGACCAGGACAAGTCAGAAGGGGTTTCTTCTGTAGTCTATGTAGCTTACACAGACTTTTTAGTTAGAGCTGCTATAGAGATGTATCGACAGTCATAAATCAGCATTAGCATAAGCATAGGCTTTGAAAAGGTCAGCATGTAAGTAAGGGTGCTCTAGTTGTCACAATATACCTTGACTCTCAAATGAAATTAATGAAATATAAGATATGATGTAACATTAAAAAAAGAAAGAAAGAAAGAAATTAAATTTAAATTAAATCTGAAATTAAAAGAATATATCCATAGTTGAAGGTAGTTCAAAAAACAGAATTACATTAACTCAGTACTTCATGCTACTTGTTGTCAACGGCTTACGGGCTGGTTCGGCCCAGTTCCATGAGTAGCAGGGCAGAGGGATTTTGCAAAATCTGTGCCTCCGGAAAAGGGAAACAGGGGATCCCAAAATAATTAAAAACAGCGGCAACAATCTGAGGAGAAACAACCTAATTTACTAAATATGGTATCGGAATGCAAGATAACACACCATGATACAATATAATTAGAACTGAAGCTAAAATATCAAATACAATGAGAGAGAGAATGTCTGAAAGGTGGATAGGCCTCACCATAACGCTGGGGTGAGATGCGCAGTTCGGTTGAGCAGCAGGGAGATGAAGAGCCGATGAAGAAGAGCACATCAGGTGACCTTGCCAGGAGTTCTATCTCCTCTCTGACTGCAAAGCCCCTGGGGAATGTAATTCTTCTCTTCTGGACAGTTGCCAGAACTGGAGCATTAGCAGCTTCACTCCCAGTGCACTACACAATGTTATGATGTAGAATACCAATAACCAAAAATCACAAAACCATGACACTTGGTCATTTATATTATCTGAGAAAGGAGGGGAAAAAAGCAGATGTAGTCCATTATAAATAAATGTGAAGTGAAACCCATTGCAAAAGAAATTAAACCTTCTAATTGTATGGCAAGTGATAAGCTCTCAGTAATCTGTGAATAAGTTTCAGGGTTATGAAGTATTATCCCTTTGCTCAGAAGTAAATGCCTGGAAAATTAACACAGCATTAAAACTTTTTAACAAACAGAAAACAAAACAAAATATGCCATTATGTAAATTAATTTCAAATAGTGTATGCCACACAGGTCCCTTACCCTCTATTACTGTAAAGAAGTGCTAAAATGTGGCAACAACTATTTTCTAGATAAGAAGGTTCAAAAAGAGCCAACAAATGGTTTCTAGGTAAGAAGGTTTAAATATTATTAGCAAAAAATGTGACCCAAATGAGAAATAAGACAGAGTAAATAGTAGGTGACGGTTCTCTGTCTCTTGTGATAAAAAAGTAGAAAAACTACAACTGAAGAAATGTCAGCAGCAAAACAAACAGAATGAGGTAGTCCACTATGAAAATGTGTAATGCTAAATGCTAAATATCTGATGTGATTCAAAAAAAGGTTTAGACAAATCAATGGAAAATCATCAAAATCTATGAAATTGATGAGATCTTTCAGAAAGTGAGTGCTCAGTTACTGCAATGTGAGAAAATATTCCTGAAAATTAGCCCTGCATGATTTCTCTGGCTGTACTCTTTCAAGAATCTATTCTGATCAAGGAAAAAGAACACCTGACAGATGCTATGCTTACGTGTGACATAGTCCTGCCTACATTTTTTCAGTGCTGACTACCAGATTACATCTCTTGAAGTAAGAATGGAAATCAAGATCATTTTTAGATTCCCTACACAAGACTGGGCTTTAGCAGTCACACTACAGTGTGAGAAGGCTCACCATTCACAGTAGTATGATACTCCTGCATATCATAAATCTACATGCTGTGCTGGGATAAGTCTACTTTCCAATTTTACGTAATTCAAGACATTTATGTAAATATGCAAGGGAAGACAGGTATCAACTAATTAGACTTATGCAAGGTCTTTAATATGGTCCCACACCACATCATAGTCTCTGAATTGCAGAAGTAAGGATTTGAAGGGTGGAATACTGAATGGATAAGGACCTGGTTAAATGGTCACATGTAGAGAGGTAAGGCATGGCATTTTGGCAGATGGCCACTTCTTTGCCTGTCTTCTAAGCAGTCTGAAAAAATAAACTGCTTTAAGAGCTATCTAAGCCCTTCTCCAAGTTGTCTAGATAGTCAGAAAATATCTTTGGTTAATTCAGACCTACTGTTCAGAGTGACTTAGCTTGTGTAAAACAGTACAACACAGGATAATGAGATTCATTAGGGCAGTCTTAATAGATTATATAAGCCATATATATAGTGGAATCAGGACAGTTTTCATGAAGTGATTATTAGCACATTACAAACAAGTCTGAGTGGGGTAGGGGATATCTCAACAGAAGGTCAGAAAGAAAATTCAAGGTACTTTATGCCTTCTTTCCTTCAGCCTTCTGTAGTAAATCTTCAACGTTCTCAGTCTCTGAGACCAGAGGGTAAGCCTGGATGAAGAAAGAGCACTTAAATAAACAGATTGAGTTTTGTCAAATTGCAGCCAGAAGTTCTGATGGAGTTCACTGGCATCACTGTGAGATTGCAGTTGGTTGTCTTTGAAAGGTCATAGTGATCAGGATAGTTCCTGAACACTGGAAGACTAGAAGACTTGCATTCAGTAGCAACAAGAAAGAAGATCCATGTAAGTACAGGCTAAGTCAACCTCATCTCAATTACTAGGAAGGTTATTGAGAAAATCTTCCTGGAATATATTTCAAAGCATGAAAGTGATTGAAATGATCTTTTAGGTCTTTTCCAACCTTGGTGATTCTATGATTCTATTGTTGTGTTGAGGGACATGGTTTAGTAGGAGCTATTGGGAATAGGTGAACGGTTGGACTGGGTGATCTTTTAGGTCTTTTCCAACCTTGGTGATTCTATGATTCTATGATTCTATGATTCTATGAAACAGTTACAGATTCACAAAGTGGGAGTGTCATGGTTTTGTGATTTTTGGTTTTCGGTATTCCACATCATAACATC
>NW_024962258.1:4637735-4885872 GCF_019238085.1 Lagopus leucura
CCCACTCGTCACAGAACCGGGCCAAACCAGCCCGTAAACCGTTGACAGGGAGTCATACTAATCAACCTTCTAAATGTGTTGATTTCAGAGGGTTTTGATCAATGACACAAAGTCCAGCTGGAGACCAGTCAGTAGTTCACATGCAGGTGGTTATTAGTGTGATCAGAACTGCTTAACATCCTTGTTAATGGTGCTGGAGGAGAATTTTTATTTATATTTTTAACAACTCTGTAGATACAAAATGGAGGGGAATGGTCAGAGGGTTGTGCTATAATCTGAAAGGATCTTGACAGGATCAAGAAATGGATTGAGAAGAATCTCATGAAATTCAACAAAGGGAAATACTATTCCTGGAGGAATAATCCTGGGAGTCACTACACACCGGAGACTTTCTGGAAAGCCACCCAGCAAAATATCTTGGCATCCTTCCTTACAGTTATAAGCCAGGAATGCACATTAAGAGCAAAGAATACAAACTGTATTTGAGGTTGTATTAAGAAAAGCTTTTCCAATTGATTGAGGAAGGTGATCTTTCCCATTCTTAATGCTGTCTAGAAGCTGCACATAAGAAGAATTTGCACTTAAGGAAGGAAGTCCAGTGAAGGGGACCAAATCATTAGGTGACTGGACTGTATTCTTTCGTACAAGAAGAAGCTATGGGAATTTTTTTGCTGATCAGGAGAAGGCTAAGGGAATCTAATCAGCCCATGTGTTGATTAAGCTGAACACCTGATGGAAAGCAGGAAAGAAAATGGAAGCATACTCATTTCATTAGCAACAGACACAACCTGCAACACAAGAAATTCAATCAATCTGAACAAAAAAAACCAATTTTGTCACTATGGAGCTGCTCAAACACTAGAACTGGTTGCCCAGGGAAGTGATGGAATCTGTGCAGATACTCAAAAAACTCAAAATAGCCCTGGGCAGCCTGCTTCAGCTGACAGTGCTGGATTGGATTATACGATATCTAGATGTCCTTGGCAATTTCAAAGATTCTGTAATTCTATGTGATTGTGAGGATGATGTGAGCTAGAGATATTTAGATTTTAAAATGGTGAGTAGAAGGAAGACATTTAGAAAACTACAGAAATAAAATTCCCTAAACTCACAAAGATCTATTTACACATAGAATAGCTCATATTTCAAACTCAAGAAAAGACAGAAAAACAAATTTACACAAATTATAAACCCTTTATCCTTAGCTCTTTATAATGGAAGTACTAACATAACCTTTACCAGAATTCTGCAAAAACATCACTATAATCAAGATAAAGTATGACAGGAAATCAAAGGTGAAAGAATTATATATTTTTTAACTTAAAAAGAGAGATAGGCCTAATAAGTTAGAATCTTCAGTGTCTTTGTGTATGATAGAAACCACATGGCGGTAAACAAGTTTGCTGTAAGATCTGAACCATAAACATAGAGAACTGAATCTAAATGAAATGGATTTCATGGCTTTTGCAGTATAATAAAGCAAGACTTTACTGTAAAGTATAGTTAAGTTTCACATAAATTTATATAAAAATGTTGAATCTGGAGTACATCTGACATATTTTTCAATATTCTATGTTCAACTACTTTATACCTAGAGGGATGATTAAAAGACAAAATCTATGATTACTATACATCCATCCAGAATACTATACAGCCATCCAGAAAGTAGATTGTGTGACTTGTCTTTCACATTGCTGTCACCACAGCGTGACCCGCCACCTCACTGTGCTCATATCCACTATTTTGTCTGTGGAAATGTACAAAAGTCGATGAATGTCAGTGGATGCCAATTTTTTGACATGAAGGAATTCAGTGACACACCTTTGTTTCACCCACCACGTCAGATATCATTTTGTCTGTCTGCCCCTCTGCTACCACCTTCCATACAGCAACAAAATGTAACGGGATATTGGTGGGAAGATTCAGTCTCTACTGCCATATCACCAACATTTGCTTCTGATGTCGTGGGTCAACATAATAACATAGAAGGCACTGCCTTCAAGCAGCCTTTGTATATGTAAGATTGTTCAGTTTAGCTTTAAGCATTTTGACTGTTCTTGTTCGTTATCTGATTATTATGTGGGGTGTAAACTCAGAGTTGATTTAAACCACAGAAGACATTTCAGCTCTTTAGAAACATTTATTATTTCATTAAGATTTGAAAGTTTCATAAAACACTTTGAAAACTGTCTTGTATTTGTCAGTACAATAATTCATTCATATAGCTGCTCTCCATGGTGCAGAGCTGTAATGTTATCATAATAGAGAATAAAGCATATCATCCACCTTTCAAAAGACAGATTTCAGATATCATTCTGTGTGAAGCTCTTATTCAGCAATGTCATTTAAGGATCTTATGATAATTTCCTGATTTTTTTTTTTAATCACATAATGATGTTGAAAGAAGATTTCCTTTTTTTATTTGCATTTTATGATATTACTTGTTTTTGATTAAATCAGTCTCAGTAAAACAGAAATGCAGGGAGAAAATCCAAGCAGATCTTTTCTCTAATAAAAATCTATCACAATTTGTAGTGCTCATTAATCATTCCAGTGTAACACCATCTCCAGCACTTATGTGATATTATTCACTGCACTTAAGAAATTAACAGATTCATGGACTTTTTAGAGCTGAACAAACTGTTTATTTTAGGAATCTTTTGTATCTAGGTAGTCAAGATGATCTAAAAATGTTAGAGAGAGAGAGAAAAATTATTTCTAACATCAGCAAAATTAGGAAATTCCTCTGGATTTGACTTAAATTTGGTTGACACAGTCTGGTGTGCTTGGCTACTTCTCACACTCAGGGTTTTCCAGATGTGTGAACTAAGAAGCTATTTATCAATTTGATTGCAATGTAAATCATGAACACTAATCATAAATGTCTGAGGCTTTTAAATCATTAACAAATCAACCAACAATGGTGATGCAGTCCAGAATACATATTCCATTCTTGAATTTAGAAGCATTCTTCACCCTAGTGTTTGAAATGTCTCATTATCACTGCTTGGATCATCTGATGTTTTTGTTAAATATAATTTAGTATCTTGGGATGCTTTACAAATCTCCATTTGCTATATTCAGCTATACTATACATGGCAGTCTTTAGTACTGAGTATGGAGGCCGCTTGAATTCAGTGGGTCCCCTTGTGAACATGAGATTCTAATGCTATCATCATTTAAAGCTCAGCATATACCCTCATCTGACTGTGGTAGACCATTATGAATGCTTCATTCTTTCCATCTTAGATCTAGCCATCTAAATATTTCCTTTCTAATCATGATGGATGCTGAAGTTTCGTAAGATTCCCTCATTTAACAAGACTGCTGCAATCGCTGATTATAATCCAAATTCCTACTAGCAGTGCATAAAAAATTTAAGTATAGTTCAGACTTTACTGTCTTAGAAGTGAGAACAATGTGGTAATGCCTAAGTATATTAGATATGCCAACTAAAAGGAAAAAACTTTCGACAACAATCCAACAAAAGAAACATCATGTTGGCTTTTTCAAGGCACTCAGGCTGACAAAATATAATCTTAGTTCCTTGCAAAAGAATAATGAAAGTAAAACTAACATATCTAATGCAAAATAATTTGAAACACAAAGAAATATTCTTAGACCTTTCAATAATTAAATAAAAGCATTGCTGCACACATTTCAAACAACATAGATGCAAAGTTTACTATGAAAGGCTTTGAAAGTTACTACAGCTTTTAGACGATAAGAGAACAGTTGGTTATCAGGTTTTAATAAAAAATAAACTGAAATGTTCTGCTACATATAACAGTCTGAGTTTGCATAACTGAAATTGGCATATAGTGATTCATCAGAAATATTTATATCAACTTTTTCAAAATGTTCTAATTGCAATTGTAGCAAATTACTTCCCGATATACAATCGTATAAAGAGTTGTTAGTAACACATGGAGTTGTGGGATCACTTTTTCTTCCCTTATATTTTTATTCTTCATTTTGTGCTGAACCCAGAACAAAACATCTGAATTTTGGCAGAAGTTTTCAGAAATAAAAATCAGAAAGCACATAACCTTCTCAACCTTCTAGAAGAACAAATAATCTTTTGGGTTTTTTTTTTTCCCTTTTTTAATTTATTTCTGTTATTTTTTACCAAGACTACAGGATACCTATTATGTTCTATTAACTACTTTCCTCCTTAAAGTTTCCACTCAGCTGGGTTAGTTCCATCCAATAACTGAATTAATTGCAATTGCTTTTCATGCACATTAAGAGACTCCAAATAAAGAATAAACTGCAGAATCATCATCTGACTCAATAAGTTTTTAGATAAATGTAACTAGATCAAGCTGTAAATATTCAGGTTTTTCTGGCTAACAATAAAGCAAATATATATTTTTTGAGAATTGCTGAGTTAAAGTCACTTAATCAATTTTCTTATATTACAAGACTATTAAAAATGGTAAACAACTTTATGTTATGCTGCCACCTATGCCTATATATTCTGCCCTAGGGATATTGATTAATACTAGGTGCTGCAAAACACCTATTGCACATACAGAGCAATCTTTCACCAGTTATGTGTTCTCAGTTTCCAGATAGCTGCTGAACTACCTCAAGTGCAGGACACATCTAGGTCATGATGTTTAATTATTAGTTTCTCTTCCTGTAGATTCATGATCCTATTTTCTAATAGTTTGTCTAGATCTTTCTTGAATTTAGTGACACACTTCTAACAAGGATTTGTGGAATTTACATCACCTGCAGAGTAGTCAAAATTCTCTTTTGACTGTTTAAAGTTTGCTGTCTGATTAGTTCAGTGCTGCTGTCATGATATTGTGAGATTATGGTCCTTTAGTCACCATCTCCATTAGTTTCACCAACAACATCCTTTTTCTTCAACTCAGCTATTTGTTTTCCAAATTGACAAGTCCTGTTGCACACTTCAGTCTTTTCTGAAAGGAAGACCATCAAGATTATTATCCTGGTCATTCTACTTGTTTGTAACATTCTCCTTTAAAACAAAATGTGCCTGCAAGAATACATACAGGCATTACAATATATTAAAGCCATTTTAAAAACACACACACATAAAAAATAGAAGTATATTGTTCTTTAAGATTTTTCACTTTTACATTGCCACAGAGTCGTACTAAACATACAAATGTATCATCATTTTAGAATATATTTACTTATGCTACAGAATTGACAAAAATATCACTTTCTGTCGAAGTTAAAAAAACAATTTTGATTTATGGAATTTCAAACAATTTATTTCCAACTATTAAACTTATGATTACTAATTCTGCCACTGAAAGCTAGAAACAAATATATAAACATTTGGGGAAAGTACTTCAAATTCCCTCTAGACACCTCTCCTCCTTTCTTCCTGGTACCCAGTCTCTTCATCATAGACTGCATTTGGTCCCTTCAGTAAAGTGAGGGGCAGTGCAAAATGTAGAACTCAGTGCCAGCCTTGCAGCTCCCCCTAAGCAGGCCCTGCTAGTTACACAAGTCTTGATAAAACTTTATTGTTTAGAGTCATAGTCCTGGTGATAACTGTAAGCTTTTATTCACCCTTGTTCATCTTGTTCACCATATAAATACACAGTTGGTCAAAATGTCCCAGTGCCACTGCCTAGGGAGGGAAGGTGAGGGTGGGTGGAAAGGGTGCTGAATGGATAGCAAAGGCAAGTTGGATATCAAGCACATCTTTATATTCTAAAATTAATGATTACACAACTGTATTAGTCATCAAAGCTTTCTTTCACTTTGTAATACCTATCAGTCTCTATTGTGGAACACTGACTTTGACACAGTTGTGGTTTTGTTGGTTTTTTTGTTGTTGTTGTTGTTGTTGTTTTGCTTTTTTGTTTTTGTGCTAATGAGAAAAGCACATAAAGAAGAACAATTGAAATTTATTTGGTTCTAAATTAACCATACTTTTAAATGCCTTCAATTGCAAGGCACTTCTTAAGGAAATATTGTTCTCTAAAACTAAGGAAATAGATTGCCATACTGAGAATTTTGAGAATTTACATAAAATGTCATTGTCAGTTTTCTGTATTTTTCTTAGTTCTGCTAGCATTCATTTCGTAATAATGGGGAATAATTGTCATCTGCCATAACTGTGAAAACAGAGTTGAATAATTTTGTTGTATTATTTTCAGGATTTCTTTCTTCTTTTTAAAAAGAAAAGCACGTTCATATTGACATTGATGCATTATGAAAAGGATAATTTTAACCTCTGGCATTTATTGTTCTCAATGAAAGCTCTGAATTCAAAAGGCATATGAATTTATGTAGGATAAAAGAGCTTTTTTCGTTTAGTTTTGTGAAGAAAAATATTGTCCCTGTGAGGCTGATGGAGCCTGACAGTCTTTGCTTGCAGAAACATAGCCTTCACTTTTCCCAGAATCTCTGACCCGAGAAAAATACTAAAGGACCGCATTTTCAGCAGGTTATAATCAAACTCTGTTAAAGCTGGAGCTGAAAAAGATTATCCAACAGTCTGTTTCAGCATGGTGCTGTGGAAAGAAGTTCATTGTATATTTTTCTGAATGGTGCCTGGAAAATGATTGTCAACAAAAACGTGGGTGAGGATAGAGGTATGTCTGAAGACAAGGGTAAAATATACGTACATAGATAAAGAACTGGTCTTTTTTTAGCATCTTGGAAGGCAAATAAAGGACAAATAATTTATAAAACAAAAAACACTGAATGGACACCTAAGTCATACTCTAAATTTGAGTGTATTTATAACACAGATGGGTGTAAGAGTTAGGATTTTGGCTTTATAGTGTTTTATTTCTAATTAAGCTAAATTTATCTGCATTTGGGTTTGTATCTTCTCAGTGATATTGAACAACACATAAATAAAAAAATGAAAACTACTGCCATCATCTTAGCCCAGTGGAAAAGGCTAGGTCTTTTCATTTCAGTTTCTGGGAATAAGGAGTTTACTGGACTAAGACTTGAGAGCCTTATTCACATCTTAACCAACAGATGACAAAAGTGTTATTGAACAGGTATAAAAAACAAGTTATTTTTTCTTAAGTGAAATCTGATCTTACTAAGCAAGTGCTATGATCTTATTTTCACTATTGTTGCCTTCCCATATTTTCTCTGAAGACAGTAGAAATACTGTAATGAGTGCTGAGGATAAACTTCGCTGTTATTTTGCTATCAGAAAGAATCTCAATGAATGCTGCTGAAAATAGCAGGTCCATATACCTTACTCATTCAAAAATCTTGCTTACATACAGATAAAAAATTAGCCTTGTTTTTAACAAATATAATTACGTTAGAATTACATCGACTTTATTTGGAGCATGTACTTAATCAAGATTTTGAACTTAACAGTCCAAAAAATATTATCTTGAATATAATTGATATGATAATACCTACCTGTTCAAAGTGAGCTATCCTGGTTCCTGAATTCATGAGAACTTTTTTATTACTATTGTTCTTGTTGCTTGGTTGGTTGCTTGCTTTTTTTTTATAAAACTTTATGTTAGTTGCATTGCTCAGGCAAGCATGATACTGCATACATTCTTCAAAACTGTATGCTGTATGTGAAATTAGTTCAGTTTCTTCACTGTTTGAGAACCACTACTCATCAAAAAGAATAGTCTATTTAATTAAAACTCAGTGCAATTATTCAACATAGAAGTGAGCCGTTTTCATTCATATGGACTTCAACATTTTTATGCTGCAAGAGACGCATGTGCATTTGACTTTAAGGTTTATGTTTCTAGTGCCTACTTTTTAAAACTGTATTCCTGACAATTAAACATCTAAGTAATTAAAGACAAAATAAAATATATAAAAACACCATTATATAATATTTTAAAGTACTGAAATATGGAGATTTAGGAGGTTTCCTTGTCAGTTTTCATGCTCTTTCTCTGTTATAGTTAACAATTATTTAAACTGTAGTTTGCACAAAACGACATAACAAAGTAGAATTTCAGTTAGTACAGAGAAGAAAGATAGAGCCAAAAATGTCACCTGTAGACTAAGCAGAGAAATATCCTTTTAGGAAAAAAATATATTCATTGTAGACGATCACATTATTTACTATAGTCAGTTAGATCTGCGGTGACTAAAAAGGAACACAAGGAGGAGATGGCATGACAGTATGAGAAGATGAAATGTCTTTGATCCTGCGCAGCACTGCATAGCAAACACAAAAGCATCAACGTGTTAATAACATTTCTCCCAAAGGCAAAATATAGCATTGTTCCAGACACAACAATGAAAATCCACTTTATCCCAGCTGGAACCAGGACAAGGCAAAAAACCATCCAAGGTCTTGCGGAAACTAGTAAAATTCAATCTAGAGACCCATTGCATCTAAATTCTTTGTATGGTACTGACACTGCCTGTCCCATCATAAAAGCAGAATGACAAAGTTTTAGCACGTTCTTGTAGGAAGAAATTAATCTGTCCCTCAGTAAAGGGTAACACATACAGTGAAATAATGGATTATAACTGCAACTGATAAACATATTTAAATATTCAAAAAATGTATGGAAAATGTTTCCGGAGGCTGGCCTTCTTAATTAACAGTGTTAACAGATCAGTAGTTTGTATTAGGAAAGGTCTAGGTCATCTTTTTCTCTGTGTTTAGAAACTCCAAGTGAGCCTTATATAACACGTATATGCTTGATATTTCTCTATGTCAGACCTTTTCTCGCTGTGCAGATTGAGTAAATCTGAACTCCTTGAAACAGTCAATTTGTATCTTATTTACATTTTATAACTAAATTCTAAATACTTCTGAAATTCTAACTGCTTCTTCAAACTGAACATTTATAATTCAATTTTTAAAAATATGATTTTAAGGAAAAAATTATAATGAAAATCTATATGTAGAACATGAATTTCTATGTTACTGAAAAATAATGATTTTTGTGAAGAGAACTACATTGTTAATTTTACTTCATAATGTAGCTTTCATTAAAAAAAGAAATATTTTCAACTGTGATTCAAAACTGTTTTCAAAATGTCATATTTTTACATAAAATTGCCATTAGAATCTCCAAGTTTCGTCAAGCTCCAAATGTAATCACACCATCTGATGCATGGACTCAGATGTGAATGATCCAAATCATTTATTACAAGTTCTCACATCACTTAAATACTTTCAAAAGTTTTCTTTTTCTAGCTTTCCCATCCACCCCTACAACCTTCCTGTCCACCTTTACATGTCAACAGAGCATTCTACAAAACACTCTTCAACCTTTCATGCGGGCGCTTATCCAATCAGAGCCCTGAGATGTTCTTTCTTCTTCTAGAGGAGTCCTTGGTTCTCATGCTGTTTATCTTGCTCCACAGCTGCTGCTCTGAACAGTTTTTTCTTGTATTCCCACATAAATTAGTTAGAATAAAAATAAATGAAAGATACATTCACACTCAAAGAAAAGAATAATATTAATATAAAATTGTAAAATAGCAATCCTGTAAAAACTGGGCAGTGTTATCCATGAATACTTTTATGATCACAGAAAAGCTACTGACTAAATTCTTCTACAGGAAAAGCTTGCATGACTGTAATGTTTTTACTCTGGGGTATGTAGGTGTAGGATTATAACAGCGTGGATCTCACTGTAAATACAACTTAGTGCAAAAGAATTTCACATTTATTACCGATTTAAGCTATTGAGATATATGTATAAAGTTATCATGCATAATCAACTTCATCATCCAAAGTAGATATTTGACTTTGAAAGCAAAATCTTAAAGATTACAGATGCTTAAATAAAATATATTCACTACCAGTGTAGAAGTATTATGAAACAATTACAGAACAATATGATGTTAAGTCAAAATTGAGCTCAGCCAGCATTTAAATTGACCTTTATTCATCTCTCTAATGTTAGAATATTTATTAACAGAAATAAATATATATAAAGTAAAAAAAATATATTTAGGTTTTTTTTTTGTTTAGATCATTAATTCTGATTAAGAAATTTCCATTTCTGAATAACTTAAAAGTGTCTAGTATGTCACTGATGCAATAGTAAGTTAAACTATTCATTTCTGAGCAGATTAAAAACATATGTTTCCCAGTTGTAATTTTTGTATATGTTCATAAACACGTTCCTTATGAGTCTTTGAGTGTGGCAGAGGAAGAAACAGAGAGGCAAATATTAAAACTATGGCCTAGAAGAAAGTTACTGTTCACAAGACTTTATTTTTGTAGAATAAATGCTCTGTGACATAGTTCATAAATTTAGACTGGAACATTCATTCAAGATGTTATGAAGTCTTTTGAGTTACCATATTAGAATAAAAAGCACGTGTATTGATGATTTACTTTCCTAAATTTTAAGAGATAAAATTTCACATTACAGGCTTTATACACACTACTTACAGTCAATAAAATATAATTTGTTGTCTTACGTGGACATTACTTTCTTTTAGTGTCATAAGCCCATGCAATATTCTGTAGAATAACAGAAAATTTTGAGACAACAGTACAGTGGTAGAGAAAAGAGTTCAAGCTTTCTGATTTCATAGTGCACTTTACCCTTGAGAGTTAAGAGAAAGCAACATAGGCCATAAGCAACGACAATAAAATGCTTATGGATTCTGAGAGAATAATCACAATATCACTATGCACTGGTAAGAAAGATTTAAAAAATAATAATAATGAAAATCAAAAGATAGAAAAAATATAATAATGCCTTTTTACTTTGTTCGTAACAGTACTCAAGCAACACATCCGGAGTAGGTTCTACAAATGTTAAATTTTCAAATGTCACAGGATACACATGTTGTCATTTGTGTACTTTCCCTAGGTTACTGAAAGCATCAGGCAAGCAGCCACAAATAGATCAACCCCGTAAGATGAGCTTTTGAGTCTTTTTCATAAAAAACTCATGTTCCTAATTCTTTATATTATGAGTTCAGGAAATATATCAGACACAAAAGAAGTGAAAATTTCACTTAGATACGGCAGTTTTGCTTTTAATGGTTAAGAATCACGGTGTTCCAAAGAATTAGCACAATTCATAGAAGATAGAAACTTTTCAGAAATAGAAGTAGAGGCTGCTTTGGCTTTTGGAGAATGAGCCTGTTGTGCCACTTTTTAGATGACAGCTGAAAAGCAGAAAGGGAGACAAGTATATTTAGCAGATTTAACCTGTGAGTTGATGCCTGCTGGGTTCTTGGGCAGTTAAATCTATGCAAAGGGACGAGGCAGAGGGTATCTGTCTATCTTTATAAATGAGATGAAAATGATGGTATATATTAAAAAATAATAATAATAATAATAATTTAAAAAAAGTTACTATCATTGTAACTACTGAAAAAAATCAAGAAGACAACACTAATGTGGATATGATGACTCAGGGGAATGATTTCTTATTAGTAGGCTTACTAAGCAAATAGAAAAATATGATTAAAACAAAATGTAGAGATGTTAACAGTTTACAGGCTGGTTCGGCCCAGTTCTGTGAGTAGCAGGGCAGAGGGATTTTGCAAAATCTGTGCCTCCAGAAAAGGGAAACAGGGGACCCCAAAATAACTACAAACAGCGGCAACAATCTGAGGAGAAACAAACTAATTTACTAAATATGGTATTGGAATGCAAGATAACACACCATGATACAATATAATTAGAACTGAAGCTAATAAATCAAATACAATGAGAGAGAGAATATCTGAAAGGTGGATAGGCCTCACCATAACGCTGGGGTGAGATGCGCAGTTCAGTTGAGCAGCAGGGAGACAGGAGAAGAGCTGACAAGGAAGAGCAGATGAGGAAGAGCACATCAGGTGACCTTGCCAGGAGTTATATCTCCTCCCTGACTGCAAAGCTCCCTGGGGAATGTAGCTCATCTTCTCTTCTGGACAGGAACCTGGAACTTGAGCATTAACAGTTAAACTCCCAGTGCCCCACGTGATGTTATGATGTGGAATACTGATAACTAATAATCATAAAACCATGACAGTAGAGATCTATTTGGAAGAGACATACCTTTCAGTTTGGTGATCCTGTCCTTGTTATTAAGTAACCTACTCAAAAACATAAGCCATTTTTATTTATAGAAGTTTTTATTGTAATAGGGTGCAATTTCTGTCATTGCAACTTTTAAAAGTTTTCCAGAGTTTCAACATTCTGATGTTTTTTTTATCTGTGACAAGTTTTTTGTTTTTTGTTTTTTGTTTTTTTTTTCCATAATCCAAAAATTCTACTCGGTTTTAATACTACTAAAAAAAAAAAAAAAAAAAAAGTTCTTAGTTTAGAGGGTTGACATCCAAATCTTCCAAAGTACCTACATGAATTTGTGCATACCAGAAATTTCACAGAAGTCAAAAGGGCTGTTTAACTCTGGTGCCATGCTATAGATCCTTGTAGGGCCAGGGACAAAACACTTGCCAGTGCTTAGTGGCTGAGCATGTACATGTGCGTGTACCTCTAAATTATTTGCTGGAAAGCGAATACAGATGTTGGTTGATACCTCTTCTTTACAGGGTTGATAGAACTGACAACTAAAAATAAGCAGAATAACTAAAAAATGAGAGAAGACATATTATATGAAAATGAGAAAGGAATAAATTGGCAATTAAGGTAAAGGACATCAATAAATATTTCTATAAATACATCAACAGCAAGAGGAGAGCTAGGGAGAACCTCCATCCCTTGTTGGATGCTGAGGGCAACTTGTTGACTAAGGATCAGGATAAAGCTGATGTATTTAATGCCTTCTTTTTCTCAGTCTGCAATAGTAAGACTTGTTACTCCCTGGGAACACAGCCCCTTGTGCTGGTAGATAGGGATGGCGAACAGAATAGGCCCTGCACGATCCATGATGATATGGTTTTGGACCTGCTCCATAAGCTGGATGCTCACAAGTCCATGGGACCAGATGGATTGCACCCTAGAGTGCTGAGGGAGTTGGAGGATATGGTTGCTAAGCCACCCTCCATCAACCTTTGGCAGTCTTGGGTAACCAGAAGTGTTCCACTACACTGGAGACTGGCAAATGTGACACCCATCTTCAAACAAGGCCAGAAAGGTGATCCTGGTAAATACAGACCCCGGTGACGGGGAAGTATTTGTAATGGATAATCTCTGGAGCCATCATGGACCAATTAAAGATCAACCAGGGAATCAGGCCCAGTCAGCATGGGTTTACGAATGGTAGATCCTGTTTGACACGCCTGATTTCATTCTATGACCTGTTTAGTGGATGAAAGTAAGGCTGTCGTTGTAGTCTACCTGGACTTCAGTAAAGCCTTTGACACTGTCCCCTCACAACATCCTCGTGGAGAAGCTGGCTGCTCATGGTTTGGATGGGCATATGGTCCACTGGGTGAAACAATGGTTGGATGGCTAGGCCCAAAAATTGTGGTCAGTGGAGTTAAATTGAGTTGGCAGCCAGTCATGAGTGGTGTCCTCAATGGCTTTGTGCTGGGGCTGCTCCTATTCAATGTCTTTATTAATGATCTTGATGAGGGACTTGAGAGCACCCTCAATGAGTTTGCAGAAGGCCAATGGCATCCTGGGTTGTATCAGGAATGGTGTGATGAGAAGGACTAGGGAAGTCATCCTGCTCTTATACTCAGCATTGGTGAGGCCTCACCTCAAGTACTGTGTTCATTTTTGGGCACCTCAGTACAGAAAGGACATTGAGGTGCTGGAGCAGGTCCAAAGAAGGGCAACAAGGCTTGTGAAGAGCTTGGAGAGTATGCCCTATGAGGAGTGACTGAAGGAACTGGGGTTGTTTAGTCTGAGGAAGTTGGGGCAGAGGGGAGACCTTATTACTCTTTTCCAATATCTGAAAGGTGCTTACAGTAAGAGTGGTGTTGGACTTTTCTCATTGGTGACAGGTGACAGGACAAGAGGAAATAGCCTCAATTTGTGCCAGGGTAAGTTTAGTTTCTTTACAGAAAGGGTTGTTAAGCACTGGAATAGGCTCCTCAGGGAGGTGGTTGAGTCACCATCCCTGGAAATGTTTAAAAACCATTTGAATGCAGTGCTCAGGGACATGACTGTCTCGTTCCAATTTATAGGAGGGAGAGGAGATTCTTTTTAATATCTGTATACCCAGCATGACATTAAGAGACAACAGTTCAAATTTTGGTCCGACCAATTTATTAAGATCTTAATTGGGGAGGTGGGGAAGGGGAGGACATGATTATGAATTAGGGTAATGAGGAAGGGAAGGAGGGTGATAGAAAAGGGAGGAAAGAAGAAGCAAGGAGTCTTTATAGGAAGCAAGAGGGAGATAGTCACCACCATGGATTCAGTGTGGTTCGTAGTTCATTCTTCAGTAGTTGTGGGTCATCAGGCATTGTTCCATTGAGGACGATGGTGACGATGGCGATGATAGCTCCTTTTCAGTGGTAGTACAAACTTATTTATAAGTCCAAAGTGGTCGAGTCATCTCTCTTTGGAGTGACAGCTCAAATCCAAAGTATTTGAGTCAGCTCTCCTTGCAGTGACAGTTTCTGGCTTTGGGATCTCAGCAGAAACTCCTTTGTTCCTATCTTCCTGGCCTTGCTAGCAGATAAGAGGGAGCAGGGAGGCACCAATTTGTATCCTTCACAGGATACAATGGTATCGTCCCCCAGTTTCCCATAGCAAACAGGAGTTATTTGATCACAGGTTAGATCTTCCACCAGTAAATAGTCCTGAGCACTATCTTCCGAAGGCAAACAGCTAAAATTGTCCACACAGTGATGTTGACTGCCATGCAACAAAACCCATCAGTCATCTCCTAGACAAGTCAGTCTTATCACAAGAAATACCTCAGGAAGCGAGCTTTGAGGGGAAAAAAAAAAAAAGCCAAAGAAGGATTCATACAATGGTTTAGCAGAGGGTTGTTAGAGTTAGGGTAGCATGGCTAGGTTGTGATTGGATTTGATGATCTTTAAGGTCTTTTCCAACCTGTGCAATTCTATGATTCTGTGAGTCTGTGAAAAGCATACACACGCACACAAAATAAAAAATAATAATTAGAAAAATAAAATGAAGGACATGGGAGGTTTAGATGCAGTCCAATGTTTACCTGTTATTTTCTACAACAAATCCTAACTGAACTACTTAGCATTCCCATTCAGATGGGAAATATATATAAATAATTAAAGATTATTAGAGTGTTTTAATGATTATAATGCAGCAGAAATATTTCACAGACTATGAAAAATAAATCATAATTAATGTAGGAAAGATAGTGAGAAGTCAGTGGAGTATAAGAAAACTGATGTCAATTGATCAGTTGATAAATCCTGTTATTATTGTAGAATCAGAGAATCACAGAATTACTTAAATTGAAAGCAGCCATAAAGATTATCTAGTTCTAACTCCCTTCACAATGGTCCAGGTTGCCACCCTCCAGGTCAGGCTGCCCAGGGCCCCATCCAACCTGGCCTTGAATACCTCCAGGGAAGGGGCATCCACAGCTCCTATGGGCAGCGTGTGCCACTGTGTCACCATCCCCCTAGTAATTAATTTCTGTCTAACATCTAATCCAAATCCCCACTCTTTTAGCTGAAAACCATTTGCCCTTGCCCTATCACTATCAGACTGCATACACGGTCTGCCTTCATCCTGTTTGTAAGCTGTCTTTCAAGTACATTACAGAATACCAGTGCCTTCTCTTCCCAAGTTAAATAAGCCCAGCTACCTTAATCTTCTTTCGTAGGATATAGATGCTCCAGCCCTCTGATTGTCTTCAAGGACAAGGGGCGGCCCTTCAGAGAGATTTAAATAAGCTGGTTCGCTGGGCTGAGATGAATGGGATGAGGTCCACCAAGGCTAAGTGCCAGGTCCTGCACTTTGGCCACAATAACCCCATGCAGAACTATAGGCTTTAAGCAGAGTGGTTGGATGACTGTGAAGAGGAAAGGGACCTGGGGGTGTTGGTTGATGCTCGGCTGAACATGAGCCGACAGTGTGCCCAGGTGGCCAAGAGGGCCAAGAGCATCCTGGCCTGCATTAGAAACAGTGTGGCCAGCAGGAGCAGGGAGGTGATCATCCCCCTGTACTCAGCACTGGTGAGGCCGCACCTCGAGTATTGTGTTCAGTTTTGGGCCCCTCACTGCGAGAAAGACATTGAGGCCCTGGAGCGTGTCCAGAGAAGGGCAACGAAACTGGTGAGGGGTCTGGAGCACAAACCTTATGAGGAGTGGCTGAGGGAGCTGGCGTTGTTTAGTCTGGAGAAGAGGAGGCTCAGGGGAGACCTCATTGCACTCTACAACTTCCTGAGGGGAGGTTGTGATGAGGAGGGGTTTGGCTTCTTCTCCCAGGCAACAAACAGGACCTGAGGAAATGGCCACAGGTTGTACCGGAAGAGGTTTAGGTTAGACATAAGGGAGAACTTTTTCTCTCAGAGAGTGGTCAGGCACTGGAATGGCTGCCCAGGGAGGTGGTGGAGTCACTGTCCCTGGCAGTGTTCAAGAGGAGTCTGGATGAGAAGCTACAAGATACAGATTAGAGTTTTGTGGTAACAGTGGCAGTGGAAGGATGGTTAGACTAGATGATCTTGCAGGTCGTTTCCAACCTTGAGATTCTATAATTCTGTGATCTTTGGACTCACTTCAAGAGCTCCATTCTTCTTGTTCTGGGGACCCTTGGATGGAAAATTCCAGATGGAGTCTCAGTAGGGCATAGAAGGACAATCACCTTCCTCAACCTGCTAGCCACTATTCTTTTGATGGAGTCTAAGATACAGTTGTTCTTCCTGGCTGAAAGCACACCCTGCTGGTTTATGTCCATGTTTTCATTCACCAGAACTCTGAAATCCTTCTCCACAGGTCTGCTCTCAAGGAGTTCTCCTAGTCTGTACGCATGGGATCTTGGACAGAGTGGAAAACATTGCACTTGGCTTTGCTGAGCTTCATTACATTCACATAGGCCCACTTCTCAAGGGATGGCATCCCTTCTTTCTGTTGTATCACCTACACCACTCAATTTGATGTCATCAGCAAACCTGCTGTAGGTGCACTCAATCTCATCAGCAAACATGCTCTTGGTGCAATCAATCCCACTATGTAAATCATCGAAAACTCCTTGGAGATACCACTCATGACCTGCCTCCATCTGGTCTACATCTTTTGGCCACAACCCTCTGTCTACGGCACCCAAACAAGTTTTTATCAATTCAATAGTCCAGCCTTCAAATTCATAAGGATGGATGTTACACCACACCAAAGGCCTTGCAGAAATCCAAGTAGACAGCATCAGTTACACTTTTTTCGTCCACATTTCCTGTTCAGAACAAGGACATGTCAACCGAAAAGATGTAGCATCCGTAGATTGAGATAAAAATGGTAATTGTGTAACTGTGTATATATACACACATGTGTATTGTATGTATATATATGTAAATTATTATTTTATAGTGTATATCAAATGTTAAATATGTAATTATATTGTATAATAAATATATACAGTTATGTAATGGTAAACTATTATATAATAATAATATGATAATATATAATATGCTGTAAGATAATACGTATAATGTATATACAGAACAAGTGATGCAAATACAATTGCTTACCACCTGCAGACTGTTGTCAGGCCCCAGGTTTCAGCTGCTCACCTTGGCTAACTCCCCTCAGTGTTATAGTTTCCAAGATCTGACTGTTAATTGAAAGTTCAGCATCACAGTCATGTCTTTGATTATTTTTCCCTAGATGAATTGCCTGTACTGTCGCTCATCTACACTTTACAGTTTTGTGACATCGTTATGGAATTCCTCACCTCTGTCAACGCTTACTCACAGCAGCTTCATCTTCAAAGTTACAGACTTCACTGTTCACTTCTTCTAAAAATTTTTCACTACTACATTCAATGAAACCAGTCTTAACACCAGCCCTCTGGCTTTTGCAAGCACTAGCACTGCTAGCTCTTTTCTGTCCTGAAGAGACACCTTTAAATTCATCTGTGTTATTTTGTAAAGCCTTGATTCGTTATTATATAGTGAAATATCTTGCTTGGGGGGACAAAAAGAGTCCAAAACAATTAAAGTTAGCACTGATATTTCAATGCAAAGTGTTGTCTTGACACTACAGAGCATATCATTTTCTAGAGTAAAAAATAATCTACAGTTTGAAAACTAGAATCAGAATAACTGTATGATTTCAGAAGAACATCACACGGACTTGTGCTTTAAAAAACAAAAACAAACAAACGGAAAAAAAAAAAAAAAAAAAAAAAAAACAGCTGCAGGCACAGGAAAGTAGTCCCAGGGATGAAATTAACTCAATTGCTTTATAATGTATTCTACACTCTTTACAACTTTTGTATTTTTACAGGAATACATTAGTTAAAGTAACAATTATCAACTGATTTTGATTGTTTCTGCACACAGTGTAACAGTGGGGTGGAAAATATTCATATAAACTAAAATAGTTTTTTCCAAATGAAAACACAAAAAAGTGAATTTAAATTTAGCTTATTTTTTGATACAGTTACTTGAAGAAAATGAGCTCCTACTTGACACTACCACAGCAGTTAGGATGGAAAGCATAGTAAGTATTGACTAAGTGAAATGCTAAATTATGTCTCAGTGAAGCACAACATCAACCAGTGCATCAAGAGATGAGCTTAAAGGAGCTTGACAATGTACATTTTTCATGTACATGGAAATCCAGATCACAGGTTGCTAAAGTCAAAAGAAATACTAAATACTAGTAGAAATATCAAACTCAGTAGAATCAGACTGTATATTTTAAGCTGGACTGGACGTGATGGCATCTATCTGACACTATCAATTTTTGTTATAAGATAAACTAAAAATCCATGTCAGAGCATATCTTGAAATTTCAAGCATTGGAATTTAAAATTTGTTATGATTCCGAATGTAGCAAACTAACCAACTTCATGTAATCACAGGAATGCCTCTTAATTGGTGAGACCTAACATGGTCTGTTGCTTTTAACCCTGTGAAATTGTTATACTTCAGTGAGCCTTATCAAGGCAAATCTGACACTTCTGTTGTGACTGGTAATTCTTAAGGCTCAACATGGAAAAGAGCCTGAGAAACACTATTGACTTACTTCACAGAGTCGCAAATCAAAGAATTGCAGGGGTTGGAAGAGACCTCAAGAGATCATTGAGCCCAGCCCCCCTGCCAATGCAGTAACCCTACTACAGGCTGTAGGTGTGCAGATGGTCTTGAATATCACTATCGATGGAGACTCACACCCCCTCTGGGCAATCTGTTCCAGAGCTCCATCACCCTTGTCATAAAGAGGTTTCGCATGGCTGCACAGAACTTCCTATTTTCAAATTTTAGTCCATTACTCTTTGTCCTATCATTATATACCGCTGAGAACAACCCGGACTGATTCACTTGCCTCCCACTTCCCCTTAGATATATATAAACAATATTCAGATATCCCCTCATCCTTGTTTTCCTCAGACTGAACAGACCCAGGTTTCTCAACCTTTTCTCATGCAGGAGATGCTCCAGGTCCTTTAGCATCTTGGATGATTCTTGTGGATTTCCAGGACTTCTCATTTTCCCTTGGCCAGTTTTAGCATTCAGAACACATTTCAGAATAAATTCTATGATTCCCAAATAAAGTCCCTCAGTTTACATCACCGCATGATTAAGCAGGCAGTTATGAGCTTCCACATAGGCTTATACATTCATAGGTACTGCTTATAGATCATTCAGACCAGCAAATTACACTGAAAAACTACTGCATCGCATGCTGTTGAATGACAGCATTTAGAAAAGCTTGGATTGCTTTTGAATCTTGGTGGCAGGCACAAAAACCTACACTGCAAAGGGGTTGATTTTTTCACTTTTAACTGAAAATATTTGGTATTGAAATGTATTTAGTGTTAAACCTGAGAAAACTGAAAAAAAATTCAGATTGAAAGCTGTCCGATTATGACTGCTTGACATCCTGTCAGACGACTCTTATGGGGTATGATTTCATCAAGAAAATGTTACACAGTTTGAATCTACAACAATACAAAGAATCTTTTAAAATACATATTTTTCTCTATTTTTATGCCCTTTTTGAGTGAGCTATTCTTTTCAAGTATACATAAGGAGAAAAAGTGAAAATTTATCTGGCAGGATTATTTACCCCTTGGACTGTGCACATCATGCATTAATTATAATATACATTCTAAGCTATAAACCTAAATACATGGAAAAGCAAGAATGAACTGCTTTCAAACTATTCAGTCAGTTGGAGTTACTTGGTTGCAAGCAAGTCTTGTAATGTGACAGTGTTTAGGTCAGTAGGTCAAAGATAAGCATGACTCATCTTCACAAGTGTCAGATACCAAACTCCCTTCTTTCCCCTAGCACACACTCATCATATTCTACAGGTATATGAGAAATTCTACAAGTATATGAGTGATAAAAAGAAGGCCAGGGAAGATGTCAGCCCTCTCTGGCAGGAAACTGGAGACCTGGTCAGGAGGATATGGACGAAGCTGAGATGCTCAATTACTTCTTTGCATCAGCATTCACCAGCAAGGGCTCTAGCCACACTGCTCAAGTTGCAGAAAGCAAAGATAAGAGCTGGGAGAAGGAAGATCTGTATGCTATAAGTGAAAGTCAGGTTCAAGACCATCTAAAGAACATGAAGGTGCACAAACCCATAGGACATGACAAGATCCAGCCATGGCTTCTGTGGGAACTGGCAGATGAAGTTGCTAAGCCACTATTCATTGTATCTGAAAAGTCATGGCAGACTGGTGAAATTATCACTTATACCACTGAAAAAGGCGGCACATAACCCCCATCTTCAAGAAGGGAAAAAAAGATCTAGGGAACTAAAGTCAGTCTCAGTTCTGTGCCTGGCAAGATCACGGAGCAAGATATTCCTGAAGTTCCTACTGAGGTATATGGAAAGTAAAGATGAGGTGATTGGTGGTAACCAACATGGCTTCAGCAAGGGTAAGTCATTCCTGACAAACTTGGTGGCCTTTTATGTTTGAGTTACAGCATCAATGGACAAAGGAAGAAAAACTGATGTCATCTACCTGGACTTGTGCAAAGCCATTGACTCTGTTCCGCATGACACCCTGGTCACTAAATTGGAGAAAAATAGTTCCGCTGGATGGGCCACTCGCTGGATAAGGAATTGGCTGGATGGTTGCACTCAGAAAGTTGTGGCCAATAGCTCAGTGTCCAAGTGAAGACTGGTGATGAGTGGCATCCCTCAGGGATTGATGCTGGGACATGTGCTGTGTAATATCTTTGTAGGTGACATAGAGAGTGGGATCAAGCGCACCCTGAGCAAATTTGCAAACGATACCAAGCTGAGTGGTGCAGTTGACAAGCTAGAGGGAAGGGATGCCATCCAAAGGGATCTGGACAGGCTAGGAAGTGGGTCCATGCCATCCTTCTGAAGATCAACAAGGCCAAGTACAAGGTACTGTGCCTGGATCAAGGCAACCCCAAGCATAGGTACAGGTTGGGCAGAGGATGGATTAAAAGTCATGTTTGAATGATTTGAGGGTGCCGGTTGAAGAAAGACAACATAAGCCTTCAAAGTACACTTGCAGCCCAAAAAGCAAATGGTATCCTGGGTTGATCAAGAGAAGCATGACCAGCAGATCAAGGGAGGTGGTTCTGCCCTTCTACTCTGCTCTCATGAGACACCACCTGGAACACAGTATCCAGTTTCTGGGCTGCTCGTACAAAAAGAACATTGAGATGTTGAAGCGGGTCCAGAGATGTTGGCCCTCAGTCAAGTTAGAGAGCTCTCACAGTTTCTTGTAGCATCAGAATAGTTCTCCGAATAGTTCTCCTAGTAGTTCTGCTTTATTGTGTTCAATATACAACTTCTATACCATTCACTTACAAGCCAGGAATTCCTGTCTCTATAATCAGTTAATTGGCCTAGCTTCTCCCAAAACACCGTGATAAAGGATGAAATGTTCCTGAAGTGTGATAAGACTGCCCCCCTGTCACGGACATAGATCGATCTAGTCAACTCCGTGACACCCCTGAAAATATCAATACTTGTAATACTTGTAATATTTAACAAACACAGATAATCCCTTTGAATAAACTTGAACTTAATAATGTTTAAAAATAAAATGCTACTTTACAACTAGCGAACTAGAGAATTAACTCATAATTGTCTTATCTGGGGGGCTGTGCTAAAAGTGCCCTCCTTTGTCAAAAAAGTTAAGCAAATGTAGCCTTGTGCTAAATAACTACTTTTCTGTAGGATGATAATTCAGTACTTGGTGTAGAACTATTATTTCTCTGATGAAATCTTTGAAATCTTACTTTTTGTAAATCCCCTTTTCTTCAGGCTTAAGCTTTAGGAACCAGGAGATTGATACTACTAGATCTTTCCAACAATGTATTTCTTGTTTATGTTCTCTTGGCCCACTGATCCCTTGATATTTAGTTTGCAAGCATTACATTCTCTTCCAAGCTTATCTACTTTTTCATGGCTGTGTCACAAATGAACTCAAGAGAAGGAAGAATTATACATTGGATAATCAAAATGAGCAAAGATAATAAAATATTCAAAAATTTCAGATATGCAAGAGGGTAATAAGATTCAGTAAAAAAAAACTGCAATCGCAACCACCAAGAACAATAACAACAAAATAACCAAAACACCACAAAACTTTCATTTTAAAGACAGGATTTGAATGCAACTTTTGTTGCCTTTTCATGCTGAAGCAATAAGCCCAAGACATCTACATATATACAAGGTATTTCAAGATAGTTTGATCTGAATTTTAAATTTAGGATAACTGATGTTTTCCAGTCATCTGATGTTAAATTTATAAGCAGTATAATGCTGTATTTTGCATACTCTTATAAAATATGACATACACAAAATCCAAGGAAATTTTACGGAAGAGTTATATTCAATATGTTTTTTAAAATACTAGTTACACAAGTCACAATCTCTATTCACCTGATAACGTAGCATTCGTGAGAATATTTTTTGTGGGCATATGTGGGACTATTTTTATTTACTGATGATTACTTAAATTATCAGCCATCCATATCTGTTCTTTCGATTATGTTTGTGATTTAGTCTTAGCTTTCAGCTTGCAAATGAACTGTTATCAACCATATCTTAATACTCAAAAATTCAGATACAGAGCAGTTTAAATAGGTACAAGGTAGCATATATCAGTGGGAAGATTTGGGTTTATCTTAACTGACTAAATTTATATTTAAAGCACAGAATCACACGAAGATATGATCAAGACTTCTAGAGTATTCTAACGGATCTGAAATGTATTTTCTGTTAACATCCATTAGCATTTCTTATTTGATTAACACCTCTCAATTAGAGGAAGTAATGTAGATATGTAAAATAATGCTTGTTCAGCAAAATAATGTAACATATTTTTAACTGTAATCTTTTAATCCACTTTTCCCGGTTTCCTGGAATTTGACTTAAACCAAATTAGAAAACAACTAATACATGCCTTTTTTTATGCATGACAACCATATAGTCTTAATGGTCTGCAATGTTCCAGTGCCTAAAATTTAGTACAGATTATTTTTAATTATATTTTTAGGTCTAACATATATTCACTGTAATACTGGATTGAATTCCAATGTTAACATTGTAAGTTGTTATTTTTATGTTTTGCAATTCAGTAGTGTACATTTCCCTATTTAGAACATAGATACATGCTATTTTTCTCTAAAATTTTGACCTTTTTTTTCACCTACTCTATGGATAATATTTCCCTTTGAATTCTGTAGGACAAGAGCATCTTTTTTGATTTCTTAGATGAACATATTTCTACAAATTTAAGCATATTATGACATACTGCTGTGGGTGTGGTATTTATGGCTTAGATTCAGAGGTCTATTGTGACAAGCTACACATGTGAATGGTTGAGTTAGTCCTTCTCTTTCCCTTCTACTTTCTGAAAATAATTCCTGAACTGTGCAAGAAATCTCTTTGCCCAGGAACTGTGGAAGTCAAGGTCCATTTTCCATCATATATTCATTGATTTATAGACAGTAACACTGACTTGTGCTAGACTGAGTATACACTTTAGGGACTTTGTTATGACTCTAAGTCTGATTTTATGGAATGACAAAATCATTTATGTCTATACTCACTTTGCTGGCCACCTACAGAAGTGCCTTTTTGTTATTTCTTAACATTATTTGCAAAATATTTACTTGATGTAATAACTGCAGATGTTTTATAATGGGAAAATAAAATTTAAATTCATACCATAGAGACTTTTATGCAAAGCCAAAGGTAAATTAATTGTGCATTATATAGTTACCAGATTAAAAAATCTTATGTATCAAAATTGGAGTAATTAAAAATGTAATGCTGCCACATCTACAAATGCGTTGCACATTAAAGAGTGGTGGTGATAAGGTATAATATTTTCAATCTTATCCTCTTTAGAATAAGTGTCCTGCTTATGGCTATTTGTCCTAGTTCCAACAGAAGAGAGTTAATTTTGCCTTCATAGTGTCTGCTATGATTCTATGGAAAAAATATGGCTTTAGGAAAAAAACAGTGCTGATAATACCCCAGTGTTTTAGTTGTTGCTGAGCAGTACTGTACAAAACTGAGGTGTTTCAGCTTCTCAACTTCTCGTACTGTTCCACTAGTGAGAGGTGCTGAGGGAGTAGAAGGAATTGGAAGGGAACAGAACCAGGACAGCTTGAACAAAACTGCCCAAAGGGATACTCCATACCATATGACAACACATCAAGAAAACCTTGAAAAGTAGTGTGGAATTGGCTGGGCAGGAGCCCACGGCTTGGGAACTGGTTAGACATCACTCAAGAAAGATAAGAAATTTGCTTGTGCATCACCTGTTTTGCATTTATAATAGTAATTATAAAACATATAGAAATTATATGTATATGTATATATATAACCATAATTACTATTATGTTTGTTTTGGTTTTTTTCTTTTCCTTTTCTATTTTAGTAAATAGTCTTTACCTCAATCTCCAAGTTCAATTTTCTGGAGCTTTTTTTTGATTCTCTCCGCCATCCCACTGGGAGAGAGTGAGTGAATGACTATGTGGTGATTAGCTACTTGCTCGGTAAAACTACAACGCGATGCCATCCTTATGTTAACGCTTTTTTTATAACAGAGTCTTGAGAACTGACATCAATACAGCTACATAATCTTCTCTGCAGAATATAAAGAGATTGATTCCTGACAGAGTAAAAAGTGTGAATGAGAGCTTTGGAGCAAGCCCTGTGGTACCTCAGACAGTGACTTGTGGCTTTTGAATGGAAAAAAAAAAAAACAAAAACAGAACACTCTTGCTCTCCACAGAGCTTTTTTTTCAGCAGATTCTCGAATTAATTCCACATTGTGGCTACATCCTAGGAAGCCTTATTTATGGAAAAGCCCACTCTAAAGGTTGCAGCAATTGCTGCTTATATGCAGTAGGATACCTAGCAATGTCCAATCTCTGTTATTTTAAAAGCATAAGTGAGTCAGTAGGTAGTAAAATCAAGAAAAGAACAGGAGGTTGAGGATGCTATTCAATCTATATGCGTTCTGTGATTCAGCTAGTTTTCTTTGCTATTATTTTTTCTTACAGGGCAATTTTCTCATACATAAATCCAGAATAAAAATGTGTAATTAACCAGATAATCTGAAAGGACCAGTACTGCTGTTTGTCGTATGCTGTCGTTTGTTCTAAAAACTTAAATCCTTCACAGTAGACATAGGCTAATTTTCAGTTGCAGGTATTTTATGCAGGGCAGTTTGGAACTCTGTAGCTTCTTGGTAAACCAAACTTTCTATTTTCCTTTAAATGACACTTTTCTGCAACTTTGTTTAATGGGTTGGTTGGCAATGCTAGCATGGAAATGCACCTCCCTGCAGGGAAGTGATATTTCAAGACTGGGAAAAACTGGTTGAACTTGTATGCCTTTATAACGAATAAATGCTAAAGTGACTAAAATAGAGCACCTTGATGCAGTTCAAGTAAAATCCAAGTGTTTCATCAATTTCAACAGGAATTCATGCAGAATAATAGAGTAAAATTTGAAATGAATCAACATGTTTCTTTGGAGATGAGAACAAAATTATGAGGTGGTCCTAATTTGAGAAGATCAAGAAAACTTGTCTTACTTTCTTTGATATGAGGACCCAAATATCTTTCTAATTACTGTTTCTAATGCACAGGGTTTTAATGATGAAAATGTGAAACCCTGAAGCAGCAGCTGGGTGAGCTAGACCTAAGACAAAAGAGAAGCACAATTTAATAAGTTTGTCAAGAGCAAAAGAAAAGTCAGACTATCTTTGTTATACTGCCAAGGTATTGGGTAAGAAAGCTGAAGAATTTGGGTCCCTCTGAAACAAGCTGCAATTAGAGATACTTCCTTCAAGTTTGAAACATCTGTGTTATAAATTACTACTGATTTTTCCAGTAGATAATGAAAGTAATATATTTAGGAAGAGCATACGATCAGCTGTGACTACTTACTGGTAAACTGATACTAGATAGGGAAATAATTCTGTATTTCACAACTTCTAGTTAACTTTGTAGTGGTTTACAATGATGGCCAACTAAATGTTGCCACAATGCTCTCTCACTGCCCCTCATCAAGGGGACAATGGGGGAGAAAATAAGATGGAAAAATGGAATGTCTTACAGGTTGAGATAAGGATAATTAAATTAAAGGAAATAAGAAGGGGGGATAAAAACAGCAAAGGTTGCATGGAAGCAAAGAGAGACAAAACAACTGTTCTTTGCTTTTCATCAGCAATTTATGTGTGGTTACACCACGCAAAGCATCACCTCAGTGGGTGCAGCAGGAGAACATAATTTTTACAATAAGATCACTTCCTTTTACTTCTCTTTCCCAGCTTTTATTGTAAAGGGTAACATCACACAGTATGGAAAATCCCTTTGGTTTAAGTACTAGTGATGTCCTCTCTCCATCCTACTACTGGCACCAGACTGGTTGTAGAGAGCCCTGATGCTGTGCCATCACTGCTCCAAAATAAACAAAAAATTGACATGCCTACAAACTTTCTAGCACAGCACTCCGTAGAATGCTGTGGGTAAAATGAACTCCATCCTGCCCAGTCCTGGTAAAAATTTTCATTTAAACTGCTTCTTAGTATCTTGATCAATGAACAACAATCTTGTTGATCTGAAACACATCCTTCAAAGTAATTTTTATAAACTGTTCACCGAACTGATGATAACACCCTAATTCGTGGTTGTACAAGCCTGTGTGAGCCAGTAGGCCAACTCAGTCTCTCAATTAAATAGCACTATTCAGAATTTGTCTGCAATAAGAAAAAGAAATGTCTAAATGTGTTACAGGATGATGCATTCCAGGAGTCTTAAATTCTACTGTTTTTTTTAACATGAATCTTTCCTGGCTTCATTACTGATCTGAGCTGGCCTATTAAGAGAGCAGCATCCAACTGCTGTATCTTCTGAATCCTAAAACACATGACCTTAAGTCTGGTACAAAACTTCAGTAGAAAAATATCTTAGAAGATTATTTTTGCACTAGCCTCATTTTTTTTTTTATTATTTTTTTTTAACTTTCTGGAAGGGGAAAAACATGTCTTAAAATATCTGCTGATTAAACTTTCATACACTCTTGTTAGGAATTCTTTCAGCATCATTTTTAATATGTGTATTATTAAGTTAAGAGTTTGCCAAGGAATATGCCTATGGTCACAGAAACTTTCAGTAGGCTATAAACAGCCAGTGATACTCAATACATTATCTTAGAGTTCTTGCTAAGCATATAACAGAATCATTTAACTAGAAAGAAAAGCATCTCCATAAAAAGGCCAATTAGGAGACACAGACCTTAAAATGAAGTGTATTTCAATTTTTCCAGAATGAAACTTAGTCAGAATTGATAAGCATCCTCTAGTTACACAGGCAGATACCTGTGAACATTTTGCAGCCTTCAGAAATACATTCCCCAGTGGTGTTTTTCTCAAATGCTTGTCCAGTGTTAAATATACATACAATTAATAGAATCTACAGCCTCTTCTCTGTATCACTGTGTTGATATTCTCTGGATGGCATTAGTTTCTGAAAATGCAAATAAAAAAGAACCATACTTTAGAGAACTAAAACATAAATACTTCTGGTAGAAGTTTCCTATGCCAGTTCTTTATTTCTTTGAATGTGAGAATAATTCTCTACCAAAAGGAAAAGATGAAAATAATTGCAGGAACTACAAAGAAAAGCTTCAGATCCTAGCAGACTTTAAGCACTCAGATTTTGTCTTTGTTTCTGATGCTCGATATATTGCACTGACTACAATTTTCTCTTCTGTGCTTTGCCTTTCCAGTGGTATTCTCAAATAACCTCTCTAAAAGGGTTTAACCGAGTATGCTTAAATTAAACACAATAAGGGAAACCACAAAAACCACCAACAACTGGTGGAAATAAGGCAACCCCAAAACATTTTGTACTCTTCATTTGTGTGAATTTTCAGTGTCTTCTTTTTTTTTTAATTCTTAATCCCAAGTCTTCTCTAATTAGATAAATATGCTTTAGACCACAGACTGCATCATATTCCCACTGAGTTTCTAAACGGGTTGAAGTCTACTTATTGGCATTGTAAAGTGCCAATAACCTCCAGCCTGTTAAAAATGGTTAGTAAAGATAAAAATAGTTTTACAAAGCTCTTATGATTTTCTCTGTCTATCTCAGCTTTTCTGGTGACCTGATTTTATAATCAAACAAGTGCAGAGCTTTTTCTACTTCAAACTTCTAGATTCTAAAAAACAGAGATGTCAGAATTACTGGTCATTTTTACATGCAATAGAAGCTTTGTGAAATGTTATGAACCATAACACTTTCAGCAAACATGAATTTTCTGACACTTTCATTTCATTAATGGGATGAGGTTTAACAAGGTCAAGTGTCGGGTCCTGCACTTTGGCCACAATAACCCCATGCAGAACTATAGGCTTTAAGCACAGTGGTTGGATGACTGTGAAGAGGAAAGGGACCTGGGGGTGTTGGTTGATGCTCGGCTGAACATGAGCCGACAGTGTGCCCAGGTGGCCAAGAGGGCCAAGAGCATCCTGGCCTGTATTAGAAACAGTGTGGCCAGCAGGAGCAGGGAGGTGATCATCCCCTGTACTCAGCACTGGTGAGGCCGCACCTCGAGTATTGTGTTCAGTTTTGTGCCCCTCACTACAAGAAAGACATTGAGGCCCTGGAACGTGTCCAGAGAAGGGCAACGAAACTGGTGAGGGGTCTGGAGCACAAGTATTTTGAGGAGTGGCTGAGGGAGCTGGCGTTGTTTAGTCTGCAGAAGAGGAGGCTCAGGGGAGACCTCATTGCACTCTACAACTTCCTGAAGGGAGGTTGTGGTGCAAAAGGGTCTGGCCTCTTCTCCCAGGCAAATAGTAGGACCCGAGGAAATGGCCAGAAGTTATACCAGAGGAGGTTTAGGTTGGACATTAGGAGAAACTTTTTCTCTCAGAGGGTGGTCAGGCACTGGAATGGCCTGCCCAGGGAGGTGGTGGAGTCGCCGTCCCTGGCAGTGTTCAAGAGGCGCCTGGATGAGGAGCTATGAGATATGGCTTAATGCTAGTGGTACTAATAGGAATGGGAGGGTGGTTGGACTAGATGGTCTTGCAGGTCGTTTCCAACCTTGCAATTCTGTGATTCTGTGATTCTATCTCTGTTGCAAACCACATATTTTCCCTGGTTTGCATTATAACAGTTAATCCACCAAGATACTGCATGCAGCACATCATGCTTATTCTAAACTAGTCGCCAGAGCTATGGTGACAAGACCTGCACTGTCAGAAATCATGAATGAACTTAATAGAGCTGATCTGACTCAGAAAGCAGTAGAGTAATTCTGTTCACTCATATTTATCACAGAAATTCACCTTGCAGTTGAAACATATTAAATATATGCTTGTACTAATATTAATTTGATGAAAGCTAATGACAGAAATATAGATGTTTTTTCTACACTTGTATGGATGTATCTTCTATTATGAAAATACAATTATTGTTTGATGTTTGACTTCATTGCCATACAATAGTGATGCATAGAGGAAAACTGGTTTTGACTGCAGTGTCCAACATCTGTAAGGAAAGAGGATTTCAGGATGTTTTAAAACAAAACAAACAAACAGAAATATTAATTTAGACAAATAAAAAAATGTTCAGGGCTATTCCTGCTGTAGGACTAATCATAGAAACCTAGATTCATAGAGTTGCTCAGGAAAAGACCTTAAAGATCATCACATCCAACCACAACCTACTCATACTACCCTAATTCTAACAACTCTCTGCTAAACATGTCCCTGCACATCATATGCAAACAGTTTAATTTTAGGATTTTTTTTTTCTTCAATTCATAGCAACAAGAATAACAACGAATTTTTAATAAGACATAATTTCCTTAATTTTTGTTATGCACATGTGTTCATAAAAATGACATTAATACTCCCAGCACGCACACTTCAGATTTTATTTGCAATATTCTTGAGCTGTTATATCCATAACAATTCTTCATCTCACAGAACATCCTGAGGCAGAAGGTCTGAATTTTTAACTATAAAGATAGGAGATTTTTTTTTTTTTAAAAAAAGAAAATTGTTTTAGATTTTTCCCTCCTATACTGTGATAAAGGAAAAGTTCAAATGTGTTTTTTATTTGATGGTAACTTTTGAACATTTTCAGTCTGCTGGAAGCTAATCTATAATTCTCATTTATTTTTTATGGTGAGCAGAGTGACAAGTTCAGCGATTGGTACTTATAATAATTGTGACATTATAAAAACTGCCATTGTGGGTATGAAAGGATCCACACTTACTTATAGAGGCAAAAATGTTCTGTCACTGCTAAAAATGCTGGGGGCTTTGTATAGATCTTTTTAAAATCTTTTCCAATAATATCATCTCATCGACTCAAGGAAGTGAATTAAAATATTATTTAAATATTGTTCAAAAGCAACTCAGTTTGAACAAATGGGTCAGATGCTGTTCCTCAAAAGATATAAAGAGTTATTTATTTAATCTCAAATTCTGCAAGATACTTTCAGTAAATGGGAATATAAAGTCATCAAGGAAAAGATCCTAGTCTGCAGATTTTAATCTTCAAATTTTCTCAGTGTGAACGTAAAGACTTGAAAGAGTACTCCTGGGGATTCTAACTCTTCAGAGCCCCTTTATCTACTTCAAAGAAAACTCTCAGGGAAATATATTCGCATAATTCTAGAGTAATCAAGTATCATTTAATCTATTTTTTTCCATGACAACTTTTAATCAAAATGGAGAATGCTTTAATTCTATTTTTTTCCTTTTGTACAGTAGAAAAATTTAATAATCACTATTGCTGAGAATTCCATTAGATCTGGACAGTTTAAATCAATGACAGGAATTTTTATCAAAGAAATTGAAAGTTTATTTTTTTAGAATAAAAAAAAAATAGAATTTGTGTTTAAAAACATTTCACATTACTTGATCCAAGCAAATAAATTTTACTCTGATTATGACTAAATAATTTTTGATTGCAAGAAAAAAATAAATGAAATCTCATTAAGTTCAATTGCAGAACTGAAAGAAGTATGTTTTGAATTAAATTGCTTAGGTAAATGCTAAACTGGGGAAAATGTCAACATAATGCTTCTATTCTCTTCTTCATTTTTCTTCTACCTTGTAAATATATGATGCTGGGGAAAAAAAAATCAAAAAAAAAAAAAAACTCTAAAAATTACAAAATAATGATATTCTTTAAAATGAAAGAGATCAAGCAATAATATAACTAGTTCTGGCAGAAACTTTTTCCCATTTTTAATCCAGCTTATATTTCTCAGCATAGGAGCGATGGAAGCCTAATGAAGATTTACACAGTAATTACTAAGTATTCAAGTCTTCATGATTTCCTTTCCTGACAATTTCCAGTTCTTTTCAATCTTAACTTGAATAATTCCAAAAATCAGCAGGAACAATATTCTGTGATGACCAAGAGAGATAAGTTTTGTGGATAAATACTGCCAAGTGAAGAGGTAATATAACGCATAATCTACAAAATTGCTAAGTATCGACTGAGAAAAAAAGAATTGATGAAAAGCTAAGTTTAAGGCCATCTGAGCTTTGTGATTTTTTAAACTTCCTGAACAAAAAATTCTGGTAACATCATGTCTCACACAGAGGCACTTAGGGAAAAAAAAGTCTTAATAATATAGAATATGTTTCCATCTTATGCTTCAAGTCTGAAAGGTAAGTATTTGCATCAGATATGTATAACCCAGCTGAACATTTTAAAAACTGTTTTTTATAAAACTTTATAAAAGCCTGATTAGCAAGCATGAGATATCCCACAGATTCTTCCATTTCTGTTCAAGTTTCAAATATGTTTGGGGAAAGTGGAAAGGACGGGATGTAGGACAGTCAGGATCAAACCCTTGATCTAGATAGAGATTTTCTTACTTGGTATATCTATCTTTCTCTTAGATTCCCTGTAGATGGAAATAGAGAGGAGCAAGTACATATGCTCATTTTTATATGTCACCCATCATAGGACATTATGAACTGTAAACTGTACCCAAAAACCCCATAAAGTAGATGTGGGGAAGTATAACATTCTTCAATTGAAAAGTTCTTCTTATTCATAAAACAGCCTTTTTTCTTTTTTTCTTTTTTCTTTTTTTTTTTCCAGAAAAAATATGAAAGAATATCTAGATTTCATGTATTTACATTTCTTGAATCTGTCAGAAGGATAGAAGTTTAAACCTATTGATTGAAGTTCTCTGGTCAACATGCAAGAGATAGGAAAACGTATGCTTCACATGATGAATGTAGAGATTATTGGCTTTTAGGCTGAAGTACTAATTCTGCTTTTGTAACAAATATGTGCTAGGATGGGAAAGCTTATTTGCTTAAATATTATTCCCCTATGAATGCAGCTCTCAAACTCTGGAGAATATGCAGAGATGTCAGTTCTGTCCTTTCTGTCCCCCTTCTATAATTACATTGTGGTTTAAAACAGTCTATTTTTTTCATAATAGGAGTTAAAATGTTCTTCCACTATACCAGGAGGAGTACCATCATCAAGTTCCATTTACTGTAAAGACTGCTAAAGGAATAGCAAAGAATATTTTGGAGGAAATATTTGCAAATTTTTACCGTGTTTCTTCAGATTATTAAGAAAAAAAAGTGATCAATACAATCTCACAACTACTGATGATATATCAGAATGTTTGTAAGATAATTATTGGTCTTTGGAAATGTTATTACTGTTTCCATTATTAGTCTATAGGTGTATTGTAGGTAGGTTGCTCTTAAAGTAATGCCTCCTATTTACTTCCATGGAAACTACAACAGATGCAAAGAGCTCATTAACACTATTTGATAGAGCAAATTCTCTGCTAGAAAACACTGTTTTTTAACACAGTCATTACTATTAGCTGATTCACATGACTGAGCTCATTTAGACACTCGTCCTTCTGTGGTGTGACAGCTGTGTATAACGATCCAGAACACCCATAAATGTTTAGCAAGTGCTGATGAATGTCAGTGGGTGCAATTTTTTCCACATGGAGGAATTCAATGACACATCTTTGCTTCTTATGCACTTCCATGTCAGGTATTATTTTGTCAGACTGCCCCTCTGCTTTCATGTCATGTGGTAACAAAATGTAGATACCACTTCTACTGCCATACAGAATCACAGAATTGCAGGGATTGGAAGAGACCGAGGAGATGATCAAGTCCAACCCCACTGCCAAAGCAGGTATCCTTCAGTAGGTGAAACAAGTAGGTGTCAAGATGGGTCTTGAATATCTCCATAAAAAGAGACTCCTAAACCTCTCTGGGCAACCTGTTCCAGTGCTCTGTCACTCTTACCATAAAGAAGTTCTACATGGTTGCACAGAACCACCTACGTTCAAGTTTTAGGCCATTACTCCTTGTCCTATCACTACACACCACTGAGAAGCACCACCAGCATCCATCTATGATGTCATGGGGCAACATCATAAAGTATGAGCCATTACTTTTGGGGCAGCCCTCATATGTAATTCAGATTTTTCCTTGCTCTTCTAATATTACTTCAAGCACATGCGAGAGAAAGCCAAATGATTTCTGAAAAATTAACATATATATCTTTGCAAAAGAGTGTTGTCACCTGCACAGTTTTTCTCAGCTATTTCAGTTCTTCCACTTTCTGCAACCCTGTTCACAGAATCACAGAATCAATCACAGGATCACAGAATCACAGAATCATATGGGTTGGAAGGGACCCCCAGAGATCATCGTGTCCAACCCCCCTGCCAAAGCAGGTTCCCTACAGCAGGTCGCACAGGTAGGCATCCAGGCAGGTCTTGAACATCTCCAGAGAAGGAGACTCCACCACCTCCCTGGGCAGCCTGTTCCAGTGCTCCGTCACCTCACTGCAAAGAAGTTCTTGCGCACATTTGTGCGGAACTTCCTATGCTGCAGTTTCTGGATGTTCCCCCTTGCACTGTCTCCACACACTGCTGAAAAGAGTCTGGCCTCACCACCCTGCCCTCCACACCTTAGATGTTTATAGACCTGGATCAGGTCCCCTCTCAGTCTTCTTTTCTCAAGGCTGAACAGACCCAGTTCATTCAGCCTTTCCTCATAGCAGAGATGCTCCAGGCCCTTCACCATCTTTGTGGCCCTCTGCTGGACTCTTTCCAAGAGATCCCCGTGTTTTTTTTCTGGAGTCCAGAACTAAGTTACTCTAATACAAAGCTACAGATAACTTCCATTTCACAATTTCACAATTGCATACTTAGGCTGCAAATTATGATCTCAAAATTATTATTCCATTTACAAGACAGGAGCATAACATTGCCTGATGTGCCAGAAAAAAAAAAAAAAAAAAAAAAAAAAAAAAAAAAAAAAAAAAAAAAAGTTATTTACCTTGGAAGCAGTTATCTTGGACTGTTGGTGGAAATCAAAGGCGCACGTAGGCACAGATCTTACAGTTGATGAAACTGAAAAAATCTTTTCCAGGTTTTCTTTGTTCTGGAATATTTTCCTATTATTTATTTATTGAAAGTTTATATGTAATTGTTGTTAACTGGAAAGGCAAGTCACTGATTTTGTAACGATCAATTTGGCTACAACCAGTTTTGCAGTAATCACTACAGTGGATGCTGACTACTTTCATTCCCTCCCTGCTTTTCCTGTTTTTTAAACTTAAGAATTCAGCTGTTTAGTGTTCCTAAGTGATGGGCTTCTCTCTGCACTAATGTGTATCTGAGCAGCTGTGAGCTGAGAGTAGAGCCCCTAATGGATCATGGCTGACAGCCTGAATTTTACAGTAAATCAATTCACTGTTCACAGGTGAACGGAAGAAAGACAAACTCTTTCTGGGTTATCTTTAGGATCCATAAGCAAGAATACTGAGCCAGAAGAGAAATTACTGAGTGGAAATGAATAATGTAAGAAAACACATAGCACACTCTGATGGCATAAGTGCTTAAGTAGGGAGCAAAAGCAGAAGAATTATTGCACGTATTCCATAGAATCATAGAATCATTAAGGTTGAAAAAGCCCTCTGAGTTCACCTAGTCCAACTGTCAGCACATGACCACTAATCATGTCCCTTTTTTATCATTTTTCATAATTGTTTAAATGATTTTAAATTACTACAAAACTCCTTAGAAATTTGAATAATTAATTTTCAAAATAGACACTAGAATAATTTACTTATAGACAGCTTAGGTTTGAATAACCTGAAATTGTTTTTTTGTAAATCCTTCTTCATCAATATTCAACACTTCCTGAACACATGAAAATTTCAGAGAGAAAAGAAATGGTGTGAAGGAATGTTAAAAATATTCTACATTTGTAAATGTTACATTAACAATTTGGCTGTAATTGAATAAAACAATGACAATTGTTGCCATTGAATATGTACTTTTTACTAAGTGAAAACAGCCTGTCAAAATATTTCATTGTCGTGCAGAAATCTTTATCTGGAACAGGGTGAGTCGGTGAACAAAAACTGGAGAACATTGTAACTGATATGGGAATTCTGTTCAGGAAAAACTAATAAAAGTTAAAAAGCAAATGTCTTACTGTCAGTTAGTATATTCTGAAGCATTCTCAAAGTGTTGGACTATAGTTGGAAAGATAATTCTCAAACTGATACTTCAGTTAATGAGCAGATAAAATGTCTGTTGCTGAAGAAATGCTACTCTCACCTTCCTAAAATACTCATGAAAGTATTCATAGATATTGTTGATGGCTGTGAAGAAAGAACGTGTGTTCTAGTAGGTTTTCTTTGCTGGAGGTTTACACATGCTTGAAAAGAAGAATTGTGACAAAACAAAAAGAAAACATAGACTACAGTAGAACTGTCATACAGATATTATGGCAATAATTTATTTTGAACTCTGAAATCAGAGTCTAATTTTACTGAGTTAGCACTCAGTAAATGCAGCCATAGGTGAAGTTAGACACCTCTACTGAGAGTACACAGTATTTTAACAGTATAATGTTGAGTATTATTATAGTCTAAAGGCTTGTATGGTATATCAAGTGAACACACTGCAGATTACTCAATTCATCAGAAACTGTTTGCTGCTATGTAACACTATAGTTATAATTATTCTGTTGAACAATCATAGTATCACAGAATAGTTTGGTTTGGAAGGAATTTTAAAAATAGTCTAATTGCAAGCCCTTTCTATGGGTGGGAACAACTTCCATTAGGCCAGGTTGCTCAAAGCCCCATCCAGCCTGCCCTTGAATAGTTCCAGGAATGGGGCAGCCATACCTTCTCTGGGCAACCTGTTCCAGTGCCTCATAGGAAGTAATTTTTTCCTTAAAACTAAACTAAGTCTACCTTCTTTTAATCTAAAACCATTACTCTTTGCCCTATCTTTCTATTTCCTGTAAAAGTATCTCCCCTTGTTTTTTATAGGCCCCTTTTAAGTACAGAAATGTCTCTCTGAAATTAATTTTAATAATATTTTAATCCTATTACAAGCTGTGCTGGTATTCTGTAAAAGATGACAATGAATGTTGTCCAGAGCAGAATACTTGATGGAAATACAGAAAAAAATCTGATTTGTTTTTTATTCATTGGAAGTTTTTAAACTAATTTTCAGTCTGACCTTCAGTTTCATATTTATCTGTACGATTTGAAAATGTCATTTGGTGAAATCAAGTAAGAATGGGCACAAATGATTTCATTATATCTAAATCCACAGTCATAAACATATGTTTGTAGTATTTTCTAGAGAATTTATTCCTCTTTCCTCTATGTGACACTTGCTGTCAAAGCAAGAAACTTCGTCTTCTTTTTGAAATATTAACTGATTATTTTTCATGAGATGTTAATGCAGCAACTGAATCAACATTATATCTGTCATCTCAAATGCCAGAACTGGACAAATGTCAGAAAGGTATCTTAATGTTCCCAAGCTCCAATGATCCGTACACTAGATCACAGAAACTGGTACTTTGATTTCTATGCTTATGACCACTGATGCCCATTTGAACAGTTCTTTCAAATGTTAATAGATTATTTTGTTCTGTCATGTGGAGAGAGAGATGTGTATCATGTATATGTGCATTTATGAAAGTTTTATTGCCCTAATTGAATCAATCTTAAACATCTGAGCTTGTCTACTTTAAAAGAGAAGATCTCCAGTTAAATATTGTCTCATTTATTGCAAATATCTATATGCTTGCAACAATTGCTCACTAAGAAATTTAACAGCAGCAGTTATCTTACAGCTCTGCTCTCAGCTTGCTTTTTATGTCTTCCAGCTAAGAATAGATTTTCCATTTTGAAGTTTGTAAATATTTTCTTTCACTAAACTGTGAAAACAAAAATGTCCCATACATGAGCATTTGCAGAAATGTAGCTGAAGATCTGCTTATCCACAATTTTTATTCCACGTCTTCTACCATAGGTTTTGCCAGGGCATAGAAGTAGATATTCTGAGTAAATTATTCACTTGTTATTTATATTCTCATTATGATTATTTAACAACTATACAGATTTTCCATGTGCTTACACTTGTATCCTTTTACTTTTAAGACCAGCTAACTAGACACAAAGAAAGCATCATAAATTCAGTACCTCTATTAAATAGCATACCAAACATTATTTCTACTTATTAGTTTATTATCTTATTTTTTAGCAGTGTAAAATATCTTCTCCCTTCCCTTCCCTTCCCTTCCCTTCCCTTCCTTTCTCCCCATCCTCTCCTCTCCCATCCCTTCCCCTCCACTCTACTTCCCTCTCCTCCCCTCCCCCTTTCCCCTTCCCTTTTTCCTCTTCCTCTTCCTCTTAATTCCCTCCCCGTCATTTCCTTTCATCATAAAAATTGCAATTGTCTGTATCAAAATTTATTATCTGACTGAGTTATTCCATCTCTTTGACATGGAACAGAATAAAGAGGAATAAAGAGAATTTATCTATGTGTTTTGTGGAAAATGGCATTAGAAGTTCCTTAAGCGTACCTCTTCCAGTTGTCAGGGTCTTAGTGACACGTGGAAAAGTCCATTTATTTGTCCTGCTGAAATCTGAAATGAGATTGCAAATGTTGGTGGAAGATGGCATACTTAGCCTGCTAACTCAAATATTAGATGTAAATTCCTTGTGATTCCATGAGTGTTTCAAATGAAAATGTAGAATATCACATTTATCAGAATATCATAGAATCATAGAATGGGTTATGTTGGAGAGTACATTATATTTCATCTATTTCTAACCCCTCTGTCATGGGCAGAACTGCCATCCACCAGCTCAGGCTGCCCAGGGCCCCATCCAACCTGACTTTGAATACTCCCAAGGGCATCCACATCTTCTCTGGGCAGCCTGTGCCAGTGCCTCACTGCTCTCAGAGTAAAGACTTTATTTTCTAATATCTAACAAATCAATCCTCTTTTACCTTAGTGCTTTAAACTATTTCCCCTTGTCATAGAACAGAATCATGGAATCCTTAGAGTTGAAAGGGATTTCTAGTCCAACTCCCCTGCAATGAACAGGGGCACCACGGCTAGATCAGCTTGCCCAGGGCCCTATCCAGCCTCACCTTGAAAGTCTTCAGGGTCAGGGCATCAACCACATCACTAGGCAACCTATTTCAGTGCCTCACAACCCTCACTGAAAAATACTTTTTCCTTATATCTAACCTAAATCTCTCTCTAAGCTTGAATCTATGCACTTTGAGTTTGTCCTATCACTAACCATTTAAAAAGTCAGTCCCATTCCTGTTTGTAACCTTCCCTCAAGCACTCAAAGGCCACAGCGATGTCTCCCCTCTCTTCTCCAAGATAAACAAGACCAACTCCCTCAGCCTATCTTCATAGTAGAGGTTTTCCATCTTCATAGCCCTCCTCTGAACCCACTCCAACAGCTCCATATCCTACCTGTACTGGGAGCTCCAGCCTTGGACACAGCACTGCAGATGGGGCCTCATGAGGACCGAGTAGAAGGTGATAATCCCCTCCTTCTCCCCACTGGCCACCCATCTGTTGATGCAGTTCAGGATACTACTGACCTTTCAGGCTGCGAGAGTACATTGCTTCCTCATGTCCAGCTTTTCATTCACCAGCACCGCTAAGTCCTTCTACTCCAAGCTGCTCTCCAGTTCTTCCAGTCTGTACTCATATCTGGGATTGCTTTGACCCAAGTGCAAATTGAAGTTGGCCTTGTTAAAGCTCACTGGATTCTCATATGCCTACTTTTGGAGTGTGTCCAGGTCTACTTTTTTATTTGGTCACTTACACTGTGGTTTGTTTATTTGTGTTATATAAACTCTTTTTATTATAACAGACACAAAAACAGACTTGGATAACAATAGTTACAGTATAATTTTTATTTTATTTTTTATTTTTTGTCATTCCCCTACAAATAAATTTTAAAGTTGACCTTACTTAGGAAACTTTTAGCTGAATTACCCAAATTCTTGAACATAGACAATGTCATCCATCACACTTACGTGCCAACCATCAACAATTTTCTTGTTCTTAACTGAGGATTTTTTTTCTGAGATAACTTCCTGGGTTTTCAATAAGAATTATACAAAGTTAGAAGAATTTAGAATTAGTCTATGGGAGAAGTTCCCATAAAAACTAAGAAATATGGACCTGTAACGCTGCCATATTTCCAGAAGCTAACATCTGATGTGAGACATCAGAATCCCATACTTGGTTTTTATATACAGTTGAGTGGATATAAGAAAACTCTTAGCTTTTTTTGTACTAAAAGTAATACGTTTATCGTGGTGGGATCCTACTTTAACAAATTAAATTTATTTATTACTACAGAAGTGTGGAGAGGGAAAAATAAATTATTATGATAGAAAAAAAAAAGATGGATAGAAGAAAGGAAGCATCAGATAGGAAGAAGCATGAAATAATTCTATGGCACAAGAATGAAGGTACACATTGAAGACATAAAAGATCCTTTGAACTTAACCTCTTACTGTTCATAAAGAGAACAGAGAGGAAGGTTTCTGAAAAACTGCTATATATTTTTATTTGAGAAATCTCACATCATAGTTATTCCTGAAATTACTGTTCTGAGTGAAAACATTAAAAAAAATTGTATGCTATCATAGCAAGAACATAGTGTTCTTAAATTTGTTTTATCTGAGATACAGGGTTTTTGTTTGTATGTTTGTTTCCCTAAAGGTGCTCTGATATAGTATTAGATGCAAGGAGCCAGAAGTAGAAAGTACATATTTTCTATGTGCAAGTGAATGTAAGGGAGAGGAGGAAGAATAATTATTACATAATTAACAATAACAAAAACAAGATCAAGGGAGATGGTTGGAAGGAGAGGGAATTGTTATTTTTGAATGCTATAAAAATTCTCACAAGTTCCAGTGTGGCTTCCATTTATTTTCTAAGGGAAGCTAACAGAGCTCAGAAAAACATGTGAAAAATGCAGGCAAAAAAAGGCAAACTTAAATATATCTATTAGCCTACAAAAAGTGAACACACTTTATTATAACAGACATTAAAAAGCAGTGCAGTATTATGAGCTTTTGCAACATGAAATGTAAGCTTTGTTCCAGATACTGAAAAAAAAAGTATATCCATAAAACTTCCATCAGTTTCACTATTATTTTTTTTTTACCAAAATCCAAATAGTGTGTTTAGATAGATTACTTTAATAAGTTTTCATTAGTCATGTCAATTTAACGATCTCTCATTGTCAGCTATGAAAGGGAGAAACTTTTGTGACACATGAGTATTTAATGGTGACCTTCCCTTAAAAAAATACACAAAGGTAGAAAGTGAACACCCTTACTTCCCACTTCTCAGCTGAACTCACTAGGCTGATGTAGGCATTATAATAATTATTTTTACACATTTTTTCTACTCAGATGAACTCCTGGTTAAACCATCTTTTTCCTTCCATTTGAACTACAAAAACAAATGCATTTAAGAAAATCAATAGCAGCTATTACTGTGGTCTTTCTACTTCAACATTACTTAATTACGTGTCATTTCCCATATTGCTATCAATGAAGAGCTTTGTACTGATGACAAATTCAAAAGTTCTATCAATACTTTGCTTTCTTACTGAACTTTTCTCAGTAAAGCATCAGTGCAATATGAAAGCAATCACTACATAATAGAAAACCTTGACTGTATTCTGAATTTCAGGAACATACGAAGTCAGAGAGATGAGTTGACAGACTCAATATGGCAACATACCATTGGACAGCATTTTTTAGAATAGGGATCTTTATTTATACAAAAATGGTATTTAAAAAGTGAAACTACTGCCTATTTTTCAACTACAATTATATTTGGATTTAGCAGTGACATTGCTTTCGAGTACTCCAATATGTTATTACTTCACTGATCAAAATGTCATACGTTATACATATTAAAAATATGTAAGCTGTATAATATATAATATAAAATATACATTAAATATATATAACTGTGCATAAAAATAAACAGTTACTCTTTGTATATATCTGTATAATCAGGTACAATACATATGATATAAGTATATGCACTCATATGTTAAAAAAAAAAACACCTATGAAACAAACAAAAAAAGGAATTTTTATGGAAAAAAAATGATTAAATTCAATCTACACTTATCTGAAACTTCAGCAACTAATTCCACATAAGAATTATCAGATTAATCCTTAATTAATTAATTAATTAATTAATTAATTCTAGATATATCTTAGGAATCCCCACTAACTAGATCAACAATGAACAATATACATGATTGACTGTAGAACAGGAATTAACTTGCACTGTTGTAGTGTTGCAGCTTCTGTAAAATGGGAATGAAACCCACATGTGTAGGCCAAAAGAGTGTGTCAGGACACATGCCTGGAATATTTAAGCAGTATATTATTTACAAAGAATAACAAAGCTTTTACGTACCAATTTCTCTAAACTCTGTCAGGCTCTTTTCAGTTTCAGTTAGCCATAAGTTTCAAATTGAATAGACAATCCTCAAGAAAATTCACAGCATTGAAGTATAACTGTAGGTTAGTGAAGACACCATGTAATTTTGTTGTTAATATACACCATAATGTGGATTTCATAATGTATAAACATTTTTCTGAGACTAAATCTTTTCTACACCAGTGCTGTTTGTTCAGCAAAGTAAACAGTGTTATGTTTCATTTTCAGTAAAGAAAAATATTAAAGTATGATTTATCAAAATCTATGCTAGACAAATAACAATAATTTCAGATGCAAAATCTGTTTCTAACTGGAGATGATCAGAAAGCCTCAAACAATGCCCATATCTATAAATCTGAACTATCCGATATATTGTATTCAAAGCCATTTCTGCTTTGCCGTGTAAGTTTTATAATGCAGAAATCTCTAGCTCCTCTCAGTCCCTTGAGAGGCTACTATTATACCACGTCTCACAAAAGCTTAGCGTATTCCAGGTATGAGTACGTGACCAGATGACACCAGAGTGCATGTAAGAGCAGAACTTATAAGCACAATGATTTTCCTAGCTCTCTCTTCTCCTCTTTCACTGTCATGATTTTAACTGGAGTGGGCCATGAAGATTATTAGACTGCTGGAGCACTCTCCTATGAAGACAGGCTGGGAGAGCTGGTCTTGTTCAGCTTGGAAAGGAGAAAGCTTCAGGGAGACCTTATTGAAGCCTTCAGGTATTTGATGGCAGCTTACAAACAGGAAGGAGATCAACTTTTTTATGCAGTCTGATAGTGGCATGACAGGGGGAATGGTTTTAAACTAAAAAAGGAGAGATTTAGGTTAGGTGTGAGGAAATAAATTCTTTACTCAGAGGGTAGAGAGGCCCTGGCATAGCTGCCCAGAGAAGCAGTGGTACCCCATTGCTGGAGGTGCTCAAGGCCAGGTTGGATGGGGTCCCAGGCAGCTGAGCTAATGGGCAGCCCTGCCCAAGGCAGCAGATTGGAACTGCATGATCTTTAGTGCCCCTTCCAACCCAAACCATTTTATGATTCTACAATATGACTAAAGGAAACTTAGGAGTTGGACCTCTAGCAGATTTCTAAAATCCTTAATCTAGATGACAAAAGAACTTGAATTCAGGTACATGCCAAAGTGTGGAATTATTCTTTGTCCTGGAGGCTCAGAGCCAAAGGAATTTAGAGCCCCATGTCTTATGCTAATAGAATATAAACATATAATTCACCTTAGAGCAAATGTTTGTCATCTTTTTCATCTTCCATTTTCTACTTCACTGTTAAATTCTTCATGAAGAAAACAGCTATTGTTAAAGAATTTTTCAAGATAAATCTGATAGCTACAAGAACTATATCTCAGTCTACATAATGTAAAGCACCAGATAGAAACCTAATATTTCTATGTTAAAATTATATCTATATTTCTTTTCCCCACTTATATTAGAACATCTCAGTTACTCACAACAGTCAAAAATTTAAAAAGACTAATGCATGATTATAGGCTTTCTTAAGTTTTCTTGTACAGATACAAGACATGCTCACTTAAAATGGAGTTGACACTAAAATAAGATGTGTGGGTTTTGACCTATTATTATGTGACTCATATATAATATGTAATTTACACTACACATTATATAAAATAACTATTTTTTATCCTATTTTCATATTATCATATTTTTTGCTGTTATATCTAATCATTATATAATTTCCTCAAACAGTAGCCAAAATATGAACAAGTAAACTAGTTTCTTAGCACTAAGAAAAAATTATAGATGACTGTCAGCTAGTTTTTTAACAAGATCTTGGGATGCACCAGTAAAAATGCAATGCATTTACTATACTTTTATGAACAGAACTTAATAACTATATGCACAAGTCTTAGTTACTAACATGGGCTTGGGTTTTTCTTTGCTTGATTTCCTTTTATCCAGATTACAGCAGACTTGTAGAAACAGTCTACATTCTCTGGATAAATTCTTATTAGGATTTTTTTTGAGGGCCTTGTGATGAAAAAGAAATGGTTCTGCATACTATGGTAAGTTGGTAGCAACAACTTTTGTCACTGTAGTTCTCGTCAGTTCTACAGTGACTTTTAGCATATTAAAATAGAATGTAACAAAGTATGGCAAGCAGATGAAAAATAACTTGCTACAAAGGTTGTTAGCACTGCTCAAATTTATCTACACAGTCATGTCTCACTTGACTATCTTTTCTGTCATACGTGTGACAAATTCCTTTTAGTTTGTCTGAACTTGTTTCCATACACAGGGTAACAATATAAGAATTGAAAATAGCATTCTGCCTTGCTGTATTAACACAAATTTCACTGCAAGCAGGTGTAGCCAGTGGCAAGACAATGTGCCATCATATACATTCCTACTATAAAATATTACAAACAGCACTAAAGATTTCAAATCAGTCCTTTCCCATCACGGGTGCAAAAACTGAGGGAGCTACAGCAGTTTCTCTGTTGCAATACAGCTCCACAGTCACTTTATGCGCTGGAAGATAGAAGATGCCTCCTATTTGTCCATCTCGTTACTCAACCTAGAAAACAAAATGGCAGCGTTGCTTATTTAGTTGAAAATCAGTAGGAATGGAAAAATAGCAACTGGATTTGTTATTTTAATCAATGATGTATTTGTAAAGTTCTCTCACTTCAATTTATAGGAGGGAGAGGAGGCTCTTTGATATCTGTATACCCAGCATGAGATTAAGAAACAACAGTTGAAATGTTGGTTCAACCAGTTTATTACATATCTCAATCAGGGAGATGGGGAAGGGAAGGATGGACACTGTTATGAGTTAGGGTAATAGGGAAGAGGAGAAAGGCGACAGAAAAGATAGGAAATAAAAGCAAGGAGTCTTTGTAGGAAGCAAGAGGGAGATAGTCACCACCATCCAGCTTGCTTCGTAGTTGAGTCATTGATCTTCAATAGTGGTGGGTCATCAGGTGTTGTTGTTCCATTGATGACGATGGCTTTTCAGTGGTAGCACCAACTTATTTATAAGTCCAAAGTGGTCGTCAGCTGTCTTTGGAGTGACAGCTCAAATCCAAAGTGATTGACTCAGCTCTCCTTGGAGTGGCAACTTCTGGCTCTGGGATCTCAGCAGAAACTCCTTTGTTCCCATCTTCTGGGCCTTGCCAGCAGATAAGAGAGAGCAGGGATACCCACCTGCATCCTGTTTTTCACAGAACACGATGGTATCAATCCCCAGTTTTCCCATACCAAGCTGGAGCTGTTTAGTCACAGGCCAGATCTCCCGCCAGTAAACACTCCCGAGCACTCTACTGGAGGCAAGTAGCTATGGAGGAAGGTGCTTTTAAATGTCCATAAAGTGATGTTGATTGTCACACAGTAGCACCAATCACTTCCTCCTCAATGAATCAATCAGAGTCTAATCACAAGAAATACCTTAGGGAGCAAGCTTTGAGTCAGAAAACAAAGAAGGGTTCTCACAAAAGTAAAAGAAGTTTTAAATAGAGTTTAAGGGCTCTGTTTGGGGTAAAACAATTAATGGAAATCAGAATTTCAGCTGGGTTTCTACAGCCCAACAATAAAAGATAAGAAAAGAAAGAAAATTTAGCCTCTATCAGACAGTGAAATTATGATTTCCGCTTCCCTCATCACACAGAAAAATGTGCTGCAGGACATGAAAAATATATATATAATCATCATTTCATTATCTTGTACTTTACGTAATAAAATGCAAGTTGTTGATAAGGCACTTCACATAACTGCAGTGACAAGAGAAACAAGTTAAATTATCCACAAAAAATATGCAATCTGTCATAGCTGTTGAAGTTAGTGATGTTGTCTTAAAGATTCCTTACTTTTCATCCAAAGCAAGTTAATTTATTTTGTTTTGAAGAATCCATAGAAAACGTATGTTTCAAAATAGAAAATTAAGAAAAAAAAAGCAGAACAAAGCAAGCAAACAAACCAACAAAAACCTGTCAAAGTCCTTATTGAAAAAAACTTGTTACAAAATAAGGAAACATTTATTAGTCATGGGCACTTAATATACCAGCTGCTGGAGGGGAGGTCACTAAATCATCATTTAATTTTATTTGGGATCATCTCTATTTCCAAGTGATCTTTTATTCTTGAATCAGACTACTGAGGAGTTATTGTTGCTCATCAAAAACTGAAAATCTTCTTCAAAAATGATTTCTTATCTCTTATTGAATATGAACTACAATATTTATGAGTTTGAAAACAGCCAGTTTCCTGGGCTTGCTTATATTCTACGTTATTTCTATTTTGAATTTTTATGTTTGAAAGTTTATCTAGTATTAGACTAAAAAAAAAAACAGGCTGTGAAAAGTTTAAAAGAATATGCCTTTTTACCTTTAGAAGTATATCTCTGCAAACAGCAGTGGCACTTAAAAGAATTGTTCAACTAATAAATACATTCATGGCAAAAAAATGTTTAATGTAAGTCTCTATTACTGTAGAAATAAAACACAAGTAAAGAGTTATTCAAAATAAATAACATATTCTTAGAGTTTCCAAGTGTTTTCTTTAGTTGAAGTGAAATGGAACAAATTAAAATCACAGAATCACAGAATCACAGAATTGTAGGGGTTGGAAGGGACCTCCAGAGATCATCGAGTCCAACCCCCCTGCCAAAGCAGGTTCCCTACAGCAGGTCACACAGGTAGGCATCCAGGCAGGTCTTGAACATCTCCAGAGAAGGAGACTCCACCACCTCCCTGGGCAGCCTGTTCCAGTGCTCCGTCACCTCACCGTAAAGAAGTTCTTGCGCATGTTTGTGCGGAACTTCCTATGCTCCAGTTTCTGGCCATTTCCCCTTGTCCTGTCTCCACTCACCACTGAAAAGAGTCCGGCCTCGCCATTCTGCCCCCCACACCTTAGATATTTATAGACCTGGATCAGGTCCCCTCTCAGTCTCCTTTTCTCAAGGCTGAACAGACCCAGTTCACTCAGCCTTTCCTCATAGGGGAGATGCTCCAGGCCCTTCACCATCTTTGTGGCCCTCCGCTGGACTCTTTCCAAGAGATCCCTGTCTTTTTTGTACTGGGGAGCCCAGAACTGGACGCAGTACTCCAGATGAGGTCTTACCAGGGCAGAGTAGAGGGGGAGGATCACCTCCTTTGACCTGCTGGCCACGCTCTTTTTAATGCACCCCAGGATGCCATTGGCCTTTTTGGCCACAAGGGCACACTGCTGGCTCATGGCCAACCTGTCATCCACCAGGACACCCAGGTCCCTTTCCGCAGAGCTCCCCTCCAGCAGGTCATCCCCAACCTGTACTGGTGCATGCAATTATTCCTCCCCAGATGCAAGACTCTACACTTGCTTTTGTTAAACCTCATCCGGTTTTTTTCTGCCCAGCTCTCCAGCCTATCCAGGTCTTGCTGAATGGCAACACAGCCTTCAGGCGTGTCAGCCAATCCTCCCAACTTCGTATCATCGGCAAACTTGCTGAGGGTGGCCATTATCCCCTCATCAAGGTCATTGATGAAGATGTTGAACAAGACCGGACCCAGCACAGACCCCTGAGGAACACCGCTGGTTACAGGCCTCCAACCGGACTCTGCACCACCACCAACGACCCTCTGTGCTCTGCCAGTCAGCCAGTTCTCAACCCACCTCACTGTCCACTCATCTATCCCACACTTCCTCAGCTTTGTTATAAGGACGTCATGGGGGACAGTATCAAATGCCTTGCTGAAATCAAGGTAGACTACATCCACTGCTCTCCCCCTATCCACCCAGCCAGAGACAACATCATAGAAGGCTACCAGGTTGGTCAAGCACAACCTCCCCCTTGTGAACCCGTGCTGACTACTCCTGATAACCTCCTCTTCTTCCAGTTGTCTGGAGATGACATCCAGCACAAGCTGTTCCCTCACCTTTCCAGGGACAGAGGTGAGGCTGACTGGCCTATAATTGCCTGGGTCTTCCTTCTTGCCTTTTTTGAAGACCGGGGTGACGTTGGCTATCTTCCAGTCTTCAGGCACCTTCCCCGTCTTCCAAGACTTCTCAAAGATGACAGAAAGCGGTTCAGCAATCACCTCTGCCAGCTCCTTCAGCACCCGTGGATGAATCCCATCATGATAATAATGATAATATTATGATGATAGGAAAATGATAACATTTTGGTGGTTAGAAGAAAATACAACAAACAAAAGATTTTCTTTGGCAAAGAAGAACTATTTATTTGTTTGCTAATGAATACGATGTTTTAATTTAGGAGTAATCACCTTTACCAAAAAATCAATCCACTGGTAAAACCTAACATTTTCTTACTTGTTTATCTACCACTGTCAATTGCAATGCTGACATCTAGTAGGAAAAAGTAAATTATAAATTTTCTTGACATTACAGCTACCTGTTTACGACATTCAGCAGGTCCCAAAAGTTAGTTCACTCATGACTGACTCTGTCTTGCCCTGCCATGTTCAGATTATTTCTATAGAAAATCTGAATGCACAAGGTGGGCAGTTTGAGATGTAATAAATAAAAATGTTTTTAAAAGATTGCTATGCACTTGGTTAAGATTATCATCCCATGAGAATAATAATTGTTTCTTACATCATATACATCTGCCAACCAAATTCAAACAATAGAGTTAGGTTATGTCCAGTGTTTCATAAGATAAGTCCGACTGGATGTAAGGAGAGGCACTGGCCAAAAAAAAAAGCCACACTCTCAGTCAGAGGCAAGTGAACACTGTAATTCATTCTCAGTGTACAAAAATAGTACGTAATAGTACATATCTACAAAGGTATAATGAAAGACGTATTCCTCTAAGGTGTGACATCTTTTCTGAAAAGGAAGAATGGAAAGTACCTGTGGTTAGTCCTTTGGTTATGTTAATAAGTATCTTGACATAGTTTTTCTACTTGTAACCCCTGCAAGTGTCACTGTCTTTCTAAACTTTCCTTATATTTGATAGTTATTCATTTTTTGTGGTCCTGAAGTTCTTCGGATCTCTACACAGCCAGCATTTTTTTTGTTCACAGGAATAACATCCATTTGACAGAACCATCTATTTCAATTTAATCTTGCTTCAACACACTCATTTGAGTTTAATCTTTCAATTTAAATTTGTTTTTTGTGGAAATTTTAACAATGAGAGAAAATTAGATAGCATACAATAAGTCTTATCAAAATGATAATCCTCGTATTTAAAAGAGGATTATATAAAGGAGAGGAATCAACGTTTTACTTGACTAGATGTTGATAGAACAAAGGAGAATGGTTTTAAGCTCAAGGAGGGAATGTTTAGATTGAATGTCAGGAGGAAGTTCTTCACAGAGAGAGTGGTGAGGTGCTGGAACAGGCTGCCCAAAGAGGTTATGGATGCTCTGTCCCTGGAGGTGTTCAATAGCAGGTTGGATGGGAACCTGGGCAGCCTGATCTAGTGCCAGATCTGGAGGTCAGTAGCCTTGCCTGTGGCAGGAGGGATGGAACTTTAGGACCATTGGAGTCCCTTCCAGCCAGGGCCATTCTACGATTCAGTGATTCTATGAAAAGCATGTTAAACAAATTATCAGTAGAATGAATTCCAAACTTTTTAAAATAATGATGTTAAATTCAACAAAGAAAATAACACAAATCAAAAAGCATTTATTACTGTCATCCCATTAATATGACCAAATATCATCCAAAATACAAATAGAAATTTTTTGTGGAAATATCATCATTTAGGATTTTGAATTAGATGCTTTCAGAAGACTGAATGAACAATTGTCTTTCTCATATATTATTTTTTTCTTAGATAATCTTAGAATTACTTAAAACTATATTTCCCAGGGAAGAAAAAAAAAAAATTATCTCCTATTCCTGTGCTCTCCGTCTTATTGCTGATATTTAGATAATATGGAAAAACTGAAATTTTTACATACTAACAAAAGTTCTTCGTTTGATCATAAGGCATAACAATAACTGTGAAGTTATTAGCACTCTGAAACACTTTCCAGCATCACTTACAAGTTTTGCTGTTAACTAGCACTACGACTGGAAGTGATTTATATTATCTTTCTGAACCACCATTTTGACATATAAAAAAGCACAAATCTTATATAGCTCTTCCAACTACCTGAGAAAATTTTATTTGATAGAGTTCTGATATAGACAGAGAGAAGAGTCAGTACTTAAAAAAAAACTGTCTCTTTAGGAAAATGTATCTTTAGGAGATATGAACAGATTAGATATATGCTGAGCACTGTAGATCTGTTTCCAGTATGCCACTGATTATGACACTGATGAAAGAGCTACAGTAAAACTAGGATAAACTAACATATAAATAAAAGACAAATAGAACTCAGGTCCCAGTTTCAACTGATAAAATTGGAAAATCTCTCAAGAACAGGTTGCAAATGTGATAAATCCCAAACTGAATATGTTTCCAGAAGGACCTCAAGTCACAGGCAGTCCAGGTAATATGAATAATTCTTTACCTGAAAAATAATGCCTAGAAAAATAATGGCAAAAGATTCTATTTCTGTTTAAGCTTTTGTATAGGTATCATCAGTGTGCTGTGCTTACAAACATGACTGCAAGCAGCAGTTGCCTTGTTTTCTTGGTAAAAATCTGATAAGCAGATTTGTTACCAAATTTATTTGTTACCAATACATGTTCAGAAATACCATTGGCCTAAAAATAAGAACACATGGCTTAAACAAACATCCTTGCACTGAAAAAGTGCAAATCACAGTGGAAGAGTAGTAGAGTACTGGTAGGCATTTTTCTGTCTTGGACTTTGGCTCTGGTCTTTCTGTTTTGTCACTACAACAGCAGATCCCATAATTGCAAAATAGAAGTATAGAATATTAATATAGAATAATAGAAATATTGCAACCTCTTCAGGAATTTTTAAAACTCAGTATTTTTTGCAACTAGCTTTCCCCTGTGCAGGAACATCACATAAACTATGCTATAATATTCAGTACTATGTAAGTTTTTAAAGACCAGAGAAGTTACACTTCTTAACCAGAATTCTTGTGAGACATGAATTTAATGGCTTGGTTTGTGTTGGAAAGGATCTCAAAGATCATCAAATACTATCTAGTTCTAACCTTTATGACAGTGGAAACAAAATAGTGCCAAGTGTTCTGTCTTCTGTTTTGTAAGAGAAATATTTGATTTTACTTACTTCTCTAAAAGAAGCATATTAACGTTCTCCTATGACTAGTTCTCCTGTGTTTGATTACAATCCAAAAAAGTCCAGCAGGTAAATGGTTTTTTTAGTCACTGTCTCGTAAATTTAATGCAGTGTCACAGAATATCAGAATGCAAGTCATGTTTAACTTTATTAGCAATCCAAGAAATGAAATAGAGTATTTTCACCAAATTTGCAGAAGACACAAAAATGGAAGAGTGGCTGATTCACCAGAAGGCCATGCTGTCATCCAGTGAATTTTGATGGGCTGACAAAGTCCAAGAAGAGTAAATACAGAGTTCTGCACACAGAGAAGAATGTCAGGAACCAGATGGGAGTGCACCCAGATGGGAGGCAAATTTGTAGAAAGGTATCTAGGAGTCCTGACTAATAGTCAGTAAGGTACCCTTGCTAGTAAAAAAAAAGCTAACAGTTTTCTTGGCCACATTTGGCAAAGTATTGACAGCAAGTCAAGAAAGATAATCAGTGCACATGTAGTACTGTGTTCTGTTCTGGGTCTTCTGATACAAATGAAATAGGGACATACTGGAAAAAAGCATCAAGATGGTAAAGGTACTGGAGCACTTCTATTATTAGGAAAAGCTGAGAGACCTGGGACTCTTTAGCATGAAGATGAGAAGACTTATGAGCGGTCTTCCCAATTTCTAAAAGTAGTTGAAGGGAGGGTGCAAAGTTGTAGCCAGAACATTTTTGTAAATATACATATATATAAGACAAACTGGTACACAACAGTTTCCACTGAAATGGAAATAATCTCATATTGTGCCACAGAAGGTTAAATTAGATATTAGGAAGATTTTATTCATGAATAGGATGATCAAGCACTTGGATATGCTGCCCAGGATAGCGTTGGAATCAATGCTGGTGTTTAACAGACGTGGACTTTGTGTTAAAGACATATTTTATAAATGGGACTCTGTAGGTCAAGCTGATGGTTGAACTTGATGACCTTGAAGGTCTTTTCAAGTCTGGATGATTTTATGACTCTAAGCTTCTGGAAAAACTTCTTTACTATGTGAGTGATAGAATATTGGAAAATGTTTCCCAGAATGTTTGTGGAGTCTCCTTCCTTTGAGACCTTCAAAAGCAATCTGTACATGATCTTGGTCAACTTTCTCTAGACAATGCTGCTTGAGCAGTTAGGTTGGACTGGGAGACTGCCAGGTCCATTCCAATTTCAATCATTCTCAATGACTCTGTGAAGTTCTGTACTCTCAAAGTACGTACACAGCAGAGCCTTTGGAAATATTTCTTGTCTACTATAAGGTGAGTTCTACTTTTCAGATGCTAATGTAAATATGATGAAAGAAAACTTGTCTTTTTAATCCTAGCATTTCACTACATCTCCACTTCACACTATCAAGCTTTTTAAAGTCCCTTCTGGCACTGACTGTTTTTCTTGGGAAAGAAGTAGCAAATCACTCTATGTACCTGTCATAATGCAGTGTAAGTCAGTAGGCAATGGCAGAGTATGCTCAAAGGAATAGGTGGCATACAAATCACACAATTCCAATTCTTATAATTCAGCATTTGTATTCTTTACAAATTGAAGCCTTTATTAGCTATAGTGTACAGTCACATGCTACAGAGATACATTATGATCTGAAGGTTTGATTCTGAAGTGATAAGACAAACAAGTGATGAATACAAAAGCAGCAGAACAAAATGAGTTTTTCCAACTGAATTAAAATGCTCCATACAGAGTTGAAAGTATGAATATAAATGATGTTGTGTTTTTTTGTCTGAATATCTCAACTATGTATGTTAATACATCAATCTATAACAGATATGTTACTTTTGGCATTACTTCTATCAGTGAATTTACTTCCATTGTTAATTCTTAATACTGCACTTCAATTTGAAAAATTCTAGCTAACGACTTATGAGAAACCATCAAAATTATGCTACAGTACCCCAGTTCTCTGAGTTAAATCCTTTGTTTGAAGCCAGTGACATATTGTTTCAACCTTCACTGGTGTCATGTTCAGCCCATTTGTTTGAATTGGTAGTCAGTGTTCAATTGTCCAAAGCTACTCTAGACTGAAATATTAATTATGTGCTAATTTTTGAAGTGTAACTGTTTAAAGTAGGGATACTGAGTTGCTAATGAATAGCTAATGAATGCTTATTTATTTTGGGATTTCAAGACTCAAAGATAAATATAAGAAAAAAAATCATAGCCAGCACAATTCTTATTTTACTACAGATGCTTAATGTCTCATATTTTCCCCTGATCTCTTTTTTTCTTTTATTTTCAGAGGCACAGTCTCATCTTTAAATACTTAGTTTTAATTATAAGAAATGAGCAGAGGAACATAAGGAAACCAGCGTTCACTTGCTCTGTGATTGCATACCCAAAATAGAAGAATGATGGGAATTATTTCTAGTCAATTACTTCAAATTCAGAAACACTGCTCTCAAACTAAAGAAATCAGTTTTGTTGGGTTTTAAGTCTAAGCTCTGTGAATATATGAGGCTCTTATTATGCATGGAATGATGCCTGTAGTTTTGTTTGTTGCTAAGTAACTAGGTTTGTGAGCAACAGAAGATGTGGAGATCATCACAGGGAAGAGGAATAGGCTTTACTATTGCTTAATAAAGTTATTTATTATTGTTGGCAATGGAAACAGGGACAGGTATTTTTGCAAGAGTATAAGGAAACTGCAAGGCTATGTAGGGATGTGACCATGAAAATCAAGGCTCAGCTTGAACTAAACTTGGCAAAGGATGCCAAGAAGAACAAGTAAGGTTTCTACAGGTACCTCAATCAGAAAAGCGAAGTCCAGATTCCCTCCTCTAGTGAGTGACACAGACAAGCTGGTAACAACAGACAAGGAGAAGACTGAAGTACTTAACTTCTTTGACCTTGTCTTCTCTGATAACTGCTTGTCACATATCTCTCAAATGTCTGGCTTAGTAAGAGGGGACTGGGGTAGCAACATCTATCCCACTGTAAGTGAAGATCAAGTTTGTGATCATCTGTGGAAACTGAACATCCACAAGTCTATGGGTCCCACTGAGATGCATACCATAGTCCTGGGAGAAGTAGCTGATGTAGTCTTCAAATCACTCTCAGTGCTATTTGGAAAGTCTTAGCAATCAGGTGAAGTCCCTGGTGAATGGAAAAAAAAGCAACATCACACTCATATTTAAGAAGGGTAAAAAAGATGAACCTGGGAACTATGAACCTGTCAGTCTCACTTCTGTGCTGGAAAAGATCATGGTGCAGATACTCCTGGAAGCTATGCTAAGGCACATGGAAGATGGGAAGATGATATGAGAGAACCAGCATGCATTCACCAAGGGCAAGTCCTGCTTGATTAACCTAGTGGTTTTTTATGATGGTGTCACTGCATCAATGGACAGGGAAGAGACACTAATGTCATCTATCTGGACTTCAGTAAGGCATTTGACAGGATGCCCCACACTATCATTCTCTCCATACTGGAAAGATGTGAATTTGATGGGCAAATAACTCAATGGACAAAGACCAGGCTGCAGGATCAAGTCAATGGCTTAGAGTCTGGATGGAGATCAGTGGCAAGTGGTGTCCCACAGGGATCAGGTGACCTGCTAGTGGCCATTCAATATCTAAAGTAGAGCTACAGGAACAAAGGGGACAGACTCTTTAGAAGGATCTGTTGTGATAGCACAAGAGGAAATGGCCTCAAGCTTAAAGAGGATAGATTTAGATTGGATATAAGGAAAAAGTCTTTTACAGGGAGGGTGGTGAGGCACCAGAACAGGTTGCCCAGAAAGATGATAGATGTCCTGTCCCTGGAGACTTTAAAAAGGTGAGGCTGGATCAGGTTCTGGGCACGCTGATCTAGCTGTGCATGTCCCTGTTCATTGCAGGGGAGTAGGACTAGATAACCTTTAAAGGTCCCTTCCAACTCTGATGATCCTACGATTCTATGATTTTGAATTATTGAGAAATAATGCACTTGACAATAATACTGATAAAAGGGGAGTCTTTAAGGGACAGTATACAGTGGAATGATGTTTTCAAATTAACTATCCAGTAAATAAGTGAATGAATTCTAAAGCATTCAAACAATAATAGAAGAATCACAAACCTAGGAAGATTTTAGTAAGCCTCAGGGGCAGCAAGTGAATTGCCTACTCACAGCACTTAGTAATTGCTTATCTTTATAAAGAGAAGACCTAGTTCAGGGCTGAAAAGATTTGTGAAGTGGGAAAGACGCTGCCTATAGCCAATTGAAAATATGTATAGAACAGCATGAGGCTGAAGTCACTTCAGTTTCAGAAACATATCGATTTGTCCAGAAGCATTATAATCTTAATATGTTATGTCTTTATATCTCCAACTTACATGTGACAGTCCTTAAGTATATTATATATAATAAATAAAAATAATAATAATAATAAAATTTAAAACAAAAACAATGACATGCATGAAATCAGAAAAACTGAAGACTTACCTATCTTTGCATTAACTATTACTACACAGAATAGTGTCCTTTGGTCATGCAGGGAATGCACACAGCAATACTTCAGCAAACTTTCCCAAGTTTCATCAGTCTGCCATTTAGGGACTCCATAAGCCATAATCATGTAGTCATACAGGAAAAAAATATAATGGTATACAGTAGTTGCAGTGATATTTTTCTACTTTTTTGCCCACATTCTTTCTAAGCTTATATAAGCCTAAATAATAAAACTTTTCTTATGTAAAAAAAAATCTGAGTGAAACTCCACAGCACATGAGTAAATGTTTCCATTTGTTCCAATCTACACACATTAAAAATGTCCCTTGTTCTTACTTTATGAGAAGAAATGAACTACAATTTTCCAGTTTACTTTCTCCATTTTACTCATTACTACACTGAGTTAATCCTATCTGTATTAGGGCACCAACTGCAGAGAGGAGAAACATGGAGTTTCTTCTACTCTTTGTGAAAATCACACCATTCATTATTAATCGATCCACACAAAACCAGTGTCAACCTGCACTATAAATATTCTACCATTCTGTTTAGTAACATGTAGAACTTGTTTCATTCTCCCTAGCCTGAAGTCACTTTCTTTCTCCTTGCAGAAGGAAGATAAACACTTTCATAGTTTCATCTATTCAATTCTGTATTTGGCCGTGTTCAAAATTGGGTCTGTTAAATTAACAGACTTTTTACAGCCTCCAAAACTAACCTGAAACCAGGACATCAGACATTCAGGGATTTTGGTTTGTTTTCATTTTTAATTGCGGATGCTCAGATCGCCAAAATTGCAGTAGGTGTGGTGAGGAAAAGGAAGGTGAGGAAAGGAAGGTAAAAGAACAGAGCTGAATGTAAGGAATGACAGTCTGCTGCAATTAACACTGCATTAACAAAGTCCATAATATTGAATTCAGTTTTGTCGTATTGACAACAGGACCAATGTTGTCTATGGTAGTGAGCATATATGCTCAGTAGGAGTATATGCATGAGAGGATCACATGTACAATTTGAAGCTAATTTTTCTAACTGCCTTACTGAGACTTGGAATCAGGAATTCACATATCTACAAAAGATCGGTTCAGTACAGACCACTGAATAAATTTAGATTTTATTGAAAGAAGATGCAGTAAAAATATCTCTTCTTGTAATTTAAGAAAGAAAACATCCTGTTTGTTTTTTCAGCAGCGTGAAAGTAGTATTATGATGCCAAACTAATAGTTTTCATTTAAATTTCTTTAAGTGAAAACATTACTATGCTTTAATATAGCTACCTATTAAAACCAGAATTGTCATTGCTCACTAAGTTGATATGTATCTTCTGTTCTCATCTACATGGCCGATGTGAGATAATAGGTACAATATTAAAAGTAGTACTTTTGAAAATAACATTTTACATAATCTTTGCTTATGTAAACTCGAAAACAGATTCAGGGGAAAAAGTAGCAGACAGGTAGAAAGGTCTAAAAGGCCAGTGGCTGAAAGCATGGTAAACTTCCTCTTGCATTATCTTACAGTAATTTAATACCCCAGTGCAAAACTCTGATTTCAGCCCTCACTTCCACTTAATTACAGGTTAAAGTTTGTTAACAGAGTAGTAACAAGCAATTGACTAACTGAAATATTTCTCTTGCTGAAAATGTGAACCAATGAGGAGGAATTCATGGAACAATTTAGTATATCAAGAAAGAAAAAAAAAAAAAAAATCTTAAGCCTTCAAATGCTTTATTGTCTTCTATACATATCCTCAGAAACTTTTACAAAAGTACCGGACTTAAATTCCTTTCCATATTCTGTTATCTGAACATTTTTAATTATTAAAAAAAAAAACAAAGAGCACTTTCCTGTCCCTTGAGCTCTAATGCAAACTCTGGGTAAGGTTAAATACTGTTATCTTTCCGTTGAACATAATAAGGCCTCTCAATCCCTGCATGACATACACACAACACACAATCTTGATAACTAAGAGACAGCTCTCCTTTTTAAGTGAGCACCAGTTAAAGAACGACAGCAATATGAAAGTCTTTGAATTGCAGTCGGTACCGTTTGTTTAGGTTTTCTTTTTTGCAATCACATTTGGTATCATGTGATAAAAGCTCTTCTTCTTTGCTTTAACAATTGGTCTTAGTGTTGCAAACTACATAATATCCTAAATTTCTTTCTCAATTTGTATTTCATTTCAGATTTCCCTAACATATGGCATTGAAAGAACTGCAAGTTGGAATCTTTCCTGCCATATTGATTTGCACAGGCAACTTTGCTCAGTTTAAAATGAGGGTGAGTACATTTTTTGCCACTTCTGTTTGAGCAAATTAAATCCTAATAGAATACATTTATTTATCAAATTCTGATCCTGCTACAAGAATGACAGTGATCTAGCACACTAATATACTCAGTAAACTGAAATGGAAACATGCTTCAAAGTGACAGGATGAAGACAGTTCTGTTCTGAATATTTCATTCTGAATTTCATGCTTTCTATAATTATAAATAACATGTTCCATTAGTTTAATCAAATAGCAGCAGTTTTAACAGGAGCTAAGATGACAAATGTAGGTGACCTCTAGCCATAAGTATGCTGAAGTTGGGTTCAAATCACAGAAATGTTGTATAAGAACACTGTAATTGATAGTACTTTTACAGGTTGAGTTTAACCACTTCTAATTGACTGGAAACTATTTAAGTTGGTTCATATGCAAGGAACTCTGCCTTTGTGGCCTAGCTGATATTTGCCAGTGATAAATGATTGACTTTGGAATTTGATCTTTCACAAACAGTGAAGAGATGAATAATTAAACTGTGCATTTAATTTGCACTAGAAAATACTGATATTGTACTCTCTAAAAAGGGTAAATTTGCACACAGAAATGCTCTGCGGAATACATAATTTCCTCTGTTCATCTGCACATAGCTAACTATTTCTTAGAAAGCAGTAATAATCAGCTTCACGCAGAAATGATGAATACAGTTGTAGGAACATATTTAAACATCACATAAAATCCTTATTCCAAATAATCTCTGTTACACAGATGTTTTTGTCATGTTATCCACTGTATTCACTGTGCAGCTAATACTACAAAAACCTAAAATATTAAGGCAATTTCCTGTTAAATGAGAAAGTAAATACCTATTTCATTTAGCTTATGGGAGTGTGGGAACTTCCTTGACACACAATTTCATTGCTGTCATACTGAAAAAATTAAATGGTGGCTATATATCTATTTCGTAAGACTTATTAAAGAGGATGGTGGTTTTGTGTGATAGAAAGATATTATTAAACAAATTGATACTAGCAATATGGAATAGGCACTCAGCATGTCTGCCAGAACTGTATTTTCACCTCTGCTTTTCATGTGACATGTATTTCCAGATGAAATTTATAACTTCACTGCTGATAATTCTTTCAAAACATTTTGAAAGTGCATTTCAAAGGTGCCTAAATGAATGGCTACCACCTAAGAATGTGTAATGTGTGTCTCATGATCTCTCAGCTTTCTATCCCCCAGTGCCACTCCCAGTCAGTGGATTAGAATGAATTACAGAGGTACTGAAGAGAAAATCAAATGTCAGAACGCTGTATCTCCATGATGTGGAGCACTTTAAATTATTTCAAATAGTGGAAGCTTCCTAAGTACAGAATCTTCATGTCCTCATACAATAGCCACAGAGCATACTAGCCTTTCTCCCCAAGCCACTCTGTAAAACAGGATGAATACTTTTATTTTCCTTGTTCCAACATTTCACTTTCCTTCTGGAAGCTTGATGCTTTCCTGGTTGTGGGAACTTCCAGACTGTTAACCAAATCTGATATAGAACTTGCAAATTTTCCGTATGGAAAGTTGCAGAGTTGCTAGCTTCAGTGGCATACTGTATTTTGACTACATACATGTTAGAACTGTATTTGATCAAAAGACAAGACCAATTCAGAAGTCAATAGAAAGCAGGTGTTACGTATTTTTAACCATATACATGAGCACAGTTTGTTGTATTTCTTTAATTAAATGTTCTATCTGTTAGGTGGAATTCTTTCCTATTTCTTTAACTGAGATTTTAAATCACAATATATATGTAGATTCTACAGTACATTATCTGTGCAAAGCATAGGATCTTTTCATACATTTGCGACAACTATCAGCCATAGAACCCTCTTGCAGTAAAAAGAAAAAAAAAAAAAAAAAGAAAAGAAAAAAGAATGGTCGATTCTCTAAAATCTTTTATTTTCTAAAATTATCTGTTGTGTCATAATGTTTAGTACCACCTTCTATAACATGCCTGACACTAAGTGGAAAAACCTGTATCCCTAAATTGTACCCTTATTGAAGTTAGGGGCACAACTCCTACACTGGGAGAATTCAGATTTTCTGAGAACAATCATTATTTAGGTTTCTTGTTTTTCATCTCGTAATTCTGAACGTATAACTAAGAACAAACAATAAATCTAGAAACCAGAACTTGTAATTAAAATGTTCCTATTAGAAAATCGCAATTTAACCGTTTCAAAAAGTTTTCCTTCAATTATTTGGTTTTGATTAAACCCAGTGATGAGTTTTATTTTGAAAACAAAAACTATCATAAATGCACTCTTACCTTCCAGAAATAATTCCAGTTATTCACTGGAAATCCATAAGAAATATATTATAAGCATCCTAACCCACCATCACGCAATTGTAATTTTTCTCATTTGGTACTCACAGTTCTTTCGTGAGATGTGAACTGAGATCAAGTCCTGCTCTTAATGTGGTGATAGAAATGGAGGATTACAGTTTTCTAATTTCTCATAAATCTTAACTGAATATGACAACCAGAGAACTAAGAGCTACTGTGTAAAAACAGGCTGGCCATTCTCAGAAAAAAAAAAAATCATAGCATTTCAAATGTCAAGCCTCAAGTCTCTTCATACACAGGTATGATGAAAATAGAACTTAGACAATATTTTTGCACAATTCAGAATATAGGAGTTGATTTTGCAAGAAAAAAAAATAGAAAAGAGGTAGCTGCATCCAGCTGAGGTGAAAGCTCTACATAATAGTAAAAATTTGAGGAGCTGGGTACACAAATTCTGAGTAATTCTAACGTTGAAGAGATTTAATATGTGATGTAAAACTCACATATCAGGCCTATGATTTTCACTGCTAGTCTGCTGGTTCTCCAACTTATAATTTGTTTTCTTTAAATTATAGGGAATACACTAAAAAACTGTCTGAGACTCAATGATTACCAGGAACAAAAATAATAAGCATTTCACACAGAGTCTGTGTATTCTATGGAATCACAGCCAAGGGTGGTGATGCACTGAAACAGGTTGCCCAAGGGTGTTTTGGATGCCCCATCGCTGGAGGCATTCAAGGCAAGGCTGGATGTGGCTCTGGGCAGCCTGGTCTAGTGGCTGGCGACCCTGCATACAGCAGGATGATCTTTGAGGTACTTTTCAACCAGACCATTCTATGATTCTGTGATGATATTGCAAATACATATTTCATCATATAAGTAATATAGCACAAAACAAAGGAAAATATTGAAAGTTATTTTCTCCAGCTAATTCTCTCAATTAGATTTCAAGTCTACAGGATTTATGAATATCATATGCACATTTGTTCACTTATAAAATCATATCTAATAATACATAGAGTATATTGCTTGTATGACAGAACTTCATAAATAAACTTTTTTTTTGCAAGAAACATTTTAATTTGTGATGAAAATAGTGATATATATCATATATATATTATGTTCCAATCATTTCCACTTTAGCAGACATATCATTTCCATCCAATACTAATCCATTTGTGTACTATACTGATCACCAAACAACAAGGAAAAGACCAGGAAAAAAATCCTACACATCAATCTATTTTCCTCAAAAAAGCCTCTTTTCAGCAACTAAGACAAGAGAGAAAAATTAATCTTGAGACATGCAGTATCTACTGAACTAAAAGAGTGTCTTAAAAATGCCAAAGGGAAAATATGTCTGTTCTACCTCTGTCCATCATTCTACATCTTTCTCATGAAGTGATAGACTATTTCTCCTACCAATATATTTATCTGACCATTCAACCCTACAGTGTTTACTTGATGGAAGGATAATTCAGACTCCATAGATTATTTACACTCTAAATATAAAATGTTAAAATGCCCCATGCAATGAGATTAAATTGTACAACAAATATGGTCATGAAAATTTGACAAACATTTTAATGAATGAATTTCAGTAATTGTTTACAAGTAGTTTTAACTTTAAATACATGACTAGGTGCACTGAAGCCTCACCCTTAAGCACGTATTTAACTAATTTTTCTTGAACAAGTTGCTGATATGAGCACTATATCTTTACAAGTGCAGCAGATCTGGTTATTTTTGATGAACATCTATTTCCATGTCCTCTTGACAATGGTCTGATTGGCTTATTGTAATAAACCATGCACAGATTTTAAGTTCAAATTTATTCATTTCTGAATGGCATTACTGAGAGGATAAACCAAAGCAATTATGTTACTCCATTATTCCATTTCTGAAATATATTTATGAAATGAAGAGAAGAAAATGTATGTGTCAGTACATCCTGGAGGGAAACCAGATGTAAAGTAACTTTGTAAAGATGACCCAGGGTATTGGATGGTAAGATGAATATCAACCAGCAATGTACCCTTGTGGCAAAGAAGGCCAGTAGTATGCTCATCTGCATAAGGAAGACAAATAATAGAACATCCAGGGAGATTAGATTATTCTTTACCTCTGTTCAGCACTGCTGAGACACATCTTTAGTGCTTTGTCCCTTCCTGAGCTTCTTAAGTAGAGACAGATATCCTTGAGGTGAGTCCAGCAAACGGACACAAAAATGATAAACGGACTGAAGCATCTGTCACACAAGGAAGGGCTGAAGACAAGATCAGTGCTGACCATTATCAGTGCTTATAAGGAACTCAAAAGGGAGCATAATGAAAACAGGTCCAGACTGTTTCTTTGCTGCCAAGTAACATGACAAAAGGCATCAGGCACAAAGAGGAACAATATAGAAAATAAAATCTGAACAGCTTTTTTTGTTGTTTTGTTTTGTTTTTTTGCTGTGAAGGATGATAAATACTGGAATAAGTTGCTCAGATTGGTCCTGGAGTCTCTATGCTTGGATATACTCAAAATCCAGCTGAGCACAGTTCTAAACATCTGACCATGGAAGTGGACTACGTAATCTCCCATGGTCTCTGCCAGACTCAGCACTCCATGATTATGTGAAAAGAAATTAATGGAAGGCATTTGGAAAGCACATGTAAATAGAAGTAGACATTACACCAAGTTTGGGTTCATTAATTTTAGTTTAATACTAAAAGTGATGACTCAGTTCCTTTGTGTAGTCATACATGCCTCAGTCTGTTCTTCATGTAAGATCAGAATCTTCCTAGACTACCACAATTCTTAAACAATCCTGCAGAACATCAATTAGGTAATTGGTTAACCCAATTTGGTAATACAACAAAATTTTATGCTCCCAGAGAGGACTGGAAGTAAACAAACATGTTCAAATATTTATATCATGTCATCTATTCTAAAATATAGCCTAATATGTTTTTACTTCTGAATATCCAAAACAAAAGAGCACAAGAAAATATATGTTGTTACATACATTTCCATCAGATCCTCTGGGACTGAATCACTTATTTCAAGAGCAATAATAATATGACTTGATTTTTTCCCATATATTTTGCAGGAATAAAACAATGCTTCAGATTCTAATATGTTTTTTAGACTACATGTTTTTTATATTTCAAGGTAAAACTAACAATTGCAAGCATGATTTGTTAATTTTTTATCTTTAGTCTATTCCTGTTACCCTAGAAGAGATGTGAGATTAAATACAAAGCAACAATACTCAGCATTATTGTGGATGAAATTTATGTTTGTTCTGGATGAAAAGGCACATATCTATACAGAAGAGCCACTAATCTGGCCAGCAAATAAAACATAATAATAGAAATAAAAAATTAAAATATACGTAGGTAGAATTTTTAAAAAAAATAGAAAAATTTGAAAATCTACTTGGAATTAATGTTCTCTGAGAAAATTGGAAAGAAGAAAAAGAAAATGAAACAACTACTAATGATTGAAAAAAATGCTCTGTATTAGCAGGGAAAAAGTAGAAAAAGTGGCCAGAATAGAAAAATGAAGTAAAACCAGCTTTTGTGTGTTAAAATAGATTGACTAATCTAAACAAAACGCAATGAAAATACCTGTTATAGTGGGGAAAGCAAACTGAAAATTCTGTTGGTGAATAACAATGAGATTTTCAGTAACAGCATTGTGATCAAATATAATGAAGCACGAGAGAAGAAGTTTCGTAATGGACCCCTACGATTCTGTGATTCTGTGATTCTGTGATTCATGAAATCCACACACAGAGCTGTTCCCCTAGCAAGTCGTTTCTTCTCAGTAGCCATCTCTTCCCTCCAACAAAGTGTGCTACATGAAACAGAAAGGAACAAAAGGGTGAAACAATGTTTATGAGGCTGGACATGCAGTAGAACTGGACACCAATCAACATAGCGTGTATGGAAGACTTCCATGGCAAAGATTTACAGTAAAAAATAAAAGCCCTCAAAATTACTCCTTCGTCTTGGTTTTGGCCAGGATGATTTTCTTCATAAATTCTTCTGTGTTCTGGATTTCCAATGAAAATAGTACAATGGATCTGGATGGGTACAGAGCCAGGACAGCTGGCCCAAATTTGCCATAGAGTTGTCCCACACCATATTAAATATGTGCAGCAATAAAAGCAGGGGTAAAGAAGGAGGAAGATATTCCGTCATTCAGAGTGATGGCATTTGTCTTTCCAAGTAACCATTATGCATGATGATTCTGCTTTCCTGGAAGTGTTTGAATATCAGCCTGCTCAAGTAGTGAATGAATTCCTTGTTGGTGCTTGCATGTGAAGATTTTGCTTTTCTTGTTAAACTTTCTTTATTTCAAACCACAAATTCTTGCACTTTTCCCAGGGGCCACCCTGGGAATGCCTCTGAAAAATGTACATGAGAAACAGAAATAGAAGCCTTCACAACTGCAAGAAATGGGGTGAAAAGTGCATGGGAAAAACAGCCCCAGAAACACCAAGGTCATTGAAGGAAGAGGGACAAGAGACGCTCCAGGTACACAAGCAGAGATTCCCCTGCAGCTTTTTGGATAACACCACAGCAGAGCAGGTTGGACCCTGAAGCCAAAGAAGAGGATGATGACAGGAAATTCTGTATTCCAGCTACTGGAGACCCTTACAGTGGAGCAGACAGTCACACCCTGCAGGAAGTTGCAGCCTATGTGGGAGGCACCTTGCATGAACTGTGTCACTCTGGGAGCCCATACAAGAACACTGTCTGCTTCTGTTTGAGTAAGGGTGTGCAACTGAACAGAACCCACATTGAAGAAGAACTCAGGCCTGTGGGAAGAACTGACATTGGAGCTGTTTCTGAAAGACATTTGAGAGATTCCACAACGGAAAAAGTTACAAGCGTGAAGAGGAAGCAGCAGCAGAGGTTAATTACTGTGTACTGACTATAGCCATTCCCCATTGCTCCATGACAATTAGCAGGATGAGGAAGTAGGTGGGAGAGTCAGAGGTGAAGAAATGGGTCTGGGAAAAAAGTGATGAGTGAGAAGTGGAGCAGAGTCTTTTTAATGTTTTATGGACTTTTTGTTTGTCACCATCATATTCTATTTTAAATTGACAAAATTAATTTTCCTCAGTTCAAATCAGCTTTGTTTTTTTTTTTTTTTTTTGTTGGTGACACTAAGTGCTAAGTGGTCTCCCTGCCTTTATCTTGACTCATGAAAGTTTTCATCTTATTTTCTCCACTTGTGCTGTTGAGCAGGGGGAATGAGAGAGCAGCTGGCTGTGAGTCTAGCAGTCAGCCAAAGTCAACCCACCATAGATGCACATTTGTAAGTATGTATGTGTTCACCCATGTGTGTGCATGCTCATCCCATGGGAATGCATGCTCAGACTCACTATTGTTTGGACCTAGAAGCCTGTCTTATCACTGCCCAGCAGTCACATCTGGTTCCTCTAATAGAACCCACCACTGGAACAATGAATGCAAATATACACTGCATAGGAACTATGTTGCATGGGAACTATGTTGCTAAGAGGAACTAATGCAACATAATGCAAGAGTGCTTCTGAATTTTTAAAATTAGCTCAGTTTTTAATTTCTGTTGCAATTGAAGAAGTAGAGGCTTTTCCCTCATAGCCTCCTTTCTTGGAGGTTTTGTGTTATTAATATGGTTTCTTGTTGCGTTATATTGTTTATCTTAAATGTATTATTGGAATTACATTCCCCCATGTATTCCAATTGGCATTTATTGTGCCTTTGTTGAAATACCAGCAATCAATTTCTAAACCAAAAATCATTTTGTGGACCAAGAAAATGCTGCCAGTCTGTTTTTGACTAAGAATTGCAGGAGAAGCTTGATTCCCAGCCCAATTATAACATACAGCAATCTTTGCAACACTATTCCAACTTAACAAAAGAACAGCCTTGTTAAATCTTGACATTCAAATCAAATAATTTATGATTAATGGGATGAATCAACAAGAGAATTGAACTGCAAAGAACTCTCTGTCTGCCACTTCTCTAACAAATGTGTTTGTGAGTAATGTTTTATAACGCTGCAAGTGGGGACTGCTAATCTGTAGAACTGAAATAAATTAACAGGAGAGAGCTTTGACTGAAAGAGTGAGGAACAATACAACATGTCCATGTATAACACAACAGTGCAGTAGCCCCCTCGTGTGAAGTTTAATAGGATCTTCATGGGAGTTGTATTTAATGGAATTCTCCCCATATAGCAGACTTGCTCCTTCACTGAAAAATAATAAAACAATTCCTAAAAATCAAAAAGTTCTGTTTAGAAAGTCAGTTAAGTCAAATTCTCTAAATATTTGTAAAATGCGTAGGTGTATTCTCTTGAGTACTACTAGCATTTTTAACATCCAATCAAACAAAAATTTATTAACATATTATTCACTTGGCTTAAACACATCATTCAGTATACACTTCTGACATATATTGAATTTATCTATACCATTAAGTAAAAATAATATACCAGGAAGTATATTTGTTATACAAAAATAAAAAAATATTCAAATACTTCCTACCTTAATCAAAAAATATTTTGGTTTTGATGTGAGCCAAAGGCAAAGAGAGTCAATAAGGCAAAGTATTGTATTCACTTCCTTATTTTCCACTTCCATTTCCTAATTTTCCACTAACTGTTGAAACATCCACTATTTAAAAACTATTTAAACTTCCAAGTGACTGATTAAAGGTCAAGAACAAGTAAAACTTTTTCAGATTTTTTTTAGTCTAAAGAGACATAATTTTAAACAATTGTAAACAATATATTTGCCTGCAGTGACACACACAGTGCTAGTGCCAGCCTAAAGCAAATTCAGCTGTACGTATGTTCACCTCTCTTAAGTAGTAACTAAAGAGGTGTTTATAGGTCTGTAATGGTATATAACTATGTAGGATGTATCCGAGTACAGTCTTGTGATTTTATTTATTTATTTTTTCACATGATTTATTTATGTGACATCTCTCGCATGACATGCCAGATACCCAGGAGGTTTAGAAAAGGTCAGTGGAAAAGGTTACCATAGATTCTTTCAATATTACTGGCAAGCTTTATATCAGATTAAAATGCTGTGAACTAAAACAAGCCAATGTATACAGCTACCTCTCATGTAAGAAAGTCTGCAGTAAATGTCAAAAGAGAAGTGAGGAAGGAAAGAAGCAGGGCTGAAAGCACTCTGTACCAATGTGTGTTTGTGCCCTTCATAAACCTTGTTCCCATACCCAGTTCTTGACAGAAATTTTCCATACCCTGAAGTGATAGCATTCTTTTTGTAGATAAATGGCAAGCTACTTACTGCTAAACTGCTCTAGACAAAATGGTGTATTTGTTGGTTTGATTCAGTCATCTTAGCCATTTCTATGTTTCAGCAATCCATTTTTTCCTCTCATTAAAGTTCTTTGCCTAATAAAAAATGTTTCTGACCAGTGAGTACATTCACTGTTGAATGTATGAAGAAAAAATGAATGAATGAATGAAGAAAAAAAGGTACTGACACTACTCTGTTTAGTGTGTACTGCTGTAAAGATTTCCTATCTAACTGTAGTCTTAAGAAGCTTTAATAATACGGATAAAACATTTACTTTGTTTAACTAGTTTTTTGATATCCACACTCATTTATTAGTTTGCAACAATAAGCTGTTGCTCTATTCACTTCTCTCAGTGGTTTGAATTCTGCTGGGTGAAAAACAGACTCATGTAAGTAACTAAAACAAATTTTGTATGAGACCTTACAACCTCTGTCACAAGATCTTGCCATCCAAATATAGCATTATAAATCTTGTATTTTCTACTGTTTCTATTGTTTAAATCAATAAAAAGGAGTCATTAAAGTGTTCACAAGGAAAACAAACACTTTATTAAGAAAAGTTAATATGTTTTGACTGATTCTAGTTCTAGCAAAATGACAACCTCTTTCCTTAATAAATATTCTCATTTCTGTGCAACATTGGTGAATGTGATTCGTGATCAAGCAGTTCCCGTAGTATTATGTAAGTATTAGAGGACCTCTATTTATACAGAAGCCTAGATCTTGAGTTTGGGTGAATACTAAGAAGTTGATAGGTAAGTAAAACCTGTTTGATGAGAATGATGAAACAATACAATTAGAAGAGTGAAATTAGAACCAAAGTTGATGGAAGAAAATGGAAGAAAAGCAATTTACAGAAATAGAGACCAGAATATTAGAAAAAAAGCAAGGTTTGGAAAAGGCACTTTGAAAAATAGTGAAATAATAAGTTTAAAGAATATCAAGTAACCAATGACAAAAATATTCTTAAATGATTAAGTTAACTTCAAAAATGGGTGTACATGTGAGTTAATTGCTGTCAAAGCAGCTGATATTAATTTCCACATACATGCTGTGAAACTTTTTGCTGAGAAAAAGGCCAGCTTCTGAACTGCCCTGAACATGTGAAGCTCAGAAACTTGCCAATATACATCAAACATGACTATGAATTAATAGTCAGCTTATGGCATCTGGTAACCTAGCTGCGATGCAATGTGGTAAAGAAAGTACTGTGGGATGTATAAACAACTAAACGTATAGTTGGGTTGTAATGTTAAAGTATCAGGTAAACAGAAGGAGCTTTTTAGATTTAGTAATTCTAACCTTCTTGTTCAAAATAAAATAAAACTGTTGCATGAGTGTTTGTCCAAGTCTGGTGGTCCCAGCATAGGAAAGTTGTGGAGCTTTTGGAGAGGGTCCATTGGAGGCCATAAATGTGATTAAAGGACGTGAGCACCTCTCCTATGAATTTAGGCTGAAGGAGCTGTGCTTGTACAGTCTGAAAAAGGGACAGATGTAGGGAGGCCACATTGCAGCCTTCCAGTACTGAAAGGAGGTTATAAACATGATGGAAAACAACTTTTTACAAGGGTAGATAGTGATAGGAGAAAGGGAAATGGTTTCAAACCATGGAGGGGAGATTTAGATTAGATGTAGAGTCCATGCTCTTACCAAGACCATCAGCATGTAGATCAGACATAGCTTTCTTTGTTGGTGTCCCTTCTCCCTCTGCTTTGGTTGCTTGAATTAGTGGAGCTCCCGGGGAAGCAAGGGAATCACCATCCCTGGAAGCATGCAAGAACCGTGGCGCTGAGTTAGTGGCCATGGAGGGTTGATGGTTGGACTAGATGATCTTAGTGGTCTTTTCCAACCTTAAAGATTCTATGTCAGGAAGTTTTTTACTGAGAGAGCGGTGAGGTGCTGGAACAGATTGCCCAGAGAGGTTGAGGATGCACCACTTACGTGTGTTTTAAGGCCAGATTGGATGGTTGCCTGGGCAACCTGATCTAGTACATGATCTAGCAGCTGGCAACCCTGTCTGTGGCAGAGGATTTGGAATCTGATGATCCTCGAAGTCCCCTCCAACATGAGCCATTCTATGATTCTATGATGACTTAATATATCCTATAAGTCAGACTGTGCTGTGAATAATCTAAAAATATTTGGTCTCTGAGGATGTATTGAGTATCTTATGCTATAGAAAATCAAAAGCATATTTCATCTGACTCCTACTAAGGCTTTCTAGTTGAAAATAAACTTTATTTTATAGGAAAATATTTATAAAAAGCATGTGTTTTCTACCCAAAACAGTGCTTTTTTGTTGTTGTTTTTTGTTTGTTTTGTTAAATACAAAATGTAATCATATAGAAGAAAAAAATGAAAAATTTTGCTTTATATTTGGCATTCTGGAAGCTGGAAGTAGGACACCAGTAGGATTTTATTAAATCATATTTCATTTCTGCATCTGCCTCAACCAAACACTTCCTCTCATGATACACTTCCACTGAAAGACTCCAATTACGTCCTTCAGAAACAATGTGAAAACCTATTGTGTGATGCATTGTAAATATACATAATGTATGAAAGCTGCTTCTGCTGATGAACAGAAATAAAGGAAAATGAAAAGAAAGTGAAGAAGTTGCCAAAATTTGATAGCATAGCGATGTTTTAATTGATGCTGAGTAGAGCCTGCACAGAGCCAAAGGCATTTTCACTGTGCCCTGACAGTAAGAAGCCTGAAAGTGAAGAAGCTGGAAGGGGATGCAGATGGGGCAGCTGAAACGAAGAGACCACAGAATTGTTCCATGCCATATGATGCCATGCTCGGTAATAAAATTGAGCAAAAGACTGGTAGTGAGTAATCGTGTTATGTACCACTTGTTAGGGGGTTTTCTTCTTTATTTTTCTTTCTTCTCTCTCAATCTCAGCTAAACAGTTCTCAGATTTTCACCTTTTTTAGTTCTGTTCCCAATAAGAGAAAGTAAACAAATGTATGTGAGGGGCTTAGCTGCCTCCTAGGTTAAACCACAATAAGCCAGCAGTGTGGCCTTGCCACAGAGATTACTGATATCCTGGGCTGCATTAGGCAAAGTACTGCCAGCTGGTTAATGGAGGTGACCTCTTCCTCATTGGTAGTCACACTGGGTTGCTGTGTCCAGCTCCAGCACATCCAGTGCAAAAGAGACATTTGTCTATAGAGAATTCAGAATAGGGCCGTCATCATGATGAAGGGACTGGAGCACCTCTCCCTCAAGGAAATGCTAAGAGAACTATGACTGTTCAGCCTTAAGAAGAGAAGACTCAGAGAGATCTCATCAATGTCTATAAATAACTGATGGAAGCTTTGCAAAGAGGATAGAGTCAGGCTTCATCACTGGTGCCCAGAGGCATGACAAGAGACAAGAGGTACAAACTGAAACACAGGAGGTTCCTCCTGAACACTGGGAATTACTTTCTTTGTGAAGGTAACTAAACACAGGTTGCAGAAAAAGGCTGGGCAATCTTCTCCCTTGGAGATCTCCATAACCCATTTGGACATGCTCCTGGACAACTGGCTCTTAATAGCCTTTTCTGAACAAGAGATTTAGACTAAATGACTTCCAAAGATCCCTTCCAACCTCAACCATTTTGTGAATCTGTGATGAGGACATTACTGTCATTTTTCATGGAAGGGCAGCTGCACTGGCCTGCGGCAAACACAAGGTGCAGAAGAACAAACGATTTCATGCAGTACAGAAATGCACAAAGATAGGGAAAAAGTAAGGTGACTTTAATGCACCAGATATATCTGTATTTATTGTTATTCTTATGTGACACTGTCATTACTGTTGTAGATTAATCAATAATAAGACCCAAAGTAAGATAAATGCAGTTATATTTAGTTGTTGAATGTAAAAATTTGATTGTCAATGCTATGGGCTATATTGTTATATAACAAGTTCACTTTGATAGTGCATCTGACAAGTTTATGATAGGTAATCTGCGAGTGTGTATCTTGCCTCATTTATTGTAAAACCTTACAGACACCCAAGCAGATTGCAGGTCCTGTATACCACAACACCTACTTGTTAGTTTTAGGTCTTGTTTCTCACAGGTGTGTGTGACATATAGGTTTCATCAGGTTTTTAAAGTTTTTTGCTTGCTAATACCCCAGTGATCATTTGAATGATTAATACTGGTGATCAACTAAGTTACTGAAAGGTAAAGAGCACAGTTGCTTCCCTGTATTATTATTATTTTTTTTTCCACCAGTCTCTTCCAATTCTTCTGACAAAGAAGCAAATGATTGTTTTGACATCACTTCAGTTTAGTGCAAATGAAGAATGATATTTTGGTTTCTCTACCTACATAATCTTTAATTCTGCCATCTCCTCATCTCACATCATGGAACTGCAAGTGAGTTTGTTGAATTATGATTTCAACAGAAGCTCAAGGTTTCAAGACGGGAGCAAAAAGAATAACGTAACATTTCATTTTCATTTCCATACTTGTTTTCAACTAAGTGTATAGTTTTTATTTTCCAGTAGAGCTAACTAGATTGAATTTTTCTCTCTTTTGCTTGTTCTGGAGGACAAGGATATTGGACAGGGATTCTCTTTTATTTAGAATGACAGAACCCTTAAAGTGGGAAGGAACTTATATCCAACACAAATCTACCCTCTCTAAGCTTGAAGCCATTTCCCCCCTACTAAAAAGCCTGTCCCCTTCTTTTCTGTAGCTCCCTTTGAGATACTGAAATGTAGCTACCTTGGAACATCCTCTTCACCAGGCCGAATGGCCCCAGATTTCTCACTCTGTCCTCATAGTAGAGATGTGCCATGCCTTGGGTCATTTTTGTGGCCTTCCTTTGGACACTCCAACAGACCTATGTCTCTCCTAACAAGTCTAACAAGTGTCATTCCTACAGGTCTGTATCTCTCCTTTTTCTCTTTGAAATTCTGTGCTACAGAGAAATTTTAATTTGAAAAATCTGTTATTCTGAAAGCAATAATAAATAACTATTATTATGCTCTAGCATATTTGAATAAAGGTGTCGGTTTTTGTACTACCCAAGATGTTTGCAACTTTTCTGCAGTTTTTAGCATGAGTGTTTACCCTTATTTTTCAACATCCAGTAGCTACAAATAAACTAAAGACAAGTTAACCAGAGTAGAACAAAATTTGCTGTTCCCTTTCAGATTTCAGTCTGCACTGTTCACTGAATTATACTGCTGGGGAAATTTAAGGGCTGCGAGAGCAAGTACTGCTTGAAGCTTGCCCTAGTGTATGGGAACTGCTGAGTCACGGCCTGAACCTCTGATTAATCACCTGAGGTGAGCCTTGAGTCAGCCAGAGGAGCACAGGTGAAGGCAATTCACCTGTGCTGCCGGAAGGGGTGGAGCCAGGCTCCACCCCTCCTGGACCTATTTAAGAGCTGGCTACCACAGGGGAAGGATCTCTTCTGGAGATCCTCCTCTTTTGGTATCTTCTAGTGAGCTCAACCCAAGGGTAAGCTCTTCTACTTATTCTCTTTTGTGATCCTTGTTTGCTTTTGCCTTACTCTTTTGATTATATTGCGATTACAACATCTTGGTTATACACCCTAGAGAACAAAATTTGATCATGTGCATACAACAGAGATTCTATGGTAGCTTTTCTGTCAGAGATTCCTTGAAGAATATACAGGCCTCTAAATAAATAGGCCAGAAATTTTAGATGCTCTGCTCTTTTAAAAGGTTTCAAATAATTGAGATAACTTCACAAGAGAACACAGTTAGGTTTTTCTCTGGGCTACCTCAGATCTCTTCTGAGTAAAAATCTATATTTAATTCTGATTGATAAAGTAATCTGAGATGACATACGATGTCTGTTTGCTTTTTGTTTTGCTTTTTTTTTTTTTTTTTTTTTTTTCCTCAGGGGAAAGGTCCTGCTATTAGTTCCTGGGTCTCTGTCTGCCTGTGCTGGCAGGAGTCTGCTAGGATCCTTGGCCAAGCTGCCACACAACACAGCAGTCAAGATGGTGGCACTTCAGGGCCATGGATTTAAGAAAGAGCAAAATTCACTGGACAGAGGAAGCTGCAATGAAGTGTAAGTAACAGAACAGTTTTGGGACACCAAGTTCAGAATAGGTAAAGATACTCCATTGTGGAGCAGATATCCACAATTCAGACCCTATGCCTGGTGAGACAGATATTCCTGGCAGGAATTGCAGCCCATGGACGGATCACTCCAAAGCACTTCAGAAATGTTAAGAAGAAAGGAGAAGAGGAGGGGAATGGCTAACCGCATACCCCCGAGAGCCATCACCCACTTCACTGTGCAATGGAATCTGGAAAGAAGGGGAACTCAGAAAAGGAAGGAAAAGAGTTACTTTAATGTCTATCTTTTTTCTTGTTTCTTTTATTTATCATTATCTGAATCTATTTTAACTAAGAATAAATTATTTTCCACAATTCCAGTGTGTTTTGCCCACAATTCCAGTGTGTTTTGCCCACCATGGTAGATAGTAAACAATCTCCAACTTGTCCTAAAACTGTCGACATTCTTGATGCTATTTTTCTTATTTTCTGCTCCTGTCCCTTGGTGGTAGGGAGGAGTGTTGGACACTTGCTAAGAATAATCCAAAAGAGTAATGTAGAGCTACGATGAAAGTACTATTCTCATAAATTTAAAACAGTTTCTGGACTTATATCTGAGTCAAATTTTTCTCAAGAGCCATTTTAATTTTCTTTGAGAAAGGACAATTTCTCCTGTTTCTTTTTGTGAAGTAGTTTCTGCTAATAAGAAATCTAAATGATAAAGGAACAAGCAGAATTATTAATTCTTATTCTTGAGTTTTTGATGTGGTCTTAGACTCCATTAAAAAATTCTGAGTACTTTGATCTCTCTGCTATCATGGTATATTCATCCTAATATATCTGTGAATGTTGTTTGTTGTAAAATGTAGCAGAACTAATCTAACAAGACTTCTAGCTGTCACAAAGGAAAGATGAGGCTGATCAGTCAGGAATGTTTCCAAGAAGGTTTTCAATTTAAAACAAGACTAGTTTTGAGGCCTTAATGGACGCTGAGAACTGTAGTTTTAAATTCTCTAGGAAATATTAAACAGGTAAGCATGGGAGGGAACTAGCACTAATTTCACATTTTTCCTTACAGCACTTAAAATACAGCAAATAAAAATTATGCAATACTGTTATTACTGCTCTTCCACTGTATTCCTTCTCTCTTTCTCTCATATCTCTGTCCTCTTTATATGCTTCTTTTAAGTACTAAAAGCAGCAATGAGGTCTCCCCTGAGCCTTCCTTTCCTTAGAATGGATACGCCAAGCTTCCTTAGCCTGTTTTTGTGGCAGGTGTTCCAGCTCTCTGATCATCTGTTCCCTTCTCTGGATCAACTCCAAGAGGTCCATTATTAGATCAGAGTTTTCTAATTGCACTGTGGACCATTATGAAGTACCTTGATGCATAACATGAGATAGGTGCAAAGCATGTAAGCCAGTGAAAAACAAGCCTGCCTATGTCTTCATTTCTCCAGAAATTTTGCCTTGCCAAAGATCTATTTTTCAAGGATCCCCATGTTTTGTTTTATCCTAGCTTATATCTGGAGGAAAGATTTTTCTTGTCATCTTTACCACCCATCTTCCACTGTTGTTGTTTATGGGCAATCTCTGAGCCCTTCTAAACCATTGTTTTCTTCTCCTGACCAGACTGCAGCCTTGTTGTTCTGTCACACTTTAGAAGTTCTGTGATCTCTTTCTTCTTAGCATTAACACAATAGCAGTGTGTTTCCAAACCTTTGGAACCTCTATGTTTCCAAACTAGGCGAAGAGACAGAAGACTTGGACTTACAAATGTAATATTGATAATTTTTTGTAAATTTTTGTATAGACTGTATATTATGACTAAAAATGACATATTATACCAAATTGATAATAGGATAATTGTGAAAAGTACTTTCTCAGGAAACTGTGTACTGAATATCCTACAAATAAATCTTTAAGTTTAAATCTTGCGCAGAAATTCTAGTCCTACAATTAGTCAGTTTGAATGTGAACTGCTTTAATTCTTCTTCTTCTTGCAAACCGAACACTGAAATGTATGTAAAGCAGGAGTGACTACATACTGTTGAAGAAATAACACACTTGTTGTTATGGTGCTCCATCATGCCCCCCTGCTTCCCTCTTTGGCCTGGCCATTAAATACAAGGCCTTGCTTAGGACTGGTAATATTGTCTTTCTAAATACAGTAACTTTCTAAATACAGAACCAGTAAATCATCTTACCCCATACATAGCTATTAGCCCAAGAGCCCCTTGCGGTCTGCTCCTCACAACAAGACTGCATATGATCTTCCCAATTCCTTCTAAATATTGTGATGCTCAACTGACACGGAGTGTCAAGGAGTGTATTATGTTGAGTGACTATCAGAAGTAACTTACTGATTGCCCTCTTAAAAGAAAAAATCTGTTGAAGAAACCTCCAGGGTGGAATGTATATATGCAATGAATTTGTTTCATGATAGTTCCCTAGGCAACACAACCTGTTCTCTTGGATATCGGTTTTACCAGAGAAGCTTGGTATTCTGACGCTGAGATACAGCATGGAAGGTGGAGTGGAGTATAAATGTCCTGGCCAGGCTCTGTGATAACATAGCAGGGATGGGAATTTGGTAGTACTATGGAATTGATAAGCAGCACAGCAGTCACTCTAAGTTAGCAGCTTTTCAATTTTCTTTTGCACAAATCACAAGAATGATATGTCTGACAGGAGCCCATCGGTCTCCACCCAAAAGTAAGAAAATTAATAGTACGAAAATGACTTAAGAGAGAGAGAATTTGGGGGAATATAGCACAGCAGACAAGCCAAGAGAACACGCTGACTCCTGAGACCAGTCAATGGGCTAAGCCTCTCCTCCCCTCATTAGAAATACTTATTGGTAAGATTCACACATGCAATTAAACTGAGTCTTTCTCTGGAAAGCTTAAAAATCTTTGTAGAGTAATTCCATAGTTTAACTTGTTTACATTTGGCTATATTATTCACATCACTTGTACTCTCATGCACTCTGCAGACAGTGTATTTATCACAGGCAACTCAAAAGAATCTGTAATATGTTACTTCAATAAAGAGCACTATTTGTTAGATTAGATGTGAAAATTCTTACTGGAAGCAGTCAAGCTCCTAAACAATGGCAGTACAATTCTCATCAAATGCTACCAAACCTGTAACTGAATTTGTCATTTACCTCTTAATGAAATATCTGCAATTGTTTTATTTTATTTGCTCTTGAATTTAAGAAGATGGACACTTTTACGTAGTCATTACATCAGTTTGTTTCAAATTCTTTCTTATCCTATATATACTGCATATGTCTTTCCACATTTTCACTATTATCATTTTTTAGATCTTAAATTGCAATGAAATTCTGCAGCTAAAATGATCAATGTGTTTTATAGTTTGTCCAAATGCCAACCTGCTATAAATATGTTGTTTTACACCACCCCCTAAGCTTCCATTCTTTTACCCCATTCTTTTTTCTCTCACATTTTTATTTTTCAGCAATTAACAAACTCACGTCAACTGTTCCACTGTGTGCACAGCACTGACACCTTTGGAATTCAAAATGCTGGGATCCCACATCATTTAAAGTCAGGCAAACAGAACTGACAAAGAAAATGGACTAATACATCCATAAATGTAAGTGGAGTAGCAGTCTTGAATATTTTAGAACTTCTCACAGTATGCATGAATGATAACAGATTTTTTCCCCTTTCCTACAATAATTAAAATACTTGATGAGTTTTGCCTCTGTTGTGGTATAGTTAAAATAATAAATTGATAAAAAATTCTGCTGACAACACAGAGACACTGAAAAACATCATGCGTAGGGGACTTTCAATTACTGTGTGTATTCATTCTGACTGATTAGATGACTTCAGGAATTAATGAGAGGACAAAGAATTTTTTGCTTCTGAATTATTGTTCTAAATCCACATAAGTTTAGAATGAGCAAATATCATTTGCTTTTCTGACCGATGCAGAACAAGATGCTAATACTCATGTTGTACCTACCAGACATGCCTTCACATGGCTAATAACTGACAGTAATTAAAGATATTTTGAGGACCTCACTGCAAATTCTGGATCCTCTTCTGAATTATCCTGGAATTTTTATGAATCTAAATCAGTATTTGACTGGATTGCCTGAAGTCATTTATACAGTAACATTGGAGAATCTAAGATGATAGCACACATATTGAAGGACAGTAGCAGTACTAGATAGTCCTTACATGAGAGTGCAACTTTCGTTCTCATCTTTGGTATTTTAAAAATGACTTTAAACAGTTATCCTGCCACTCTATAGCACTATTGTCTATTCCAGCTTAAGACAAGTTCTAAAATTGCAATAGAATGAGACAAGAAGTGTTATTACAATTTTTGCAGCAAAATGGGTTTCCTCCTACATTTATATAGAGTGGTTTACATTGTACAGCAAATATTGAATTGAAACCAAGCTTCATAAAAATTAGTGAAAATTTGGATAACTAATCTTAGGCATTCCATTTTAACACAATTTTTTCAGTGCTATCCTATAGTATGCTCAATGGACTACATAAAACTGCAAAAAGACCTGCTAGATTCACTGAATGACTGGTGTGAGAATCTGGTGTAAGTGTCATGAGAAATGAGGGGATTCCCTGTACGATTAAGAAGAGGTATGTGAGAATTATGCAAGATTCACAAATACCCAAGTGAGTTTTAGATAACTAACTCAGTACAGGTGTAGCAAAACTTAGGGAAAATGGGGAAAAGCCATGAGAGGTATGCTGAAGGGAGAAATACCTTCAGTTTTCTTCCTGTACCTCTTCCCTTCCTTATATTCAAATAAAGAGCTTTGAATGAAATTTCATTAGTTAAAATAAGATGAATATTATAACCTGCCTTGGAAGTTTCCTATAATATAAATAGCACACAATATTTTAATAGTTAAGTAATTCCCTATTTAAGTTAGTCCATTAAGTTAGTCCATTCAGTAGATGCTAAATCCTAGAGTTCATCTCTTCAAAGATCAGCATCTGAGTCAATAGTGTGCGGTGGTCAGCTGATTTTAAAGACAGAATCATTAAGAAGCAGGATTATCTTCGGGAACAGTCTGAAACATACATGCAAGAATTATTTTGAGTTGTCTTATTTATGGAAAGAGAAATATAGACCTAGTAAGACAAGGAACAAGAGCATTATTTCAAGGAAGTGTTTGTAAAATGCTCTTTTCATTCAAAGTACTTACCATATCACACATCAGCTTTGCTGATCTTCAGTGGTATAATAAAAGACAACTAGCATCTCACTGAATGATTTTTCAGTGCCAAGAGTACAGTATTATTCTCCTTGCCCGGGAGAAAAGGGAGCTCTTAGAGTGATTACAGCATAGCCAGTGGAATTTGCAGAATAAATTATTTTCTGTGTCAGCGGTTTGATAGATCTACATGATTCTGCATCGTTCTGCATGATTGTTTGCACATTAACAGAGCAAGGTTAAATTTCTGTTAAAAATGATGAAGAAATTAAAAAAACATATTAAAAAGCATAAAAAACAGCAAAAGGCAAAGTAAAACATTGACTCACAAGCAGGAAACAGACTTCTGCTTGTCTTATTTTGCAGTGATTTTCAACACGTTGATTATGACCCCACACTCTCTGATCAGAATTAATATCAAATGATGTGCTATGCTCTTCTGAAGAGTCAGAAAATATTTTGGTAAACAACCTTTCTCTGAGATCTCAAGGCCCAAACTGATCATGCTGAGAACAGCCTAATTACAAACTAAAGCACTCACTACTCTGTGCATGTACTTAAGTATGGAGTTCAGGGTTGTAAGGTGGTGAATTCCATGAAACCAAACTGCCTTGCCTCTTCCAACTTCCAACATTTGATAGCAGCTATCCAATCTCCTGTGGTGAAATTAAATTTCCCCAATAAAATCATTGTGGTTCCAGCTACCATTCTGCTTATATACACAACATGAAGTAGATCTTCCTGCAATTAACTGCTATTTTTTGACACTGTGTTCGTGGTACCTCAAATAATAGCTCTCTTAACCAACTACTGACCAAGTTTAGAAGAGAACTGATCTTGTATCCAGTGTGATTTAGAGATAACACAAAAAATCCCAACAACTTGTTTTTACCAGAAGAAAGAATAGAATGCACTGTAAGCTGCATTGCCTTAGTAAAACCTGAACTTTTCATCAGCTCATCATTGCTTTTTCAGACATCTGCTTTCTAGTCAAAGCCATCAGCTTTCCTTAGAAATTGCTAATGTATATTTCTTATTGTCTTGCTTAGCTAGGCAGAGATCTAATAACAATAATTTTTAAATTGCCTAATAAATACGTAATGTATGACTTAAAGTTCTTATGTAATGTATGACTAACAAATATGTAATGTATGACTTAAACCTTGAATTTTTTCACTTCCTGTTCATCTTTTTGCTTGTTTTTTGGTTTGGTTTGGTTTTTGTTTTTAGCTTTTATGCTCAAATACTCATCTGACAATGTGTGAAGATGGACATGATAGTAAAATACAAAAATTTTTGTTGTCCTAAGAAAATTGAGTATACCACCAGGAAAGTAATAAGAAATATGCAACTCAAAATTTTCTAATTTCTAAAATTCTTTCTAGTTACAGTGCTCACATGTCCATTAGTCAATTAGTTCATTAGTTCATTAGTCCATTAGTTCAGTTCTCAGCCTCATGAAGGTCGCACTTTATTAACTCTTTTGCCTTTAAAAGTTACATTAACTTTATTTAGAAATTGTCCACACCATAAATGTAGATTTTCTAAGAATTATTTAACCTTAGGAGATATATCATGATTTGAAAGAATCTTGTATCATCCTTTTTCTAATCAGTTTGCTCTGTTTACACTGTATATGCTTTGAATATCTACATCCTTTTTCTAGTCGTTTACTGCAGTAACAGCTCAGCTCATGTTTTAATATTGTCTAGATTGTCAGAATAAACTTCTTCAGGAAATCAATAGCTCTCTTATTATTTGAGATGTTAGTTTAGCATGTTTCCTTTGCTCTATTGTCTTTTAGCTTCTTCATTCATCTAAGTGTAATATGATCTGTCTTTTAACTGAAACTCTCTTTTTAGTACTATTACCATGTATTCCTCTGCTAGTCTCTAAAAACACGACTGAAAGTCTCTTTGGACAATAAGCAACTGTCAGGAAATGTGTTTAAATCACTGGAGCTGCAGAGTGTGAATATCATCTGTACCTTGTTTACTGAATAGAAATCAATAGTCATAGTCTATGAAAAAAAATTGCTTCATACACCTCAAGAGGCCCTGTTACGGCTCAGATGTATACTTAGCTATAGATATTCTGAATCCTAATTGACAATCACTGAAAGATAAAGCATACTGTACTCAACAAAGGAATATGAGTGGTCACTGTTATCAATAAACAAAGAAAAAATTTCACCTCAGAATAACATTGAGCCAAATTCTTTTGTAAAACTGAATAATCCCCATCTTTCTTTTGTTTGAGACTTTCTTTAGTTTGAGACTCTGACATCTTTTCTATACTTGGAAAATTCTTTCTCTTTTTTATTCTGACTCAAAGCTCATTTTATTTATCTGATGTTTGACAGCTCACTTGCAAAGACATTGAAGATTTTTGAATAAAGTCCTGTTACCTTCTTGCTCTATTAACATGCTTTTTTAGACATCTAAGTCTTCGATAAGAATTCCATTGTTCAGTGCGTATCGTTGAAAGGCAGTGAATTATGTCTTGGCTACAAAGTGTTGTCTTGATGCTTTTCAGAGATCTCTTTTCAGTAATATGTCAAATGTTTCATGGACTCAAGCAGCCATGTGGAATCCATTTTTGTACACTTGCATTGGGCAAATTTACGCCTCTGTTCAACTCAGAATATGCAATCATCCAAAATAAAATCCACAATTAGATCTTGTTAAGTTACAGGAAGTACTGATTCAACAAAACATTAGCATACTATGTAACAACAGATTTTTTCAAAAACATGACTATAAAATTATGAAAATCAACATATATGGATCAACATAAAACTGGACAAAAACAAAGATTTTATCTTTTTTCAAACAACACAAAAGAAACTTCATTATGAGATTTCAGAAACAATAACAGTTCTATGATTCCTTACAGGCTGGAAGCTTGCACTAATCATATTACTTTTGAGAGTTCATAGACAATTTTGCAGATAGCCTCGTCTATTCTAATGCATCTTCTTATAGGGTAAACCATGTATGGAGAATATATATTTTAAAATATATATGTATGTATAGAAAAGAACTTGGAATGTTCTCTGGGAAGACAGCCAAAGGAACATGCACACACATCATCACGTTCAGAAATAAGGAAATCTCACTACTTGTGAAGAAGTGTCCCTCAGCTTTATTATCTTCAGTTGTCCTGACTGGAAGAGATGCCCTTTGCAGATCTCTTGAGAAGTAGCCTGGGAACACTGCTTTGGCCTCAAGGTGACTGCCAGTGACGAAGAAGGGTGTTTGGAATAATGATTCAGTAGGTGATGAGCTAAAAGAGAATTTGGTTGGATAGTCACAGACAAGTATGTTATGACCAATGTCTCTGTGCCCAGGTGAAGGACAGTGATGACTTGTATCTTGCAGGGGTCACTGAGCTGAGTGATATTTTACAGCTCTGCCACAGAGCTGCTAAGGAATTCTGTTTACTTTTGTTCCTTTTGCAGAAGTACTTCCAGGACTAAGCAAACCTGATCACACTGCTCACATAATACCTGGGATTTTATCTGCCTTCGAAGTTGAATTAAATTCAGTTTCCCACCTCTATTATGATTTTCATAATTATTCAAATATTGTGATTTTTATCCCTGTCCACCTTTTTTTTTTCTTCAAGTAAAGCATTTATTCTACTGAAAACCTCACAGCTTCACAATGGTCTCCTTTCATAGGTTGCAATGTGGATATCTTCTCTGACATTCTCACAAGAATCACATGCAGACACATACACACATTCATAAATAGACATGTAGGCACATGAACACACTCTCTCACATATCCATATGCACATTCTCCAGTAGTTGGCTGAGACTGCCCTCATTGCCCTGCCAGCCAACTCCTCCCATGGTCTTGCCACGAGACACTAACACAGACCCTACTTTAAGGCTGATCCACTTGCTCACCAGCTACTCCAGCTTGATGTTTGCTACTGCTCACACAGACACTTGCACAGCCACTCTCACTGCTGTCACTGGCACCACAGACACATGAATTTTGTCATCTGTGGTCTGACTCCAATTGCTGACATTCAGACCCCATATAGAAATGTACAAGGTCCCTTCACTCTATAGATAGTTAAAAATGAAGATTAATTAGAAGATGGGGAAGGTTTTGCTAAACAGGTGCACAGAAAAGCCAGGCAAGTGTACCAATCAGATCAGTGTTAAGAAGTGAACAACCATTTTTTGTTGTCTTCATCCTTATTTTTCTGTTTTGTTCCTTCACAAATCACCTAGACCTGCCCATTTGCCTTCATTTGATCCATCCCCTACACTTTCCAGTATAAGTCTTGTGCAATCCCCAAATGCTCTGCCCTTGCATTCCATAATATATCTGCCACTGTGGGCTCTGACTAACCATCACTAAGAAAGCATGCTCAGAGAGCTTCTCCCTCTAACTCATAGTATAGTTCACACTTAAACACTGAAGCTGAGGCTGTCTTGAGACTAATTCAGATGGGCCCAAGCAAGATGTCTTCTCCTGAGACCTTAATTTAATTCTCCCCTGCCTGATTTTGTTCTCCTCTGAACTTGTGATGGGCCAATGATTAGCTGATAACTCTGGTAACAGGCCTGGGAGAAGCCAGGATGAGGTGTAAGTTGGGTTTCCCACCTGTCCATGTCACCATGCTCCTCTGTGGAAGTGCAGATAAGCTTTTCATCAAATAATCTGATAGAATACATCATTTACGAGTAACTTGTTATCTATATGAACTCAATTGGTTGAGCATTTCCAGCTACTTGATGTTTCTTACTTTTGACTGCTAAATTAAAGAGACCTTGAAAAATGTCTATTACTCATATGATATTTAATGACTCAAGATTACACCTTTCTTATTATTATCTTTCACAGAAGAGTCCTTTAATGCACTAAGCTGGCAGAGCACATTGGATCTCTGAGTCATCTTTCAGGTTTTTAATCTTTTTCATCATTTTTAATCCTGCCACAATTTACAAGCTTTCTTCTTAAATTTAAATAAATCTTCTGACTTACATTTTCTGAAACAACCAGAATACTGTTTTTATATAAGCAGCAATCATACTAGTCTTTTAACTAGACTACAGTTACAGTGCGATCACACTTAGTGTTTAACAGCTCTGACCCCATGTTTTAAACTTTATACATTTCCTGTAAAAAGACTATTCTTCATACAAAAAAAAAAAAAAAGAAAAGAAAAAAAAAGTGTTCTTCCATTGTATCTGCTCATCAATCTAGTTTATTCTGAGTCAGTAATTTGTGTTGGATATATGCCCAGTAAACATTTATATTGATTACAGTTCACTGGTAGAAATGTTATGGAATTCAGGTTGAAGAACAAAATCATGTGCAGCCCTGCTAAAGCCACATGTTGATTCCTCCATTAGTTATACTTTCAGTCATAACAACCAAAGTGTCATCAGTGTTGTGAGAACCATTCTGAGTTGGCTCCACTTCCATCCTGAAACAAAATGGCATATCAGTGCCTTTCTGGAGTGTCAGTACACCTAGGCGCTCTCACACTACTGCATTCATCAACTGAATTCTTACACGCACGCACACACACACACAAATGCAGAGTTAATATAAGTAATGTGTTTTCCAAAGATATTTATTGAAAAACATCCTCAGGCTCATAATAATTAAAGTTTTGTTTTATCAGCTGGCTTTGCTTTTTAATAATCAAAACCCACAGAGCTTTTCTAATTACACTGCATGGTGTCTGGCAGAAAAGGCTAAAATCACCTGTGCTGTTCCATTTATCACTTTTAAATGCTATCTTACTCCTTCCCTTTCAGTGTTCTGAAATATCAAGTGTGGTACAATATTTATTGAAAATGAATATTAATATCCCAGGCACCTCTTATCCAGGTCTTCTAATGCTGCTACTACTGTTATGTAGACTTAGTAGTACAAAAATGTCCAGCTTTGATGAAGGCCGTTAAATATTCTCTGGAGCTGGTCCTGAGAAAAAGTGTTCCATCATAAGGTTGGGAAAGAACTGTATAATTTGGATTTCTAAATCCGCCAGGCCTATTACATATGCATTGCTGACAAAGCGACATTCAGTGTTTGTCTTTCAGGTAATATAAAAGGACTTACTTTATATTCAGGGAAAGCTTCTTTTTCTCCTTGTCAGTGTAAGCATTCCTCACTTACGGACTGACCCTGCCACTCTCACTCGTATTGAACTAGTAGCTGAAATTGAAATCCATAATCTACTCACAAAGTAATGAGTAAAAGAAATTATCTTGACCTTACAGTATATAAAACTTTAACAGCTGTACTTTGCCCCATGGTCATTTTAAGGGATTTTTTCATAGTCATTGTTATTATTAAACAACAGATAGAATTTCACTAAAACTGCTGTGCTCATTTTTAATGCTACAGTGGTATCTCAGGAATTTCCAAGGAATTTCCATTTCTTTGGATATTTCCATTTTTTACTAATAGCAGATTCTAGGCTACTATCTGCAAATTTGACTCTGGAGACTCTTTTGTGTGTAGCTATTATTGAACTCATTATAAGTTTTTTTGTGTTTGTCTTTTGTATTTGGGTTACAGCAGACATATCTATTTTAAATACTTTTTTTTTTGTTGCTAAATAATTGAAAGCTATATTGTTGCAGTAAGTAGAAGATTTTGTATAATGTCTCTTGAAGGGTATATAATAAAAAGCATAAATTTTGTAAGACCTTATGCTGTAACATCTGAATATATTTCAAAGAAAAGTTAAATTCATTCATCCTAGCATTCTTTCAAAGGGAAAGCCTGAACTAGTTGCAAAGCTTTTTTTTCTTAATCTAACAAATATTTTCTAAGGAAGACTTCTAATCACATGCTGCAATGGGTTTTACACTTTTTTTCTTTTTGGCCCAAAAGTTTTACTTAGCAACTTTCAAGTGCCCAACAATGTTTTACTCCCTGTCTAAGGATTTTAATTCAGATCTTCAAATAATTTCAGATTGTCAAAAATGAATGTGGTTGGATTTTTTTTTTTCCATGAAATAATTGGTTATTTGGAGGTGTCAGAGAGATGCAGTTTATTTGATGTTACATATTTATTTAATATGATAATGTATAGGAAACTATTATTTAAACCAGAAAGGACAAAAATTACTACAAGGTAGTGGAAATTATATAGGAAAGTGACTCAGTGGGAAAGAATTTGGGTTGCTCAACTGGTTACTACTTAATAGCCAACTGCTTAGTAGTTCCTCTGGAGCTGATTTTAGTACTGTTTGTTCTAAATATTTTTATTTATATAGTTAGCAGAAAACTTGGAGTATTCTAAGCAATATTAAACAATTTGCTCTATTTCCAAAAAACAATGAGGATTAGATCATGGTTACCATAATCAAATTTATTGATCTAATCTGTCTTGTGGACTCCTTGAATTTTATCTGTCTCTTGGAGGAAGGGAGATACTTTTTATTCATGTTCATGTACAACGTGAAGTGAAGCTCCATTTTAATTGATTAGCAATTATTACAGCTATTTAATACAAAAGCTATTTAAATTCAATATATAGACAGTTTTTAATACAAAGTAGCATGTTTTGTAAGAATTAATTATTGGTAAATCCTTAGAACAGAACATTCTGGGTTGGAAGGCACCCACCTGTATCATCAAGTCCAACTCCTGGCTACACACAGAACCCACCAAGTCTGAACCCTAAGTCTGAAAGCACTGTCCAGATGCTCCTTGAACTCTGGCACTTGGGGCCACGCCTACTGCCCTGTGCAGTCCGTTCCATGCCCACCGCCCTGTGCTGCAGACCCTTTCCCTGACCCCCAGCTGCCCTCCCCTGACGCAGCTCCATGCCGTTCCCTCGGGCCCTGTCGCTGTCACACAGAGCAGAGCTCAGCGCTGCCCTCCGCTCCCTGTGAGGAGCTGCAGCCGCCATGAGGGCTTCCCTCAGCTCCTCTGCCCTGCTCTGAGCACACCCACAGCCCTCAACCGCTCCTCGTATGCTTTCCCTTCTAGACCCTTACCTGTCTCTGTAGCTTTGAACACTGTAATAGTTTTATGTCTTTTTTGTACCGTGGCACCACAAGCCACACAGTACTCAAGGTACTTGCAAAAGACAAAACTCAGGAGACACTGTATGTCTCTGTGTCAAGGTGCCTTGCATGGTAAGGCCAAGATGAGGGGAAACAGACACAATTCTTGCTGGATCAAGTCTCTGGTTGCATTGTCAGTGGTGCTAAAACTCACAAAATGTGAAAATGAAAAACAGATTGCTGCTTGATTGTGGTGGCACGGACTTAGACAGGCTTAGCTGTCTCATGAACTCACACGATATGCTGATTAAAGGTCTGTACATTAGGCTTTGCCTTCTTTCAGTAAAACCTTTAGTTTTCCTTGGTATGTCCCTGCAGCTCCTGACTCAATCACTGATCAGTGACACTGGGAGGAAACATAGTTTCTGAATGGACATTAGTCTGACTTGATTCACCACACACATTTTGCCATTCAGCACTGCATATCTCATTCCATGCAGTCTTTATCCGGAGTAATTCATTTGTGTCAGCTCAGCCCAGCCCAGCCATCCCCACCCCACATCTACCTCTCTGAATTGGAAGTTGTAACCTTCCAACAAATCAATAAGACCAATTTCATTGATGGGTATGTGCTTCACAAAAGGTCACAACTAGAACTTCAAGGTTCTGAAAAGAAAGCAAAATGTTTCTGGGTCTCTTTGTCCAAACCCTTTGGTCTTTCTGCGCCTTCTGTGCTTTTGGAAAATAATTGAAATAATCACACTTTGATCTGTTACTTCAGACTTTGATCTGTTGGTTCTTTGTTGCTCAGATAAGTATTACGTCTTTGAAAGTTCTTCATTTTTAACATTTAAGGTAGGTTTTTTTCTCTTCCATTAGTACATAGACAAATACAGCAATAAAGGATAAGGAAAAGCTGATGTACTTAATGCCTTCTTTGCTTCAGTTGTTCTCTTAGTACCCAGAGCTGGAAGATAGCTACAGGGAATTGAAAGAAATTCTTCTAATTCAAAAGGAAATCGTTAGCGACCTGCTACTTCAGTTAGCCATACGCAGGTCGTAAAGTCAGATGGAATGCGAAGAGTAATGATGTAGCCGATCAACTTCATGGCCCTCCTCTGAACATGCTCCAACAACTCCATGTCCTTCTTGTGCTGGGGGGCCCAGAACTGGACACAGCACTGCAGATAGGGTCTCATGAGAGCAGAACAGAGAGGCAGAATCATCTCCCTCAACCTGCTGGTCACACTTCTCTTGATGTAAGTCAGAATACTGTTGGCTTTCTGGCATGCTAGTGTACATTGCCGGCTCATGTGGAGTCTTTCATCAACCAAAACCCCTGAATTTATTTAAAGGATACAGATGATGAAACATATTTCAAAACTAAAAATAAATTGGGAGCATCTATACTTTTAGATACATTTGTATATATAAACATTTACATCAATTATTGTTTGGTTCTGGACAGGAAATAACCACAAAAATATTTGTAGATAGTAAATACAGTATGAGAAAATAATATTCTCTGAAAATCTACTATGTTATTTTTCTAGTCATAAAACCATATAGCATGTACCTACGGTACATCCAAATTGTCCGGAGGAAAGGCAGATTGCTAGATTATTTCTGATTTTCTAGAACCTTTTTACTAATCCCTATTCATATATTCTTTCTAGTAATATTTCCCATACAAATATCAGCTTTGTCAGTTCTTGAAGACAGGGAAAATGTGCTAGATTCCCCTTTTATAGATTCTTCCTTCTTTCTCACATAATTATATTTTGTACAGAACATTATTCCAGATCTATTCATGTAATAAAACAGACAAAAGGAGATTAGAAAGGCCTGGAGGGAGAGAGGCAAAGGGCATTATGTATTGCTAAATTGTCTTTTTGATTAGAATCTTATTCATTTAAGTGAATTTTTTATGGGAAAGATTTTGCACTTTCAGAAACCCATAAACAGAAGTGAAAGAAAAGGCAAACAAAAAAATCAACTGCTAACTGTTGGCTTGTACATTGTCTTTGTTGATTGTTGTTTGTTGGTTTTTTTCCTTATTGCTGTTGTTGTCTGGAACATTTCCTTTTTAAGAATTTTTTTTTTTTTGTGAAAGATGCTGAAGATTTAGTGTTAAATTCCAAACAGTGATATTTGAAGAATCACAGCTTCAGTTTTTAATAATATCAAGAAAACCTCTCATTTTCTACCTTCTCGCATCTGCATTGCTCTTTATCAATTGCCAATTTTCATTTGCTGTGTTATGTGTTTCTTCTGCACTTATTTTTTTCTGAATCTTCTGAAGAAAGTCTGATTCAGTCCATAACAAAATAATCATGATAACCAGTGCCTTTGCTTCTTGGTTAACTCTAAATCATACCTTTCTAATTTTCAACAATATGTGTGTCCCAGATCTGTACAACAACTTGCTAATAGCAGGATTTTTTTTCTTACCTACACTAATGCACGCAGCATGGGCAACAAACAAGAAGAGTTGGAAGCCATTGTGCAGCAGGCAAACTATGACCTAGTTGCCATAACGGAAACGTGGTGGGATTGCTCCCACGATTGGAGTGCGGCAATGTATGGCTATAAACTCTTCAGGAAAGATAGGCAAGGAAGGCGGGGTGGAGGTGTAGCTCTCTATGTTAGGGAATGCTTTTACGCTACTGAGATTATGACTGGGGACGATAACGTTGAATCCCTATGGGTAAAGATCAGAGGAAGGGCTGACAAGACAGGCACCCTGGTGGGCGTCTGTTATAGACCCCCAAATCAAGATGAAGAAACAGACGAGGTATTCTATAAGCAGCTGGCACAAGCTGCACAGTCGCCTGCCCTTGTCCTCATGGGGGACTTTAACTTCCCTGACATATGCTGGGAGTACAGCACAGCACAGAGGAAGCAGTCTAGGAGGTTTCTGGAATGCGTAGAGGACAACTTCCTGATACAGCTGGTCAGAGAGCCCACGAGAGGAACTGCCCCACTAGACCTGCTGTTCACAAACAGGGAAGGTTTGGTGGGAGATGTGGAGGTTGGAGGCTGTCTTGGACAGAGTGATCATGAAATGATAGACTTCGTGATTCATGGTGGAGCCTGGAGGGGGAATAGTAATACTGCTACCTTGGACTTCAGGAGGGCGGACTTTGAATTGTTCAGGGGACTAATAGGGGGAGTCCCCTGGCATTCAGTCTTAGCGAGCAAAGGGGTCCAAGAGAGCTGGTTGCTCTTCAAGAAGGAAGTCTTAAGGGCGCAGGAGCAGGCAGTCCCCCTGAGCTGCAAAATGAGCCGGCGGGGAAGAAGACCGGCGTGGATGAATAGGGAGCTATTCCTGAGGGTCCGGGAGAAAAAGAGAATCTACCGCCTGTGGAAAGAGGGACAGGCCACTCAAAATGAATACAGGGAAGTTGTTAGGATGTGTAGAGGTGAAATCAGAAAGGCAAAAGCCCAGCTTGAATTTAACCTAGCTGCTGGTGTGAAAAGGAATAAGAAACTCTTTTATAAATACATTAACAGTAAGAGGAGGACAAAGGAGAATATCCACTCTTTGCTGGATGAGGCTGGGAATGTGACCACTGAGGATAAGGAAAAGGCGGAGGTTCTGAATGCCTTCTTTACGTCTGTCTTTAAAAGTCAGACCAGTTATCCTCAGGATACCCCTCTCTCTGACCTGGTAATCTCGGCCGGGGAGCACACCAACCCCCCTGTGATTCTGAAAGAAACAGTCAGAGACCTACTGCTCCAGCTGGACTGTCACAAGTCGATGGGGCTAGATGAGATCCACCCGAGAGTGCTGAGGGAACTGGCGGAAGTGATAGCCGAGCCGCTTTCCATCATCTGTCAGCGCTCCTTGTTGACTGGTGAGGTCCCAGAAGACTGGAGGCTTGCCAGTGTGACTCCCATTTATAAGAAAGGTCGTAAGGAGGATCCGGGGAACTACAGGCCTGTCAGCCTGACCTCGGTGCCAGGGAAGGTTATGGAGCAGATCGTCTTGAGGGAGATCATGCGGCATGTGCAGGGTGACCGGGGGATCAGGCCTAGCCAGCATGGGTTCATGAAGGGCAGGTCCTGTTTGACCAACCTGATCTCCTTCTATGATCTAGTGACCCATCTGGTGGATGAAGGAAAGGCTGTTGATGTGGTCTACCTAGACTTCAGCAAAGCCTTTGACACTGTCTCCCACAGCATTCTCCTGCAGAAGCTGGCAGCCCGAGGCTTGGATGGGTACACTCTTGGCTGGGTAAGGAGCTGGCTGGAGGGCCGGGCACAGAGAGTGGTGGTGAATGGAGTTAAATCCAGCTGGCGACCGGTCGTGAGTGGTGTTCCGCAGGGGTCGGTGCTGGGGCCTGTCCTCTTCAATATCTTTATTGATGACCTCGATGAGGGCATCGAGTGCACCCTCAGTAAATTCGCAGATGACACCAAATTGGCTGGAAGTGTGGATCTGCCTGGGGGTAGCGAGGCCCTACAGAGGGATCTGGACAGGCTGGAGAGCTGGGCTGGAGCCAATGGGATGAGTTTCAACAAGGCCAAATGCCGGGTCCTACACTTCGGCCACAACAACCCCAGGCGACGCTACAGGCTTGGGGCGGTGTGGCTGGAGGACTGCGTAGAGGAAATGGACCTGGGGGTATTGATTGATGCTCGGCTGAACATGAGCCGACAGTGTGCCCAGGTGGCCAAGAAGGCCAATGGCATCCTGGCTTGCATCAGAAACAGTGTTGCAAGCAGGAGCAGAGAGGTGATTGTTCCCCTATATTCAGCACTCGTGAGGCCGCACCTCGAGTACTGTGTCCAGTTTTGGGCCCCTCACTGCAAGAAAGATATTGAGGCCCTGGAACGTGTTCAAAGAAGGGCAACAAAGCTGGTGAGGGGTCTGGAACACAGGCCATATGAGGAGAGGCTGAAGGAGCTGGGAATGTTCAGCCTGGAGAAGAGGAGGCTCAGGGGAGACCTTATTGCTCTCTATAACTTCCTGAAGGGAGGTTGTAGTGAGCTGGGGGTCGGCCTCTTCTCTCGTGTCATTAGTGATAGGACCAGGGGGAATGGTTTCAAGCTACGGCAGAGGAGATTCAGGCTGGACATGAGGAAGTATTACTTTTCTGAAAGGGTGGTCAGGCACTGGAATGGACTGCCCAGGGAGGTGGTGGAATCACCGAGCCTGGGGGTGTTCAAGGAAAGGCTGGATGTTGTGTTGAGGGACATGGTTTAGTAGGAGCTATTGGGAATAGGTGAACGGTTGGACTGGGTGATCTTTTAGGTCTTTTCCAACCTTAGTGATTCTATGATTCTATGATTCTATGATTCTACCACTAAGCTTTATCTTACATTTAATTTTCCTGATATATCTCAAAAAATTTTTTACTGTTTTTTCAATTGTCCAAAATTTTCCCCCATCCCAAAGTTTACAGACTTCTTTTACCCTTTCTCCATCTTGCTATCTAAATAGAATAACTGTGTGGTCTCTCATGGTAACAGCCATAAAATTCTCATGCCAGAAGACATCCTGTATTTTCGCAGAAATCCGGTCTGGAGTTGGTTTCTGTCTGTATGTGTGGAAGGCAAAAATCTGGTCTCTCTGATCTGTACCAAGAACAGCCTAGAGCAGATGACTCTGGCATTGGTCATCAGCCAAAACAAAGGAGGCACTGCACATTTTTTGTTAGTCATAATAGCTCTAAAACAAGCCATGTGCATTCAGAAAAGAATTTAGATCTGAACAACAGCAATCCATCCCACAACTCCCATATCTCTTCCATCACCTTTTTTTATCTGTGTGACCAGGATATAATAGCACAAATAGAGAAGCAAAGAGAAACTCAACTTGATAGTACAGTATTAACTACAATAAATAGTCCTGGGAGAATGAAAGGTCAGTATTTACTTGCTTTACCTAGCAATTGATTACATGTCTCTTAAGGACTGCAGTGCTTTAGTACGAAGTAAGAAATGGTCAGCCAAAGGAGACTATTCTACAGAGATGTTTCTTATTTACCAGAGATGCTACATTTAATGCCATGGAAGAAAGGATCCTTGACTTCTCCTATCCATACATCACCTTCATCCACTTCATCAGCATCCAACCAAGCAAATTTACCTAATGCCTTTACTGTTTCATTTGAGGACAAGAATGCAGGTGTGACTGGATGTTATTAATGGTGATGGGAAAGCAGAATAACAGAGAAAAAGCTTCTGCTCTGTATTTAGGAAAATTGGGAGTGCCTTTAATGCAAAGAATACAACATGAGAATTATGTATTTATACGCTGTAGAAGTATCATTAACTACTAACGTAGCAATGTGCCATATGGTTTCAAATGAAACTGTACAGTTTGAACACATGGATTTAACAAATGTTGATGAATACAACCATTTTTTTCCTTTGAAGTGAGAATCTTCCTCCAAATGTTTATAAGTTTTCAGCGAAGTTTTCCAGTGTTAGTTGAGAAGTGAGATTCAGCTTAGGTGTCAGACACTTTACTAGTGGCTGACCTTGAGCTATCAGCTCTTTAGTCTGAATAATTCAGGTAGATGAATGGTCAATATAAAATTGCATATGCATGCCAGAAAACAGATCTCTGTCTGCTGTACTAGCTTCTATGTATATAGGGAAGCAGTATGGTAGAACCTGTAAGCACTGCAGACACAATTCATTCCGCACATTATGAGTAAAAATACTGTAGGAACTTCATCGAGTGATGAGCAGCCAAAATGGCACCAGTACACTCTCCAGTATTTTAAACGAATGGAATACTGCAACCAACCTGCAATTTTAGGATTAATCATGCTTCAAGGAAAATGGCTGAAAGATAAGAGGAACAAATGTGCAACATGATATGCTTAGTCAAGCAATCAAATAGACTCCATCTCAGAAAATTTCCCAGGAATGATGTTAATCAGCTCTACACTTCCATTCAAACTGGAACAGGAAAGTGCAAATCTAGAGGTAGCATAATCGTCTGTACTCCATTCTAAAGCCACATTTCTAACTTTGGGACATGAGCTTCTCCACATACACACTTCATTTGTAAAATTCCAGATAAGTAGTTCAAAAGTCCCACTAGTCTGTGAAGATACTCTATTGCAGTTCCAACCTGAGGTATGAACACTAACAGTGTTTCAACGCTGTCTCCATTTTAATGTTATATGCTTCCATCCTCTTCACACATTCACAACTTCTTTTTCATAGGACATTTGAAAGCTAGAAGGAGAAAGCCTTGCATATTTAGATTATTTTCTACCTCAAGATATGCCCAGAAAGAAAATGGGAAATACTTTCAAATCCCAGACTGTAAACACTGAACGACTGTCATCAATGTCATCATATATGCCATTGTCTTCGGTAGGATTTAACGTAAAAAAAATAGGTTTTGACCTGACTTGTACCAGTAACAGTCACTATCCAATGTCTCATTTATCTCCCAATTTTTAAGCCTGAAAAATAACCCCTATCCATACTTCTTTTCTGATTTTCCCATCCAACACAGTTAACCATAAAATTAATCATCACTACCAACTGAATCTGTTGTCTCGCTCCAATTTATAGGAGGGAGATGAGGTTCTTTTAATATCTGTACACCCGGCGTGAGATTAAGAAACAACGGTTCAAATTTGGGTCCGACCAGTGTATTATAAATCCTAATCAGGGAGACGGGGAAGGGAAGGAGGGCAATAGAAAAGATAGGAAAGAAGCAAGAGTTGCGTAAAGCAGGGATGGTCACCACCAGGATCCAGCAGCGGTCCCTTTGCATGATGTTAGAAGGTCCAAGGCAGAAGCAGCAGGGGGAGAGAAGCAGTGTGGCCGGCCTTGGGAGCAAGCAGGTAGCAGGAGGCAGTCGTGGAGCCAATGCAGGGGGAAGCAGCAGTGCTCAGGTAGCAGGCCCGGGAGAGTTCGTCAGCGTGCAGGAATTCCGTAGTGAGGAATCTGATGGCAGACATTTGTCCTCGTGGTTTTCAATTCCTCTTTTATCCTACTTGTTCTCCTGCCTACGTGACATCCCTGGGCGCTTGAGCAAGACTCATGTGAGTTCCTCCTGAGATGGCCATCATCCTGAGATAAGCCCACACAAAAGATCTCTTCACAGCCATTAAGCTGCATTTTACCTCTCTCTCATTTCCCCTGGCCTTGTCCATCTGTGTCCTCCAGACAAAGGATTTCACAACCCTTGCCCAGGACTTGTCCATCAAAGTTCTCCAGAGAAAGGATTTCACAACCTTTGCCCAGGACTTGCCTGGACTTCAACAAGTCCATCTGTGTCCCCAGCAAGCTTTGAGACAATGATATTTTATAGAATAATATCTTACACCTATGTAAATGTTTTAACTCTAAAATAAACTGATTACATTCCATGAATAACATCTAATATATCTGACAAATAATGAAAAGATTTTTTTTTTTTTTATCAGCAGGAAACCTATGTTATTTTTTAAAATGCACATTTAGATGCTCTAGTAGCTACAGAATCATATCCACTTTGTGCTGTGTGATATAAACTGAAAATATTCATGCAGTTCATGGCTGACACAAATAAGTCACATTTATGAGGTAAGACCTTAGAAATTAAACTTGTCTGGATTAACTACCAGTCAACATCAGATGCTTTCCTGAGCTATGTGTATAAATAGAAGAAAAAGCAAGAAATTTGTCCTTTACTATGATGGGAAAACTTGTAGGGGTAACTTGACTATAAAGAAAAAGAACAGACATAAAATGTCTACTGAACACTGACAGAAGAAAATATCTGCCCCCCTGGGAACTACAGGACTGGGAACTTGGTCTGGGAACCAGGGGCACCCTTGAGGGGTACATTCTGAGAACCAAAGATGTCCTGAAGAACATAGAATCGTAGAACCATAGAATTATAGAATGGCATGGGCTGGAATGGGATGTCAAATGGAAATCATCTATTTCCAGAGGCAAGAACACCTCACTCTAGACCAGGTTGCTCAAAGCCCCATCCAGCCTGGCCTTGAATGCTCCCAGGGAGAGGGCATTTACATCCTCACTGGACAACATGTGTTAGATCTCTCATCAATCAAGTCTCCTAAATTCTTCTCCTCAGAGCTGCTCTCACCTGAAGACATTATCTGCCCAGCCTGTATCTATGCTTGAGAATGCCCAGGCCGAAGAGCAGCACCTTGCACTTGACCTTATTGATCTTCATGAGGATGGCATGGACCCACTTCTCAAGCCTGTCCAGGTCCTTCTAGATAGCATCCCTTCCCTCTAGCATGTCACTTCCCTCTGGAATGCCACCCATCATCAATCTACACTTGGAGCCATTGACCACAACTCTGAGTGCGACATTAAGACAATTCCTTATCCAGTGACTGGTCCATCCATCCATCAAGTCATTTCTCTCCAACTTCACAACCAGAATGTCACGTGGGACAGCATCAAATGCTCTGCACAAGTCCAGTTAGATGACATCAGTTGCTCTTCCTTTATCTGCTGACACTGTACTGTCATAATAAAAGGTCACTTACTCTGTCATGCAAGGCTTACCCTGGGTGAAGCCATGTTGGCTACCACCAATCATCTCATCTTTATTTTCCAAGATGCCATCAATAAGAGTAGAACAGCGAGATGAGGAACAACTTATTTCCTAAGAAAGTGAAAAGTTGTTCAGGAACACATCCTGAGAAACTTGATTTGTTAAAGAAAATAAAGAATACTGGAAACCTCTTCTCTTGACTGTCTCAGGAGGAAATAGAAATTAACAGCATCCATTGGTTGCCTGACATGGCATTCTCTATGCCCTCTTACATCTCTATGATATAAAGACATCCTGATTCCTAACTAAAGTGATGTCTTTCTGAAAAACATCCAGTAGTATCATTTAAAGAGAATAGCTTTTCTGCAATACTGGCTGTCTCCTAAAGCCCAGAGTGACTCCTACCTATACCCTGCAGCATTCCACATCACATGATATGGATCACCTTTGAAATAAGTCTGTGCTACTTCACTCTCCTTTTTGAGCCCAACTCCGCCATGAGGTGGAGGTCTCTTCTGAAACTGCTGAGTTACTGACACTGTTTTCATCATACATCCAAAACACTACATCATCCCAGCTATTCAGATATTCTATCTGAAACCAGGACATTTAGAAAAATAAAGTCTCTGTGTCTTTGTGTATTACCGGATCCTACAGTCCCACTGTTGTGACCCCTGTGTACCTAGAGGCCAAGAGACCATATCTATTGTGACAGACTAAAAGCCTAAGCACAGCTGAAGCAATGCATAGACAGATTAGTGAAAGATTAGTGATAGAAAAGTGAATATTGGTTCTGTGTAGAGCTTTTCATATTGTTGTAGAGAAAATTGTCTTGAAAATGCTGTAGGCTAAATTATTTCCTAAGATTTCAAAGTTTCTTCAGACACTAATCCTTTACAGAGCTTCTAAAAGAAGCATGTGCAGCAGGAACTATTTCATATTCAGAACTGTGACAGTCTTTAAAGAATTCACATACTCCCTTCAGGCCATTTTTTATCCTCAATCCAGGAAACCTAGTTTCTGGCAGGAACTAACTTTTATCATCTTAGTCTCCTGTGGACTCATGTAATTATCATCATAGTACAGAGCACTAGACATGATCATCCTTTAGCTTTTTCCATATTTACTTCCTTCCTTTTCAACTTCCAATCCACGAGACACTTTTTACCATATGCTGACACTTTCAATGACACTAAAGAAAAATAAAAATAACACTACTCACAGCCTTCTTCTTTTATGCACTAAACAGACCATTTTAACACATTTATCCACAGCAATCAAAAAAAAAAGTTGTTCTTGCAGACGGTATGAAGAACAAGACCACCATGGAAATCAGAATGATAAAATATTCTATTTTTCCCAAATAAAGGAGTAACAGGAGACCATCTGCACTGCAACCAAATATCATTATTACTTTAATTATAAGAAAAAAAAACTAAATGCTTTCATTTGTTCAGATTTCTTTGACAGCATGGGTAGTGCAAGTTCAATCACTCAAAAACTAATCAGTCAACCTGAAGTTCCCCTTCAGGGAAAGATGTTCTCTGTTGGTGGAATTGTTTGTTTTTTCTCCTCTTTAGTGATTTCAAGAGATTCTGAGGTGGTGTGTACTGAATGAAGATCTCAGGAGATGAAACAGCTTATAATTACTTGTGAATTAAAACCATTTGGATTTCAAATAGGAACCTCAAAAGAGGTGAAAATGAAAGAAATTTTTTTGGGGAAAAAACAAATGTAATGATTCCTCTGATTCTGAAAATTATCCTTCCAGGCTTATAATAAAGGAGATCTTCAAGGTTGGAATAAATGTGAGTTCCCACTCATTAATATCCCCTTAAAACTGAGACAACAAATTGTCAAAATACGTGACCTAGATGCCTTTCTTTCCTTGAGGTAGGTGATAGCTACTCATTCTTGGCTAGAAATATCTAATTGCTAAGCACAGTTAAATGTTTTGCAGAACCGGAATGAGATGTGACATCTAAAAAGCAAGTTTATACTTGGGTCTATCAAAATTACATTGATTGATTTTGTTTCCAGTTCTTCTCACTGATTCATATGAGTTCCTAAAAAAATGAGATGTGTTCTCAAAACAGTTTTAGAATATTATTTAGGTAATGAAGGAGGGAAAGAATACAGGAGACAGTGCTACAGAAGAAGTACCTCGTGTTATTCTTTACTTCAGCAGAAGTTTCATGAATTTGGGCCATTAACAGCATTTATTGACAAATTTCCATTTCATAGTTGATCATCACATATTTTTTGCTTTGTCAATCACATATTTGATTTTAATTAGCTAATTACTTCTTCTCTTCTACTTTTCCCACCTCATATTAATTGTTGTCAATCCTTTCATTAACACACCTGCACAAACATAAATGCAAAAAGAATACTGCATTTAATTATTTCCATCTTTCAATTTCTTCGCTGCTCTGAGTCATTCTTTGGAGTCCAAGTTTCTTTTCCTGAAATTCAGAGAATCATAGAATGGATTTGGTTGGAACAGCCAGTTCCAGATCACCTATTTCAAGACCTCTGCCATGGGCAAAGTTGCGTACTAGCTCAGTTGCCTATGGCCTCATCCAACCTGGCCTTGAGACCTCCAAGTATAGGGCACCGCAACTTCTCTCAGCAGTTGTGCCAGGGCCTCACTGCTCTCTGAGTAATAAATTTCCTTCTAACATCTAACCTAAATCTTTCCTCTTCCAGTTGAAAACCATTCTCCCTTGTCCTATCACTATCAGATAATGTAAGTAGGTCTCCTTTCTGTTTATAATCTCCCTTCAGGTACCGGCTGTCACAATGAGATCTCAATGGAGCTTTTTTGTTTCCAGCTGTACAAGCTCAATTCATAGAATCATATGGAATGGCCCAGGTTGGAAGGGACCTCAGGGGTCATCAAGCTCCAACATCCCCACCACATGCAGGGCTGCCAACCTCCACATTTAACCTCCAACCTCCACCAGGCTTCCCAGGGCCCCATCCAAGCTTGCCTTGAAGACCTTCAAGGATGAGGCATCCACAACCTCTCTGGGCAGCCTGTTCATGCACCTCACCCTTCTCATAGAACAACCTTCCCTTGATATCTAACCTAAATCTTCCCTCCCTCATCTTAGAATCACTTCCCCTTGTCCTGCTAATTATCTATCCTTGTCATGAGTTGACTCCTCTACTGTTTGTAGGCTCCCTTTGGGTACTGGAAGGCTTCAATGAGGTCAACCCGCAGCCTTTTCTTCTCCAGGCTGAACAGCCACAGTTCCCTCAGCCTGTCTTCATAGTTCCTCCATCACTCTCATCATCTTCATGGCCCTCTCCAGCAGCTCACTGTCTTTCTTGTACTGGGGGCCCCAGACAAATACAGTACTCTGGATGGGGCCTCATGAAGGCAGAGTAGTGAGGGAGTTCCTTCATCATGTCATCATAGGAGAACTGCTCCAGCCCTTTCATCATCTCTGTAGATTCCTCTGGACCCACACCAACATCTTTCTTGTCCTTCTTATGTTGAGGATTCCATTTGTGGACACAGTACTCCAGATAGGGCCTCCCAGCCTGAATCAGCCTTCTTCCTTCATTGTGTTCACTCAGGATGTTGGTCCTTAAATACCATTCTCTCCATTGACATATATTTCTGAATAAAATGTCTGTACAGCTCAGTAAGATTAGCCCACATCCTATTCATTTGCTATTTGTCACCAGCTTTCTTGAGAGAAAAACAAAAACAAACAAACAAAAAAAACAACACTTTTTAATCCCTATCCTTGTATGAGGGTAAGCATGCCTTCTTCAGATTTCCACTTTAATTTTTAGTACATAAGCTGATCAGTCAAAATACAACTGTTATACTAGACCAATTTGTTTTTTTCCTCTTGTAACATTTGTCAGTAGAAGGTGACAATTAAAAGTATTTCCACACTTTGAAAACAAAATCTCACACTGTCATCCACATTTCTGTACCTACACAGATACCTCATACCATCACAAAATGTAACATATTTGACTGTGTTTCCTAAAGGGATATTTTCAGTATAGCACTGAATTTAAATTGCAAACAAATTTTTATGTTTCTATCTACCATTTCCTTTTATTATTAATTGTGATCTGGATTTCCCAATTTCCTTGTAACTCAGTATAAAAGCTCAGTAATAATTTTTAAGCAAAACTGGCTTTTTCTGGTCAGTCTGTAAGCATAGTCAGTCACTAAGGATCCTATGAAATTAAGAAAGTTTAAAGATTTTGTTGTGAGTTGCATCTTGCTTGCCTATTACTCCCTTGTTTCTAAAAATGATGTTTTCGTAATGGACTCTCCATATAGGAAGTTTCTGAGAAGCATTTTATTATTTTTTTTTAATTGCATGTGGAAGAGAAATATTTGCTTGCAATTCAACATATAGGCAAATATCTTTCTAAATATTTTACTAAATTTTCAAATTTCCATCCTCTCTGAAACTTGAGATCAAAAGTAAATTCCAGTATTGCTTGTGACCATACATACCTGGATTCTAATCTCAATGGCATGATCCAGTCCTCATGGACGAGAAACAGTCAGGTGTTGAACTAACAAATTCGTATTGATTTGGACAATCTTATGAAAAATATTAATTACAGTGACATGTACAGTAGACGAGGAAATAATATTTGCTACAGCTCCTTGTAGATCTGATGTAATTTTCATTGCTGTGAGAGTACTGGGAATCCAAAGAATAGGCACAATTATCAAGTTGAATCTAAATAAATATAAAAAGAAACACAAGTAAGTTAATTATATTTAAACACAGAAACAATGAGACAGCATGACATACACAAAAAAATTAAATTTATTTAGCACTTGTCCAATTTCATTTTTGTAAACACAAACATAGTAAACATGAATCCCACTCTGTTTCTGCTGTTTTGCAGACCTAGATCATAGCTACTTTCACCTAAATATTTTCCAGGAAAAAAAGGTATTGTGTAATGAACACTAGTGCCTGAATGCTTGGCTGCTTCTGATCTGTACTGTAATGTGAGGATACGACAGGGAGAGAGTAGTTAGTTCTTCTTGCTATATTGCATTATTGCATATATGCAGGGATACATGAAATATGGAGCAGTTCAGGCAAATCCTCCTCTATTCAGCCATTATCTGTAAATGTAGCAAGTAAATCCCATAAACTTTTTTTCCTAGAGTGTCTCATTTAAAGATGTACCAATTAAAATTATTACATTATGAGAATATTTCTCAAAAATAGTGCTCCAAAATACAGACTTGTATGCACAGTTCAAGTGCACAACTTTCTGAAAGAACAGTTTAGTCATACTTGTGTCTGATTTATAGTAAAAGTATACCTGCTGGAGAAAATAGTTTTTTTTTTAATTCAGCTTCTAAGTAAATTTTAAAACTGAAACTAATCTTTGCACTCAAACTATAAAGTTGTATGCTCATAAGCTTTATAGGCAATGCATATTTCTGTCTGCATAGACAATATGTGCAAGGGCTGCTTCAAAAGTAATGTCTCTTATTTTGTAATGTTGGCCCATGCCATCAGAGGTGGATGACGGTGGTACGGCAGTAGAGGTTGATCCTTCCCACCAACACTGCATGTCATTGCCATGTGACAGGTGGCAGTCTGATTGAATGTCATCTGATGTGGAAGCACAAATGAAACAAAGGTGTGTCACTGAATTCCTCCATTTAGCCCATTCATCAGCACTTTTTGTGCATTGATGGAGCCCAGTGAGTGGATGCAAGCCCAGTGGGCAATCACTGTTGCATTTTGGCAGTAGCGACTGTGACACGAAAGACAAGGCATGCACAGCTGACACCCCACAAAGTGAAGAGTGTCTTGATAAAGTTTAGAAACTATGGTGGCAACACTGTAATATCTCAAAGTTTGTGCCACATGGACACCACTAATGCTCCAACAGGAACAGAAAAGAACACAGTCAGCAAAGCAGCAGTTTCCTGGACTGCATACCATGATAAGATGCGGTGTCATGGCTGTAAGCCAGGGTCAAAATGGCATTCCCTGGAGAAGTATAATATGGAGATTCCCATTGTAGCAGACCAATGAAAAACACTTACAAAGGTCCCTTCCAACCTTAGTCTTCCTTTGGTTCCATGATTTCTGTCAAGGATCTTCCTGAACTGAAACAGGCATCGTAATTGATCATAAATTAAGAGGAGTTCATATTAAATACCATGCTTTTTCCCCAGAGAACAGCAACAATTTAAATTTTTAAATTTAACAACTTAACTCTGGGTTAAGTGAGCTGGAGCTGCTGCTGGGCTGTGTTTGATTAGTAACAGTTTTCTAAGATGTACATTCTGAAGAGATGGGGTATGAAAAAGCCCACCCTGTCTTTCTCTATAAATGCTTTGTTTCTAAAGAGACAAGTTAGAATTCATTTCAACTATTATAGTCACACATAGCAATTCTATGTAATAGAATATAATTTTAAGAAACTCAATTCAAAGGGTTTTGTTTTGTTTTTTGGAAAACACCAATAAGTCAAGGAAAAAGGGGCTCATTGTACAAACAAACACTATCCTCTATCTGGCCTAAGGAAAGCAGTTTCTCTTGCATCAGGCCAAATTACTAGTTGAACTGACTCAACTCAAGCCACAACTAGATCACCAAACATCTGACCCATACATCACTATTATGGAATGTTACCTTCCTCCACTTCCTGACCTACTAATTTATAGGCCATGGAATAGAAGCAGTACTCAGATTTTTTTTCACATTAAAATTTCACATTGTCATCACTATGGTGTTAAAAAAACAAAAACAAACAAACAAAACCCCTAATGTTTCTAGATTTCTTTCTAGATCCATAGTGAGAACTGTCCAATTTCATTTGGCAATCTGCACACAAAATTTTCTAGCAATATTTAAAATATGTAAGTGTCTTTCTTACACGGAAAAAAGGAAAATGAACTAAACTTAACCTGCATAAATATCTTCAGAATTTATTAGCAATTAGACAAATTTATTCATACCACTTAAGGGATGAAATACTGAAGCTTTGTAGTTTCTGCTGTGAGAAAAGGAATAATAAAAGAACATAGAAAAAGTGCTGAAATGGAGCTGTCCTGGTTGCTGAGTTGTACTTTTTGACAGTAAGAAGATTACAGCAGGGCTGGCAGCTGCTACTGTAACGAGATTAACTGAAGCCCCAGAAACAGTGAGCTCAACCGTCCAAGACTTCCAGCATCAGGGTCAGCTCCACTCTGCCACATACATCCTCACAGACTGTGACCCTATTTTGGCAGCCCAATTCCTGGCAGCTTGAATGCTCTTCAGTATCAAGATGCATCACCAAGACACAAGAGACAGTTTACTAGGCTGCGGGTTTCCACGTAACTTGACTAATTTCCCAACACTGAGACTTTACAGCAAGCTTGGGCAAGTTTCTCAACAGCTAATCTAAGTCCCTCCAAAAAGCTCAGAGCAGAAAGTGTGCTGAAATATAAATATGGTGTAAATAATTGCAGATTAATGCCCTGTGCATTCTAAAGAAATATCATTTAAAACTCACACCTGCCATGTAGGAACAAGTTGACAAAAAGATCACTCACAAAAAACAAAGCTTCTTTTTTTGCTAGCTTTTAATTTGACAAATTTATGAAACCCAAAGAAATATATGTTATTTAAAGGAATTTCAATAAAACTCAGAAAGTTGCAGTTGATGTGTCTCTTTCCAATAACCAATTTCTTTCACTGCATGGAGTCCTTCAGATTTAAGCAGAGGTGTGGTATGGACTACAAACAGATTTTGATGTGTTACTTCATGCAGCAACTTTTATTATTTGCAAGTAATTCAACTTACAAAGGGAGAAGTAAGTCAGAAAGCAAATTTACCATGTTTATTCCAAAGTTATTTCCAAGTTTCAGTTGAAATCAGTGAATATTTTCTGGATGATGCTGAGTTTTAAAATGAACCTTTATGGAAGCATAGAAGTTAGGCCAAACATAACAGATGTGGCACACCTGAACTGTGATTTTACTTTTCCCTTTAAGATATTTATGTATGTTTGACATGCTGCAGGTAAATATAATAGTCAGTAAATGTAAGACATTATGGTACTTAAAAATGATTAGTTTTTGAGCATTTAAAAGAAACAGAAAACTCCTCTGCATGGCCAACATCCAGGTGACCATAGGAAAAAAATATATATATTTTATGGAATGTTTTTGATAGCATTGCTTTGACATGGCTATGCTTATTTTACTTTTTTAAAAATTCATTTCTTTTTAGGAAACAAAGAGAATAATGCAAAGGTAAAGCCTTGATGTAACAACTCTAGTTATATCAAAGTTAAAAAATCTGCAAATAAGTATTCCAAAACCAAAAGATATACAGAAAGTTGGAGATGTTATTATTTTCGTATGTAATTCTATACTCTCTTCTGATGCACTGCTTTATACAACTAGTTCCAGAAATATCAGCATCTCAATAGCTTAGCAAGAACAATAATGCTAAATAGTAGTAATCCACACAATAGTCATTCACACAACCAGACTGTGATTTTTCCTTTTGTATAGTTGAAGTTAAACTAAGTTATACTCACCAAGGAAATTGAAACAGAAATTGCACAGAATTTATTAAAACAGTTTTCAAATTTTCATTATACTGTATGAACTTAAAAATATATGGCTTCAGGCTTTGGTAATACTAGAACATAAATCATATTTGGAGGCAACATAAATAAAGCACCTGATTTCAGGGTTGCTTAATGTAAAAACACCACACAGAAAACATTACTGGTCATTCATTAGGTAAGTTAAATTCTAGAAAGGGTTTTGTCTGTTTTTTTGAGTGGAGAGAAAGCTATTTTTAGAAAGATGAGAACTATTTTTAAAAATAGACACTTGGATGTGTTCTTTCCTTCTCTCCACCCCATCAGAGACCCCCATTTAAAGCAGCCTTCCTACTGTTTCCATTCTGAGGGATGACTGGCAGTTCTGGCACCAGACTAAATGAATTTCCTTTCTCCCTCTCTACTTCTTTACAGCTCAGGGATTCGGGGAGAAAGAAGCTCTATATTCTTGAATTTTTTCTTGTTTTGTTTTTAACAAATTCTCAATACTTCTTTAACAAATACCTCAATACTAATAAATTCAATTCATTAAATGAATATTTAATGCATTCCTGTGGGAAATGGGGAGCAGCGTGTCTGAAGGAGTGACAGTGCCTGTCTCTTGGGTGGGAGAACAGCCAAAAAATCATACTGAAACAAGTCACCACTCTGCTCCAACTTCATTTCTTTTAAGGCAGCATCTGGATTAAATGGTTCTTCCTTCCAGATGTACCTCAGGTGTTACTGTAGCATTACAGGGACCAGAGTATTGTCCAGGACACTCACTGAAGATTAGAAAATAATAAGAAAAGCTAAGTGGAAAATAGTTCTTGTGTATCATGAAACAATTGCCTTAAGGCAAAACAAGGAATTATATGAGATCACTTTTGAAACCCAAAGTTTATTTTGTTTGTAAGAACATAAACACAATTTTAGCAATAACATTAAACACTCTGCTCATTTAGAAAATCAGTTCCTGTCTCCTGTATGTTTGCTGTTGTTGTTGTTTTTAAATATATATATTTTTTTTCCTACATGATGAATCTGATATGTTCTCTAAAGGACACTGCAAGACTCTGTTTTAAGGAAATACTTATATTGCTCCAAAAGTCACGTCTCCTTATTTCCATGGAAATCACAACAGCTAAAAAGAGCATAATAACACCATTTGATATAGAAAAGCATCAGCTACAAAGCCTATGTTTCAGCACAGTCACAGTCACCACTACCTCTGTATTTTCACCAGCAGTGAACAGGAGTCTGCACGCTGCTCTTTTAGCAATCTACATCAGTGGAAGTGACCCACTGTCACTGTCACCACTGCTGAAATGTACCACCCACTGCTTCACTCTGCTCACATACAGTATTTGGCCTCCATCAATGTGCAACAAGAGTCAGATAATGTCAACGAGGTACTTACTATTTTTTCCGCACGGAAGAGTTCAGTGACACACCTTTGCTTCATACACTCATCCATGTCATACACCATCCTGTCAGACTGACTCTGCTGCCATTTGTCACACAGCAACAACATGTAATGGGATATCAGCAGGAAGCTTCAACCTTTACTGCCATACCGCCAACATCCACATCTAATATCATGGACTAACATCATAAGACAGGAGGCAGTACTTTCAGAACAGTGCTCCTACATGCTTCTGAGCTCAGAATAAGAGTTGTTTTAAGCTCAAAGGCCTATCATAATAAATGCATGTTAGATTGTATAATGCCCCAAATTGTACCTATAAGTGAAAATAGAAAAATATTGGGATTTTTTTTCACATAATTCAAATGCTCATACTGTATATGGGTACACAATAATTTTTCAGTTCATAATTTTTATCATAATTTCTGAATATATCAATTTCATATGTAGATACAGCTATTGAGCCTAACAGTAAGAGTAACGAGAAAAAAGAACAGCTCCTGGTTTGGCCTATTAATAAAATAAAATCACAACTTTTGATTAACTAGTCATTTATCTGCATGCTGTGAACCATATGGAAGATCTGATAAATAGAAAGCATTGAAAGCCATAAAAGATTACATGTGATAGATACAATGGGAAAAATAAGCACTAACAGGAGTTCTACTCAAAGTATCGCATATGCTTCTGAGGGAGAAGTATGTACCTTAGGACAGCTACTAAGACTATTTTTTATAGTATCTGTTAAACTGTTAAGAAATAAATTAAGGAGGCACTCTTATTATCACTGACATAAATTTAGGATGTAAAGTATCATACGCTATTCTCTTAACAAGTTTAAGTCATGCATTCAACCATGTAAAAACTCATGCTGGAAAGGCTGTTGGAAATGTTTTACATCTTTGGACTTGTATACTTGCAAATGACATACTGAAATAGCTCTACAACCCACACTCTATACATTCAAGTTCCATGGCGGTACACAAGAAAATTTTTAGCATCTTATTTAAAAATAATAAATAAATGAATAAATAAATAAATAAATAAAAGTTACTTTGGAACAGAGTTGTTTACTCTGATGGAAAAGGCAGAATAATAATCAAAATCTATATTAAAAAAAATTGTATGAGATCAGGGCTCTACCGAATCTGATCTAGTTGTAAATTTCTCTGTTAGTTCCAGAGCAGTTGGTTTAAAGGACTGTTAAGGTGCTCTTACAACTCAAACAATACTATGAGTCTATGATTCTATGTTATTTTTTCTGAAGAAAAAAAAAATATATATATACTTCTACTATAACTATGTTCTGTATAGGAAAACTAGAGAAAGTAAAGGGAATTAACAGGGAAAATACTGCAAAAAGAATGTAAACATATTGCTCTCTTAAAGATCTGATTATAATTTAAGTACTGGATTTGAACTAGATGAGCAGGTGGAGAGCCTGAATTCTTCACACTGGTGATCAGCACCTCAGAATTCATTCAAGCACTGAAAAGAATGGACTCTCTCCTCTTCCTTGGATATATTCTCCTGTTACATCATTGCTACAGAATCCCAAACACACACATACACAATAAATAAATAAATAGCACACAGCAACTCTGAAAGCAAGAAATATTTCTGCTTTGTTCTGAAAAATATCAAAAGTTCAAACCGTGTAACTGGAAAAGAGAATTTCTTGTTGTGTTTAAATAACCAGTTGAGAGGGTTTCATTGGAATTAGGAGGGCTACATTTCCCACCAAGCCAAATGAATTTTCATGATCATAATGAAAGGGAAGAACTTCCTGCAGAAAGGCAAGGTCACCAAAATGCATGAAATCAAGTAACTTATCAGTACAAACTCAGATGCAAATATTTCTCTTATTTTAAAACTGAGTGTAATATAGGATATATTCATTGAGTGTACCTCACTAATTCTCCTAAATATATTTATACCAGAAATAGAAGAGTAAAGATCTGTAAAATACAATCCTCTCCACCATTTGTATTCAGACTTTTCATTAATCTCCTGTGATTTCTTCATGCAGATAAAATTTAAAGGAGATTATCTCTCTAGTGGTAATGAGAAAATTTTGAACAGTGGATTAGGTTAAGAAACATCCATGAAAGCATATGAAAATGTTAAATTACCAAAAAAAAAAGCAAAACAAAACATAAAAAAACCCTCTGGACTGAAATTATCTTCTTAGTGATGGAGATGTGCTGTCATTTAAGTGATTAATTGAATTTTATGGATCAAAGTTTGCAAATAACAATATAAAATGGCAGCAAAAGAATTTATCCACAATGAGAACCGTTGAAGATCAAATCCACATTTTTACATATCATGTCTGCTCAAAAGATAGTAGCTTTTCCCTCAGCTCATTTATAAGTAGCTTTATGGTCAAATCAAGTTATGAATAGAACTAGTCAAACAATAATACAGTATGAAAAATGAACCAAAGGAATGCAACTGATTTTGTATAAAAATATTAATCTGAAAGAATTCTTGAGGTCATAAATTTCATTAAGGAGCTTAGAACTGCTAGAATTCATGACAGCATTTCTCAGTCCTCTATTGTCATTTCTAACACAAGTTTATCTAGAAAAATAAAAAAGAAGAAATATTTTAAACTATTGTCAACACATTTTCCTCCAATTGTGACTTGCAGTCACCACTACAGCAACGTATCTCAAGTTAACAGCAACAGCTACACTGCTATATTTAGGAAGTAAGCAAAAATACAAACAACTCAGAGAAAACAAAAATAAAGCATAGCAAACACACAGGAACAACAACGGACATTAAAACTTTCTGATAGTGTGCTCAAATATCTTACAGAGTTGGCACTATTAGGTTATCAGGTTGTATTGCCAATAAAGAAGTGTGACAACCACAAAAGAAAGGTAAGACTAGATAGTGAAAACTATACCAAAGAAGAAAAACAGACTAAATGATCATTAAATAATAAATTTAAATAAGTAGCTGGAACTCTGAATATGATAAAATATAATAATGTAATATTACAGAATCATAAAATCATTTGAGTTGGAAAGTACCTTTAAAGATCATCAGGTCCAAGTCCTCTGCAATAAACAGGGACACCTACAACTGGATCAGGTGCTCAGAGCCCCTCCAGCCTGACTTTGAGTGTCTATAGGGATGGGTCATCCACCACCTCTCTGGGCAACATATCCTAGTGCCTCATCATGCTAACTGTAAAAAATCTTTTCCTCATATCCAGTCTAATCTCCCTTCCTTTCATTTGAAACCATTTATCTTTGTATTACCAGAACAAACGCTGCCAAAGAGCATGTCCCATTTCCTTTAATAGTCCCTGTATAGACACTGAAAGGCCCTATATGTATTCAAAATCATGTTGTAGATGGCCCCCAAATGAATGAAGATGGATCAGCAAGCAAAGTAGCAATATGATTAGCCATATTGGGCTGCATCTACACTGAATGTATACAGTTCCTCTCTCTGTGTCCCATCTATCTGCTGGAATAAAATTTCCACAGCAAAACAGTGTGGCCAGGAAGCCAGCAGGGAGTCATGGCAAAAATTTTTAATAGGGCATCTGGAGATCCAGAAACAGAGAATAAACCACTGTCAGGAAACATCAACTATTCAACATAAGTAGAAATTTGCAGTTCTTATTTGAGCATCAGGAAGATAAACTACTGAACTATACTACTGCACATTGTGAAATCATAATATCTACAGTTCATTTATGCAGATAGAAGGTACTGCAAATTCTACCTGATTCCCAAAGTGGAAAGGTTCCTCAGATTTAATGTTCTATGTAGACTAATTTCTAAAGCTTCCCATTACAGAGGTGAGCAGACATTCAAACCCAGGTTTCTGTGAAAACAAAGACCACCATTCAAATGGTCTGGCATGAAACTTTTTAATATGTGCTGCAATTGTATGTCTTTACCACTAATTTTGGCACCAAGAATAATAGTATATGTTGCAATCATCTTTCATGGTTATTTCAGTATGCAGCATGACAAGCATCTAAATTCCATGTCAACTGAAGTTTAGCTTTGACCAATGTACAGATAGCATAACATCAAAGTATTCAAAAGGAAAAATAATTATGCTTTAAGACACAATGTTAAATTCTTACGTTTCTGTGCAATGTGTTTCTGAAAACGTGCTGATATATAACTTAAACTGCAGTGTAATTTTTTTTTTTTTTTTCCAGGGAATGAGCTCATCACTGACTTGTAAAGATCAGTTTTGCATTACTTAAGCAGAACTATCAGATTTCACCAGTAAAATTAGTTTATTAGCTAATTCATCATTCACCTAAATGTTGTGCTACTGCTTTTGATACTTCATAACTCTGAAATGAGGCCACCTTCTTGTAATAGGTACTACCTCATCTTCAGCATATGCTAAATCAGAAATAATGTTGCTGTAGCTGTTGATACAGTTTGGTTCCTTTTTTAACCTTCCTGACTCATTAATTTCAGGAAAATAGAAAGGATAAAACAGAATACATACACATCTTCAATGAAACAACAGTGTATTTAGAGTGAGCATATGAAGAAATAAGTGTTGTTTTCATCTGCACAGTTCTAATGCTCCACTTTCTGGTTTTGTCTGTTTCGGTATGCTGATGAAATAAAAGCATAAACACACTGAAACTTGAAAAATGGCCATTATCTGGTGAGTCTAAGCTATGTATAGCTTTGAACTTGAACTGACAGATTATTTTTGTTGTGTGTACATGGGGGATGGGAGAGAAGATATTCTATTTCTTTTCCAGTAGGACTCCTAGTCAGATGGAAGATCTGACGTATGCTGCAGTGACATATTAAAGAGACAGTACAAAACTTTTGACTTTCAAAATAGATGTTTTCAGAATGAACATTAACTATTTTTTCCTCTAAATAATTATCTAAATATAATGTTCATATAAAGTTACTAAAGTGTGAAGTAGTAAATAACAGAAAACTCAGTACAGCTAGAGTTTCCAAAGTAATTAACAAAAAGCATATAAGTACTAACTATAAACTAAAAAATGCTCTTCTTTTCTTGACAGCGTTCTTCAAATTGAAGTATTTATTTCTTTTTTTTCCTTTTTTATAATGTACGTTCACAGCATCTGTAATAATTTACTGCGCCCACTCTTTATTAAATAAAGTCTGCAACAACTTGAATTCTGCTGAGCTAAAGAAACATATTTTATTTGATTTTTCTAAGAAATTAATGTAGGATCTGGTTGAGATCTTGTCACTGAAGTGAATGTTAAATCAATTTTCAGAAGCTTCTAAATACCACATAACTTTCAACTGAATAATCAGCAAGGAATTTATTCACTTAACTAACGCAATGAACTCACAAATAGTGCTGCATTTGTCAGTGTACCTTCTTAAATTATTCATCAGTGCGTAGGGAAAGCTGTGAACTGTGGAACATACGCTTGTCTTTGACAGTCTTTGTTTTGTGTGTGTATGTGTGTAACATCTGTGTAAAGTGCATTCATCCACCCACATTTTGTGTTCTATAGGATCTTTTAAATTATAAACAGAACAAATATCTGTTTCATAATCCTGCCAGCACTGATCATCAGCCCTTAGAAAATTCCCTACATGAGCAATCTTATTTGGATCTCAAGAATCTAAGTTTCAATAATTTAAATAAAGTATCTAAGTACCCTAGAAATTTAAAATAACCAGACAAATCAGCAACTCAAGAGCTAAACTAAGACAATACTAATTAAATAAGTAAATGCTGGCAACTGTCAGGGTAAGACAAACCTCCAAAGTATTTAGTCAGATAATATAATGAAATCTTTATATGTACATTTTACTGCCTTAGGAAAAATGCATTCTCTTTGATAATTCCAACAGCACCTCTAAAACTACCTTCCTCATTTCAGTTGAGGTAATCTAGATTTCTAGTATAACGTACAACTGTAGTTAATTGTCAGCCTCTCTTCTGTAAATACAAGTTGCCATTCAGAAGCTAATGCTTCTATGGGAAACCATTCCATTGTCCTCAACAGTTAGGCAGTCTGAGACTGTACCTGGATACAGAGCTGCTGCACAAGGTGGCTTTCTGTAGAAAGACATTCACAGGCTATGTTGAGCAAGAGAAGCATGAAAACAGAAGCTGGAAAATAATATAAGTGGAGCAGCCAGTATCAAGGAGTTCCCAGCAGGAGGCGGGCTTCCAACTTACTGATATTTGCGATCACAACCAAGGCAGCATGTCCACCTTTGGAGCTGCAATATGTTTGAATGCACTGCACCATAGATGCATTTCTTGTTTCAGGAAATACTGTTTGTTTCTCTAGTTTCCTGTTTCTAAAATGAAAGAAAAAGTACAGACACTGTTTTTCCCAAGTGTAAAGTAACATAATGCCTGCAAATATTTGAAAAAAATAACCATGTTCAAATATGCATTCAAAAAATAAGCATTTGCAATAGGAAAACCGTGTACCTCAGATGCCAGGTTGAGAGAAATATTCCCACAGATTACATGTTCATTCTCTTTTTCTTATCCTTTTTCTTTGATTGAATATGTTTATCTTCCCATTTTCTTCCACATCACTCCCATGGGGAAAGACAGATTGTCTTCTCGGCTCGAAGGCAGGTTGTCTTGTGAGGTACTTGTAGCTTGAAATTTATTATTTGCTGTAGATACTAAAATAGAAATACCTCATATCCCAGCAAAACCCACACATTAGACTAACATGACATTTGGGTGAAGCAATCAGATGTAACTTCTGGCATAAGAACTCACAATTTTAAATGTGAATTGTCTTCTTCTAGAGGGTAAAGTGAAATCCTCCATCAAAAGTATAATTTATTGTGGTGTCAGACTTTATAAAACAGACAAAAAACACATCTCAAGACAGAGCATAACAAGCAGCAATTTCTTGAGTGCTCCTCTCTCACTGATCCTAACAAAAAGAAAGCCTCAGCTCAAATATATTTGGAGACAATTTTTCACAAAAAACAGATCGCTTTCTTTCTTTTACTTAACTTTGCATTTAAGTATCTTGTCTACCTCTTTGAGAGTGTTGTAATTTACAGACAATGCTGAAAAAAAAAAAAAAATACTGAAAGAAATAATTTCCCTAGTAGCAAAATAAGTAGCTCTAGCTATACATGCAACAACTCAACATTGCATAACGAGAAAGGAATAGCATACCACTGCATTATTGCCATGATCTCACTCTTATCCATTAACTATGGAAAATGCTCTTGTTGTTTTCGCAAGTGCAAATGACACAGTCTTCTCAAGACAAAGAAAGAAAGAAAAAATATATTCATGTTTACCAGGGAATGATTTTAAGGCTGAGGTGCTTTTGCTGCGAGCAGTTCTCGACAAGTTAAAATGCCTTCTCAGAGCTGGCGATGTCATTTCTCAAAGAACTCAAGTAACTAACATGTCACTTGCTTTAAGTCTCAAGCGTTTTCCAAAAGTTAAATGAGATTAGAATTTAGACAACAAACATATGTATTTCATACCTATCCTACTATTCTTCATTCAATTAAGCACCTGCAGCATTCACCAACAGTTTAAAAATAGTGTTTTCTCTGAGTCACTCTTACTGTTTTCTTACAGATTTCTTCCAGATATTATAATGCAAATGTAATGACCAGAGAGATGCACAAAATTCTAGGACATCTATGTATAAACATACAAGTTTATATGAAAGCATATTGACCCATGAAAAAGTGGAGTTTTAATGTGTAAACTAGTTGAATCATTGCTCGCCATTTCCACAGTATAATGCAAGACACCCAGAAAACTTTTCATTTAGAGCAGGCATGCCCAACCCACAGCCTATGACTTGCATCCAGCCCAGCACATCCCACTCTGTGGCCACCCCTGCCCTGGCCATCTTGGCTGCAGCTCTCTCCTCCAAGGAACCCAGCCTTGCCCTTGGTGTTTACCCATCACTCATAATAACTGAACATCTATGTGTGATCAGCAATGTTTGTGTTGAAACCAGGACACGTGGAGGGCACAGTTGTGAGAATCCTTCTTTGTTTTTTTTTTGGCTCAAAGCTTGCTTCCTGAGGTTTTTCTTGTGATAAAGACTCTGAGTGACTTGTCAAGGAGGCAACTGATGGGTGCTAACTGTGTGACAATCGATATCGATTTGGGAACATTTGCAAGCCCCTTCCCCCAGAGCTGCTTGCTCTGTAGAAGAGCGGAAGAGAGTGCTCAGCAGTGTTCACTGGCGGAAGATCTGGCCTGTGGCCAAACCGATCCAGCTAAGTATGGAAGTCTGGGGGATGATACCATTGTATCCTGCGAAGGCAAGATGCAAGTTGGTGCCTCCCTGCTCCCTCTTATCTTCTGGCAAGGCCAGAAAGATAAGAACAAAGGAGGTTCCTGCTGAGATCCCAGAGCCAGAAGCTGCCACCGCAAGAAGAACTGACTCAACCACCTTGGGTTTGAGCTGCCACTCAAAGGAGAGCTGACTCAACCACTTTGGATTTGAGCTGTCACTCCAAAAATAGCTGACTCAACCACTTTGAAAGCATTGAAAAAGGGCCATCATCACCATGGTCATGGTCGTCCTTCGTCGTCGTTGGCAACAGGACAACTCTGCCTGATGACCCACCGCTACTGAAGATCAAAGACTGAACTACGAACCACGCTGGATCCATGGTGGTGACTATGTCCCTCTTGCTGCCTATAAAGACTCCTTGCTGCTTCTTCTTTTCTATCTTTTCTATCGCCCTCCTTCCCTTCCCCATTACCCTAATTCATAATAGTGTCCGTCCTCCCCTTCCCCATTTCCCTGATTAAGATTTGTAATAAACTGGTCGGACCAACATTTGAACCGTTGCTTCTTAATCTCACGCCGGGTATATAGATAATAAAAGAACCTCCTCTCCCTCCTATAAATTGGAGCGAGACAACAGTGCACTGCTGACTCAAGTTATGGAGAATAACTGTGAGCATTTTGGTACTTTGCCTGAAAAATGTCCTGTGAACAGTGAAAAGTATGCAGTTGTGCTTTCCGTTTTGATAAAGGGATTTAAGAATAGGTTTCAAGAGTGCTGAAAATATGATTAATTTTGAGGTATAATTGTTACTCCATTTTCAGTCAATACAAATACATTACTTGCAAACTTTTGAATGGAATTTATAGAGTTCAATCAGATATTTTAAACAGAGAAAAATATCCTTACCAGAGAAAAATTTCTCTCACTTCACGGTCACATCTTATTCGTGGCATCACTTTTTGGTAGTACATACATTTGTAAAAAACTGTTTTCAAAGATGATGCAAAGGAAGAGTAACAAACATTTCATCAGAAATCTCTGACAAACAGTTTGAGAACTCAGTAAGAATTGCAATAACTTACATCTAACTTGATATGGTAGTTTCACAAAAAACTAGTTCAAGTATCCCACTGGTATTAAGTTTTTATTGTCCTCTTTCCTTAAGTTTTAATTAAAAATTATTTTTTAAAAGTTCTGTTGCTTATATACATTAGCACTATTATACATTTTATATACAACCCAAGACAGATTCTCTATACTCAGTGCAGCCCAGGCAAGCCAAAAAGTTGGACACGCATGGTTTAACTAAAGGCCCTGGTTTTGTATTTGCTGCAGAAACAAAATTCACAGTGGGACTGAAGTACTCATTGTCTGAGAGATGTGCTGACTCCAGAAGAGATCTATAGAGCATAAGCGTGTCAGTGCTTATTGAATAAGATAAAGTGGATGGAAAGACTGGCTCAAAATGTTAGAAATCATATGACTAGACATTATCAAAACATCACAAGATAGGTTTTATTCTGTGTGTTCTCTTTTCTGGGAAGAACAGACCTGCCTTCATATGTTTTAGTCCAGTTTGGTACAACTATCATTACTGGCTTGCAGTATTTTTGCATGCACATTTGACCTACAACTCTTCAGGTTACACAACTACCTCATAATTTAGGAGTTACATCAGCCAAATCAATTTAATTTAATTGCTATTAAGAATGATATTATCTGGCTGAGATTGCACTGGGGCCAAGGGATTTATGCAGCACAGCACAGGCCTGAGGGCCATGCTGTTTAGGCAGCATAGCAGGGCAGCCTTGGGCATGATGGAATTAGCACAAGTGTGGATCACCAGCTCCTGAGAGCACAGTGGTCTCCAGAGAAGATCACTATCTAAGGTTATCCCTCTTTTCATCCTTTACCATACAAAAACCAGAAACTTCTCACTAAAGTTTCTAGTTGCCTCAGTTTCACTGCTGACTCAAAGACAGTGCTACCGATTATTGTTCTTGACAGAAAGGAGAAACAGAAGTTGTATCACAGTCAAGAGAATCATAAACTGCACAACTACAATATAGTCTTATATCTTATATATATATAATCTTATAATCTTATATAAATCTTGTATTAAAATTGTTGGTATCTGAACACTAGAAAGTTAGATCATGTGGTATGTCAAAAGGTATTGCAAAAGGAATGCAGTTGGGTTGCATTTTCAGTGGAGAAGTGAAAGCAAACAGAACAGTAAGGAGGGCTATGATTTTCTTGCTCATTCAGTAGTGATTCAATTGCATTAACGTATTCTTGTTTCATTTCACCTGTTTTGAAACCAGTCACATTTATTTCTCTTTTCAAACTGATGTGTCCAATACTAAATTGAAGAGAGCCAAGAGCACAGTTGTGATGATGTTGTCAAGGAAACTACTTACTTTGTCACTATACATTCACAGAAACCTCTTCTTTTATTAAAAAAAAAAAAAAAAAAAAAAAAACCAAACCAAACCAAAAACACCAAACTGATAATAATGGAGAAAGTCACAGCACTTGCAGAAGGTGCAAAGGATGAGAAGCACACAAAATTAAAAAACAGTCTGTCAGTAAATTGCAGGTAGAAGTCACTGCACTCTGCAAAACAGCTAAACAGCCTTCTCTGACTTGCATTCTGATCCTTTATTCTTTATAAAAGAGACAAAGGAAACACTGAACAAATGTTTCTTCCCCTTCATGTATTAACAGAGACAAGTTTACAGCAACTGTAATTTAATATGTCTTTCTTCATTGCACTCTCTCTTAGAGACAAAGAAATTGAAAAACAAACATTTAATTGAAATGTTCTCCCACCTGTGTTTTCAGCAAAGATCAGTAATTGCTTTTTTTGCTCTCCATTCTTTGGAATCTCTCTGCTTGTCTGCTCAAATGGCTACAGCAAATGAATTAAAACCAACAGCACAGCAAAACAGAAAGAAGGGCTGATGGAATCCTGAACATCTTCCTAGTCCCAGCGCAACAGACCCAAGACAGGATTAGTTCTCACTTACGCCAGCAGATATGTGTCTAGCCTGTTCTTGAAATTCTCTTGCAGCTCTCAATTCCTTAACAGCTCTCAATGATCTCTGATTTCAAGTTGAAATTAGGCAATCATTAGATTTGCTTTTTTAATATCCAAGATAAATTTCACTTGTTGCAATGTAATCCTATTGCAACTATATTAACACAGCTTTCTCAGTGTGAAATAAAGCTGAATGCTTAAGTCCTGAGCCTCCAATTCATTCTTGTCTTTAAAATACCTGTCCCAGAACTTAATGTTATGTAAATCATGAAGCTAATGAAGCAAGTTAGAAGAAGAATCAGAGCCTACAATATATAACATTGCATATTTAACTGACCTACTGTCAGGATTATAAAGCATTCTAAACTTCCTTCAAGTTTTATACCAGGTCATTGCTGCTGTATTTATATTCACTTTTGGAAACTATTTGTCAGCCTTACCAGATCACGTATCAGTCACTTGACAAGTGAAAACTGTGACATGTCAATTAAGTGTAAATTACTTAATGTTACTGTAACAGTTAAACAGGCTTCTATCAGCCATGGAAATACACAAGAATTTCCTCTATAGTGATCTATAAGATTCCTATGATGTTGTGTTTACATTAAACATGATGAGAGGAAACACAAAACAAGTTAATATTATGTAAACCCTCAATATATTTTCCTTTCCCTCTTCTTTCTCTGGCAATCTCAGTAAAATCAGCTCATTTCCCACATGGCCTACCAGTGATTACTGTTTGCATGTTAACAACATTTTCCAAGTCAGCCTAATGTTTCAAGTGCAGCTAAACACTATCAACATTGACCGTAAACTATTTATTGTTGTGTAAATAGTCACATCATGTTGATATATAACTTTTCTATGTGAATGCCTGTTACTTAAAATTCTAAAGCCATCCAGAGCATCTTTGAGAAGTCGGCTTCTTCTCGAAGAACAAAAGATCTTCCTGAGTTTTGGAAATTTTTATCCTTCCCATTTTTTGAAATATGTATTTTTCTCATATTTTCCTTCTTAACACTGAAATATTAATAATGATGGATGTGTATATCGTAGTTTCATTCAGAATTTTCATAGTGCTTGCCTATAGAGGCAACTGAAGAGCTGTACTACTGAGCAGCATGAGACAGAAAGACCCTCTATCTACAGCTGCTCACTAGTGTGCATAAACACAACATGAAACACTAGGCACAATGCTTGATTTGATGTGAAGCCAACTAAGCTGGATTACCAGATCCATATGATAGTGCAGAAAACAAGGTACTTCCTTATTTGGCACTGTTCTCAAGGTTTTTTTATTTTATTTTTGTTCTTTACAATAACATCAAATCTGTGCCTTTGCCAATAGCAGAGCTAAGAGAGCAAACATATTTCCTGTATTTGACTTAACAATGAGAAAAAAAAGAATGAAAGTAATGATGACAAAAAGCATAGCTTGTGTCTAAATCCCATTGCAAAGCATCATTTTCAGTTACTCTAGACCTGAGCACAACTTAAGGCAAAGGAAAATGCCATAAATGTCATAAATAGGTAAATTTACAAAAGGTGGTCGAATCACTGTCTTATAGAAAATAGCACTGGAGAGAGAAAGGAAAAAATAACTCCAGTTTCATTAATGCCTACACAGCATAATGCAGAGACCTCAGAATACTGTACTCAAGGTTGAAACAGACACAAGCCAAAACTTCAAGCCAAAGGCCAGGTAGCACAGATGTCATGCTTTTAAAAGAAAGTAATCACACTGCTGTTGGAAACACAAAACATTCTGTATTATACAGCAGATCCTGGACAACTGCTTATTTCATGCAGAACAGCTAGACTGTTTATAGACTTCAGATTATTAGGATCTCAAACCCTAACACACCTGACCAATAAGCAGCAGATATCACCACTCTTTCCTTTTGGTCTGAAAAATATGAAGCTACTTTTCTGGAAGCAATAAAAAATAGCAGAAACCTATGTTCTAGTTAAAATAAAGGTCTTCTCTAAATTAATTTAGAAAGAAAAGGGATAGCAATCAGCTCACATAAAGTTTGCACTTGCTTTAAAGCACAACATAGAACTACAACTGGACTGATGAACCTAAGATTTACCTTCTTATATTCCTATTACCATTAGTTTTATCCTGTAAACCTTAATCTGAACTTTACCAAGAGATTATGTCCAGTTTTTATTCCAAGAAAAACCTTGTGCCCTTCTATAACTCAAAATTGATCTGAGCTTCCTTCAGACGTTACCAGAAGACATAATGGGATACAACTGAAAAACAAACATTAGAGAAGTTACTATTACATACTAGTACTCTAATGGTTGTACATCCTCATTACTGTCATACTGATAATATCTGCAGTTACTGACTTTTTGTCAGTAGAAGTTTTTCAGACTCCCAAATATGACCCACACTAACTTTTAGATCTCATTTGCTTTGTCATCCCAAATCCAGATTTACAACACAGATGGGAAAAATGAGCTGGCATACCATAAAAAATCCATCAGAGTGCTGAAAATTTTGGCATTCGTCCATATTTCACAAGCAGGTAACCAGGGAGAATGATAGTGCTTGAATACGTAAATAATTGAGACTGCTTAAAGGAGTTGGTACAGTAGGATTCATTGTACTTGATATCCAGATCACATAACTTACTAAAGACTTGCCAATAAACACATTTCCTTCTTTCAGTTGCTACATACTCCTTTCAGCTGTGCTACACTGGTGGTCTTCTCTCATTATTTTCTGCGGGTACCATGAAATATGAATTTCACTCCCTGACACTTAGATTGACAGCCAAAGTCATATTGCTCTAGGACACTGGCTTACTCATAAATCAAAGAAAAAAATATAAAACATTGTATAAACTGGTCCTAGAATCTTCACACTGTCTACTTAAGTATTTTAAATTAGTTTTATCTTAACTACATAAAACACCAACCAGGGATTAAAAAACAAAACAAAACAAAAGTCTAAGGAGGTATCTAATTCCTTCTGCTAAGACCATCAAAGGACTACAAGCAATTTTCCTACATGATTCATAGAGTGAAAAGGAAAAGAGACCTTTCTTTGTTTTTTTCTGATTGTTTGTTTTTGTTTTTGATACACGTTTCTTCAGTAATTGCTTGACTTCCAACAGAAAGAAACTATTCTGAAGAAAAGTCCTGGTATACTCATCCATTCTTACTGCCTTCACTTAGTATTTGTTGACAATCACTAACAAAGATAAAATCCTGACCTAAGGATGTAACGTCATGGTCAGGCTTTTTTTAATCATAAAAACTTTCCCCTCACCTTAGAGATGAGCAGTTTTGAGAGCCCTTGTCAAAGAGAAATGATGGGATGGCTATGGGATGGCTGGGATGGCTATGGCAACATTGCTCAGGAGGATAGGGATGGTATCAGGAAAGCCAAGGCACAGCTAGTGCTAAACTTGGTTAGGGATATGAAGAATAACAAGAAGAGTTTCCAGCAGGTACATAAAACTTCAAAGAATGGAAAAAGAAATTGTAAAGCCCCATATGAGTGAAACAGGGGATCTGACTACAACTAACGTAGAAAAAGCTGAGATCAACAACTTTTTGCCTTATGTGTTACTGAAAATTGTTCTTACATACCTCCAAGCCATGGAATCTTAAAGCAAGAGGCTAAGGTGATTAAATACCACCAAAAGCAAGAGAAGATGAAGTTCCAGATCATCTGAAGAATCTGACCAGTCAGCTTCACCTGATGCTCACCTGATGGTATTGGTGGATCAGTTGATATCATCTACCTTCAAAGATGGAATTGATGGATGGACTAGTCAGAGGATAAAGGAGTACCCTGGATTGTGATACCCAGAGAGTTGCAGTCAATGGCTCAGTGTCCAAGTGGAGACTAGTGATAAGTGGTTTCCCTTAGGAATCTGTACTGGGACCAGTAGTATCTAACATCTTTGATAGTGCTGTGGACAGAAGGATTGAGTGCAGCCTTAACAAGTTTGACACCAAATGAGTGTTGGTTGACACTTCAGAGAGAGGACACACCGTCCTGAGGAACCTTGATAGGCTGGAGATTGGTCCATGTAAATCTCTTGAAGTTCAACACGGCCATGTGAAAGACCCTGAATATCAGTACAGACTGAGTGACAAATAGATTGAGAACAGCCCTGCGGAGAAGAAGGTAGAAGTGGATGAAAACTGAACATGTGACTGCAATATGTGCTTGCAGCAAGGAAAAATAATTATATCCTGGGATACATAAAGAGAAGTATAAACAATAAATCCATGAAGGTGATTCTTCCCCTCTTCCCCATCTTCATGAGACCCTGCTTGGAGGACTGCATCCAATTCTGGATATCCAGTACAAAGAGAGACACTGAGCTCTTAGACTGAGTCCAGAGGAGGAACAGAAGGATTATCAGGAGGCTGGAACACATCTCATATAAAGAGACACTACAAGAGGTCGGGTTGTTCAGCCTAGAGAAGGCTCCAGCAGTAATTTACAGTAGCCTTTCAGTATTTAGTAGGGATCTATTGGAAAGACTGGAAGTGACTCTTTACCGTGAATTGGAGACATAGGTGGGGATAATGATTGAATACTGAAAGGGAAAATTTGGACTAGATACGAGAAATTTTTTACTATGAGGGGGATGCACTAAAAAGTTGTGGATACCTCACCCTTAGAAAGACATGTTGAATGGGTCTCTGAGAAACTCAGTCTAGTTTGCTGGCTTGTAGAAGAGGAGGTGAAATTAAATGCCTTTGGAAGTCCTTTCCAATCTGCTCTGTGATTTTGTGATTCTCTTACACAGGGCCATATGGAGGACACATTAGACCATGCAAGTTGCAGTGCACCAGGTGAGACAGTCAGGGAAGTTTGTGGCACAATTGTGATAACGTTTTAAAGAAATGACAGAAAACATCTGGGAGTGAACAGAACAAGGAGAGAATGAGGGAGCAGACAAGGAAGGATGAGGGAACAAAAAGGACTGGGAAACAAGAATGGAAATCCAGAGTAGGAGAAAGTACTTCATGGTGAAAAAAAGTGCTTCTGAAGGTTTCTGAAGGACCCTCACCATGACAGACTAAAAGAATAAAGCAGCAAAAAGAAACCACTGTGCCTTGTCCACAACCCTACTCGTACTACCCATCATTTTGTTGGAGAGATTAAAAACTTTGGCGATAACAGCAGGGAGGAGTGGAGTCTGAAGAAGTAAAGTTGAGCTGTTTAGGCTAGACAGGCTGAGAGGGCAGGATTTGAGCAATCAGTAGTCTGGGTGCATGGCTGCTAGCTATAGCCCATTCAAAAATACTAGTCTTGCAAAAACTGCTTAAGATGTGAAAGATCCAAGCAAAAGCATCCTGATGACATTTTTACTACAGGTGGGCACTAGAAAGCCCATTTCATCATTGCTTGCAAGGCAAGTTAGTCCATGTGAAAATTATGTAGGAAAAGTGTACATGCCAGGAATTGAGCAACAAAATAGCACTGAAAAATAAATTTGTCAGGCAAAAAGGAATAAGTAAAAAGAGAGAAAAAAAAAAAAAAAAAGTCCAACAGGAGCAAGAGAGCAAAAAATCTGTATCTCTTTTGCCCTCACCCTGGTCTTCTCTCCCAGTTAGGTCAGCTAGTGTTGCACTAGCACCAGCAGCAGTTCTATAACGCATGTTCCCAAAAGAATTGTAACAAACTACAGAGCCTGCTTAGTTCAGGGCATATGGAGAGCTTCAATTACCTCAACATGACTCTGGAAATCTTCCCAGAGCATGCATATGTCCCTTCAGCATCATCCCATGCAGTACAAATTAAAGAAGACTCTGATGATTAATTGCAGCCTTTGAGTCAAGTCTAACAAAGTCAGATTCTGCACCACACTAGGACAGTGAAGGTACTCCATAAAAAGTGTGTATAATTTTTTTTAGATTATTCTATGTGCATAACTTGTTTTATGTTAATACCACTTTCATTGAATGTGTAATAGAGGTAGGTAGATGAACATTAAAAAAAAAAAAAGCAAGTACATAGAAGGGAGAAATGAAGTGATTTCTCTATGAAAAACAGTCCTACTTAATGGATTTTCTCCTCTTTAATTAACAAAAAATGGTAACATTGCAGAAATTAGATGTTGCCACGTAAATTATATCCTTGATTTTTTTATCATTAAAAGTAACATTCACTTTTGCTGATATGTACCTCCCAGAGGGACATTTCTAGGCACTATGTATAATAAAATATGAAAACTCTATATACACAAGTTTTGCAAAAAAAATCAGAAATCTTTGTAACTTTCCCTGCAATATCAGCTTCTATCAAGCAGCATAGATTTCTTAATTTGTTGCGAATCTTATGGATTCTATTGCACAAAAAATTAAACTCTTAGTTCTGCAAATACTTATATCCCAGATGTAGCATAGTATCCACCTTTAAGATTTTACTTCCCATTTTTTGAATCTGTGAAGCTGAGTTGAATTCAGAAATATTGACAATGTATAGTAGCCCACTCTATCCATAATTATCAGTGCTTTCATCATTCAGAAGGTGCGGCACATTTACATGTTAGATGAAGGACACATAATTTACACAAGTTGAGCCACTCTAGATAAAATGCTCTCCTGTATCCTCTCTTAGTAGCCAGGCTCAGCTCCCAGTTATCTATCCTCGTGACTTTAACAGGAGATGGAGACAGGAAGATACAGACATCATGAAAGAAACTAATAGCACATAATTTTTAGCTTAGAAAGTCACTGATTGATAGGCAAAATAAGAGAATGAAATCACAGAACCACAGAATCACAGAGATTGGAAAGAACCTCAAGACATCGTTGAGTCCAATCCCCTTAATAAAGCAGGCTCCCTACAATAAGTTGCACAATAGTTATCCAGAAAGGTCCTGAATATCTCCATACAAGGAGACTCCACAACTTCTCTGGGCAATCTGTTCCCAAGTTCCATCACCCTTACCACAAAGGTTCTTCCAGATGCTACCATGGAACTTCCTGTGTTCAAAATTAGGCTGTTACTACTCGTCCTATTGCTATGGACCACTGACATGATCCTCGCCTAATCAATCTGCTCCCCACCTTCCTTTAAATATTTATAAATATTTATCAGATCCCCTCTCAGTCTTCTTATACAAAGGCTGAATGAACACAGTTTACTCGGCCTTTCCTCATACATAAGATGCTCCAGGCCCTGTATAAACTTTGTGGATCTCCACTAGACTCTTTCTAGGAAATCCTTCCCTTTTTTGAAGTGGAAAGCCCAGAAGTGGAAACTGTAGTGTAAATATGGCTTCACCATGGCAGAGTAGAGCACACGGATCACCTCCTCGCTCTGCTGGCCACACTCTTTTTATTGCACCCAAGGATCCCACTGGCCCTCTTGGCCACAGTGGCACACTTCTGCCTCATAGCCAACCTGTTGTCCACCAGAACATCCAGCTCCTTCTCCACAGAGCTCCTCTCCAGCAGGTCATCCTTAACCTATACTGATGCAAGTGGTTATTCCTCCCCAGGTTCAAGACTCTAAATTTGTTCTTGTTAAACCACATCACATTTTTCCCTGCCCAATTCTCCACTCTGTACAGGGTTTGTTAAATGGTAGCACAGCCTCCTAGTGTGTCAACTACTCCTCTCAGCTTTGTATCATCAACAAACTTGCTGAGGGTGGACTCTATATCTGTTCATCCAGGTCATGATGAAGTATCTTATGAATCACAAATCCACATTTAAATACTGAAATACATCACTATTAAAAGTATTGGAGTGTTTCAGAAATAAGAAAAAAGCTGCTGTATAACTTCCAAATGTTGTTACATTGCCACTGGGCTTTTCTTTCGAAAAAGAAAAAATAAAATAAAATTTAGACATTTAGACTACTTTAGCACTATGCATGTCTGTCTTTAAAAATGGACTGACTGATTTGCTAAGAAAAATGGATGAATACGTACATTCTTCACTTAGTTGCAACTTTTGGTGACTACAATTTTAGCACACTTCTCCCTTGGACTTGAATGTCCAGCAATAACTGGATTTCAGACTACAAGTCAGACAGTGCTAGACATACGTACTTCATCTATTTAATCTGTTACTTCGTAACAGGGAGTCAGTGATAAATTAATTTCACTACAGAATTATTGTGTGTGATGTTTATTTATTGTTTACTAAGTTATACACACACTCATACATTCGATTATTTTCACTCTTTTTCCTTGACCTGCTTGACTTCTTAGCAGATTTTGAACACACGTTGATGAAAGTTATGAATAGTGAAGTTAGTACAGTTCCACCCGTTGACTTTGTTAGTTCTGGAACAAACTTTCAGACTAGTTAAACCTATTCTGTCTTTAATATGAGAGTTCATAAAAGTAGTATGGCCTTTAAATGGACTAGTCGCAAAGTGGAAAGTGGAGATACATGAATAAAAGTATATTTACATTGCTCATGTTTTGGTTGATTGCAAACCGTAATTAACAAAATTGATGTAAAATATTTTTCATAAAATTATATAGCCAGGCATATTAACCTTTCCAAATATGTATGTGATTACTTGCTGAGCATACATAGCAATGTATTCGAAGAAATACTACAAATTACAGAAAGTCTTTTTTTCCTCACAGCTTGTCAAAAATCGCAGGAATATATTCTCAAAGTTAATATTGGATTTATCACAGATTGTAGTAGGGATAAAAAATTTTGTATGAATTTGAAGATAAAGACAAGACAGTTCTCAGTCTTTTGTCTTCAAATTGAATCATATAACTTTTTTAACCCCTGATGAGGTTTAAAAAGGACAAAGACAGACTCACTTCTTAAACTCACATCATCATCCATCATTCTTGTTGGAAGAGCTGTTTCTTAAATACTTCAATCAGCTTTTCTCCCAGTAAACTGGCAAAAAGTTTATCTGAAACCACATTCAAACATCTTTCCAGCACACATTCTATCATTCTTCCACATCTTCATCTTGAATTCAAAGAAAAGTTCCCAACCATTTCAACCTAGGATCTGGAAGAAAATACAAAAGTTATTCTCAGTGAAACTTATATAATTATTGCCACAGTGGTAAATAATGTCAGCTAATTGAGAATTACTTGTCCTATCTGACAAGAGGAGCCTATTCAGACATTACTCTATGTTCATGAAAGCACTCAGAGGCATTGATAGTACTCAGTTTAATTCTTAGTTTATATCTGTAAATTTTACATAAACTATACAATAGTAAGAATAATAAGAAACTGATTTTTTTTCTTCTTCCTTCTGTTGTTGAGCATTATCTGAGTCTGTATCTGTTTCTGTTGTCAGAAAAATATAAATTAGGAGTTAAAAGGAAAAAAAAATAAACTCTTTCGTAGAGTGGAAAAAAAAAAAAAAAGAAAAAAAAAGAAAAAAAAAAAAAGAATTAAAAGCAACAAAATGCCAAGCTGTAGGACTAATCAGAAACAGTGAAGGATTTGGATTTCATACACTGTGTGAAGCTCTGATTGTCTCAGGACATATCACAGTTTGAAAAATGGACTGAAAGTCACTCAAATCCATCTTCCATCTGACTACAGCAAGCCCACAGGGAAATTTTGACTTAATAAGCAATACAGAGCATACATCTCAGGAATTATAAGGATGAAGTAAAACAAGAAATATGATCTTTGGTCTTTGATCTCAGTGAACTATATCTATGTATTTTATTGAAATGATTGTTTAATCTTTAAGAAAAAAAATGGAGCAGGGAAAGAAAAAAGAAAGCAGACTGTTGTTGAATAAATAAGTCAGTACAGTAGACAGTGGTTTGCTTAACTGAATCTTTGCAGCTCCTGTTGGAAGAAAAGCATAAACTCTCTATGTAAACCCTAACTGCCTCTGTCTCTGCTGACACTTCTGAAAAATCTACTGCTTCAGACTCCTTTAAAGACAATACAATAATACAAGGATCACCCTGTTCTGCAGCTCTGATTAAGCTTCAGAATAACGCAAGTACCAAGCTTATTAGATCTATCAATACTGTTGTCACCTTTGGGCACAGAAAATTTAATTGTTATGACATGTTCAAGGTGAGGGCAGAAAAATAAGAACAATATATACAGGTGGAGTACAAGAACTTCAATGTTCAACTGAGCATAGATGTTCAAATTGGTAGGTTTGAAGTTAAATATCTGGCTCAACTAAGATCTGTAGGTGAAAGGTCCCAAGGACGTAGACATCTGGAGGTCCTAGACATCTGGAGACTTGTAAATGTGATGCCCACCTACAAGTAGAGTTTGAAGGAGGATCCAGGAAACTACAGGTCTGTAGCCCTGACCTCAGTACTGGGGAAGGTTTTAGAACAGATCATCCTCAGTGCAATCACACAGCATGTGTGAGATAATTAGAGGATTGGGTCTATCCAGCATGGGTTCACGAGAGGAAGGTCCTGCCTGACCAACTTCATCTCCTTTTACCAGCATACCTTACTAGTGAATAAGGATGTGGACACAGTTTACAAAGCAGTCTAGTAAAGACTTCAACACCGTTTCCTGCAGTATTCTCCTAGAGAAGTTGGCAGCTTCTACTAGTGAAGTTTGGACAGGTACACTTTTTGCTGTCGAAAGCATTGGCTGGATGGCCAAGCCCAGAAAGTGGTGGTGAATGGAGTTAAATCCAGCTGCCAACAGGTTGGTATTGGGGCCAGTCTTGTTTACTGTCTTTATTGATATTTGGATGAGGGGATTGATTGAGTGCAGCTGCGGTAAGTTTGAAAATGATAACAAATTGGAAGGAAGTGCTGATAAGCTGCCTGAGAGTAGGAAGGCCCTACAGAGAAATCTGGATAGCCTGGATCAATGGACTGTTTTAGCAAGGCAAAATACTGGGTCCTGCACTTCAGTCAGAAAAACTCCATGCAACACTACAGACTTTGGGCAGAATGTCTGGACAACCACATGATGGAAAAGGATACAGCAGGCAGCTAGTCAACATGAGCCAACATATAATATGTACAATCATTTTCAAAAGACTCAATCTTCTCTGAAAAAAATCACTGGATTACTCCAACATGGTCACCATATTTATCAGATTTTAGTTATTCCATTTTCTTTTGGCTGTAACTATGTTCTCTTTGCAAATAAAGACATATTTACTGCCCTGGGACATGAGAAATGTGAGCCATTAATTCTGGATTCTCAGACTCTCATATAATTCCCATGACACCCTTTTGCACTGCTAAATATTAATATTAATTTGTTGATGCATTTTAGCAAGTGGATTAGGCACAAGAGTTTCTACAGTGATTGATCACCTTTGAAGATATATATATGCTTTAATTTATACTAAAAGCTTAAACTAAGCTTTCCATTTTTCTTTGCTTATCTTTAGAGAATTTGAGAGAACTCTGATTTACTGCAACTGATTAACATTACAGAACCTCAGTTTCAACAAAATGTAATAGCTAGTTCCAAGTAGGTCATGTAAAATCTCTTAAAAGTTATAATAGAGGGATGTTTTAGGAAAGTTGACCGACTTCCAGTACATATCTCCAACTACTGTCCTTAAGAGCTGCACTTCTTAACTTTCAGTTCAGTTTGAATGCCTGTAAATGATTGAGTTCTAGAAAAGACTGAAGAGATTTCTAAAAAATACTATAAAACTCCAAACTACTCCAAAAAAGAAGTAACTGACATAGGAATTGATGGAAAGGTGAAACACTAGTGTATGTGATGTAGGAAGTGATAAAAGAACTAAAAAGTGTACTTGTTGACGGCAGGCTGAAGGCCATATTTCCAAATATTCACTAGTCCATATATAGAGCTGACAAGCTCCCTCCTTTACATAATTGAAGCAATTTGCCTCAACACTGAGAACATGGCAGCTGAAGAACACTAAAGAACCTTAATTGAGACTGCAGAAAGAGGAAAATGAGATTTTATAAATACTTCTGTAAGACAAGGGATCACAAAGGCATAGAAACATGTTTTTTATCTCACAAAGGTAGATTTGCCCTCTCATGGACTATGATGACCAAATATGTGAGGATATAAGAAAATAATATCTATTTCTTCTTCCTAAAAAAAGAACATGAAGAAATGCTTGAAACATCACAGCTTATATTTCCTGCTGTTTTAATTCATGTTTCCATCATTATCCACAGTAGACTGAAACCTCTACTGGTGTTGAGTTTGTAAAAGCACTACACAGCCTTTCTCCCAGTCCGCAGTATCTAGTCAACAAAACTAAGGCCCTGCAGTCTCATCATCAGAAGAGACACATTGATCTGTAGAACAGATCAACAAAAAAATCAGATGCTTTTTCAAATTGTGCATGAACAAGTCTAAGAAAAAAAAAAAAAAGTACCTTAAAGGCATCCTTTGTCCCACTGTCTGTGCCACATGAAGCATACATGTTCAAGAAGATACAGAATTTCTTTGTAAGCATTTATTTTTAAATTTCTAGTTAAAATTCACAAAACATAAAGAATATACACATATATGTATAATGTTGATACTATAAGAAAAAGTTCCTATAGTTATGTTCTGCTATAGAACACTTTGTCTACTGCTTTGAATTAACACCAGGAGAATAAAAAACAACAGTCTCCTATACTTCAGCAGTGAACACAAGAGACTCTAAGTCTGTCTAGAAGACCTTATGAATCTCACTGATCCACTAACATTATATGACTACAAAGCATAACTATTTCAGGTAGTTAGCCAGTACAACTACATAAAAATCATGAAGAGACTACAGTTTCCATTGGGCGTGTGATTATGATGACCTAGGGAAAAAATTATTTTTGTTCTACTACTAAAATCCAATATTTCAGAAGATTAATTATCGAAATGAGGGAAAAAGTAAAAAAGAGGGAAAAAGTAAAAAAGAAAGAAAAAAGAACTTTCAATATCACACTACAAGCATTCTTGGGAAGAAAAGGTGTAGAGAAAGCCCCATAATTTTGATTTCTTGTTTAGTTATACTTTTGATACGCTTTAAATACAGATTTCCATGAATTTACAAGGCAACTGCCAGGTAATCACCACCTTATGACTTCGGAACAACAGTCCCAACCGACCCCCACCCCCCTGTGTGCATAAAGCCAGCCACTACAGATTACAGTGACCCAGCAACATAGCAAACAGGACAGGAAAATGAGGCATGACATGTAAGAAGGGCATGGCACAGCAATTGGCATGGGCAGTTGACAGTGGCAGTTGGCACAGGGCAGGTGAGCAGTGAGGGTGGAGTATCCTTTCCCACTCAGAAGACTGGCTTGCCTATCAGTTGCCTCCCATACAACACAGATAGCCATGGTCTCCACTAGGCAGAAAACTCTTCTCAAAAAGAACATGGTGACTCAGAGTGCCTGCCCAGAAATATGGCAGTGGAGGGCATCAGGGATACTACCAGCATGAGGTGTGAACAGGTAGATGCAGTTAATCTCTGATGACAGAGCTCAAGGAGGCGATGGAGAGTAACGAGCATCAGGGAATGCAAGCGGGAGATAGACCGGTGGAGCAACTCCCTGTCATACCTGCAAAAAAGGCACTGGGGTGACACATCCCAAACAGTGGTGGGTCCCCAGCCCTATCACTGTCAGGCAGAGGGAAGGGACATATGAGAGGGGAAGGAGTGGAATCTGATCTGGGCTCAGCACTGCAGGTGGATCCCCTTCCTGTCAACACTGATTCCCTGAGTACCCCTGAATAACAGATTTGAGGCTCTGAACTTGAGGGAAAGGCAAGTGGGGATGCAGTGGAAGGTCCACTCAGGAGGTTGTCTAGGATGAGTCAGTCAACTCTATGCTTAAAGACTGCCTTTGCCAAGTAGGAAAAATGGGTAACAGTCATGGGCAACTCTCTTCTGAGAGGAACAAGTTGCCCCATATGTTGGTCAGACCCTAACCATAGGGAAGTGTGCCATCTCCATGGGGCCCGAGTCAGGGACATTACTAGGAGACTCCCTAGTCTGATTCACCCCTCAGATTATTATCCCTTACTGATAATTCAGGATGGCAACAATGATAGTGAGAGAAGCCTGAGGGCTATCAAAAGTGACTGCAGGGCTTTGGAGCGGTTAGCTGATGGAACACGAGTACAGATGGTGTTCTCCTCTATCAGTGGCAGGGAATGATACTGAGAGAACCAGGAAAACCATCTCATAAACATATGGTTGAGAGGCTGGTACAACCACAGAAATTTTGTTTGTTGACCATTGGAGGGTTTACTCAGCACCTATTCCGATGGCTGCAGAACTATGTCATGTCTTACCAGTCTCCAAGGGGTAAAGAGGATGAAGGGGGAAGGGGATAAAACCAGGCCAGTTAGAAATAAGTCTTGGGGAACAGTGATGGGATTAGGGGCGAGTCAAATGGCACAGCTGAAGTACATCTACACCACTGCACTCAGTATGAGAAACAAACAGGTGGAGCTTGAAGCCATTTTGCAACAGGCCAACCATGACTTAGTTGTCATTACTGAAACATGGTGGGATCACTTCCATGACTGGAGTGCTGCAATGGAAGCCTATAAGCTCTTCAGAAGGGATAGGAAAGGAAGGAGGGGTGGTGGCTTGTCTCTCTCTAGAGAATGTTTTGATTTTGTTGAGCTTAGGAATGGAAATGATAAGGCTAAGTTTCTGTGGGTAAGAATAATGGAAAGGGCTAACAAAGCTGACAGCCTGGTGGTGGTCTGTAATAGATGGCCTAACCAAGATGAGGAGACAGATGAGGCATTTTACAAATAACTGGCAGAAGTTGTGCAATTGCCAGCTCTTGTTCTCTTGGGGAACTTCAACTTCCCTGATATACACCAGAAAGACGATACAGCCAGAAAAAGCAGTATAGAAGATTTCTAGAACCTGTAGAAGATAACTTCCTGACACAGCTACTAAGAAAGCCTACCAGTTGAGGTGCCCAGCTAGTCCTGACATTCACAGAGTAGGAGTGATGGGAGATATGGAGGTTGGGAACTGTCTTGGGCAGAGTGACCACAAAATGGTAGAGATCTCAATTCTTGGCGAAGTCAAAAAGGAGGCAGCAAAACTGCTACCTTGAACTTCTGAAGGGTGGACTTTGAACTATTCAGGACATAGGTAGGGAGGGCCCCTTGGGATTGAGTCCGGAAGCAGGAAGTGGTCCAGGGAGATTGAACACTACTTAAGAAGGAAGTCTTAAGGGCATAGGAGCAGGCTGTTTTCCCATTCTGTAAGATGACCCAGCAGGGAAGAAATTGGGTGTAGATGAACATGAACCTTTTCTGAGGCTCCAGGCACAAGTCCTATGGGAAGCAGCTGAGGGAGCTGGGCCTGTTTAGACTGGAGAAGAGGATGCTCAAGGGAGACCTTATCACTCTCTTCAACAATTTGCAAGGAAGTTATGATGAGGTTAGGGTCAGTCTCTTCTCTTGCATAACTCATGATAGAACTAGAGGGAATGGCCTCAGGTTGTGCCAGGGGAGGTTCAGACTGGATTCTAGGAAAAAATTCTTTTCTGAAAGAGTGGTCAGTTCTGGAATGGGCTGCCCAGGGAGGTGGTTGAGTCACCATCCCTGCAGGTGTTCAAGAAACATTTAGATGTGGTTCTAGGGACACGGTTTAGTGGGGAAATATTGGTAGTGGGTGGACAGTTGGACTGGATGACCTTGGCGATTCTATGATTCTATGATTTAATCCCCTTTGCAGTTCTGCCTATCATTTAATTACCGTATTTGATCCAATACAAGGGAATTTAAAAACTTAAATTAAATTAAAGCAAGGTAGTATTAGATGTGATAATTTATTCACATTATAGGAAAATACATATTACTTTAATTACATAAAACTTTCAAACTATTCCCAATATAACATGAAAATTACATATGAGAAAATTAAACAGGAAAGAAACACTCTTCTCTTGAAGCCAACAGTAAATATGTATTTTTTTTAGTCTATCTTTTGAGTTTCAAGTAAAGATAATATAATGTTTTTTCCCCCAACACCATAGACTTAGAAAATCTTTTATTTAAAAATAATTTAAAAACCTAATATCTTTGTCTACTTTACATAACTTTACATTTAGAGTTTTAAGAAGGTATATGAAGGAGAAGGTATTTGGGAACAATGAATACATATTTGTTAAGAGCAAATCATCTAACTTAATTGCATTGGGATAAAATAAATTAACATAAAACATATACTTCTTTCTCTTCATCCACAAGCCATTTATCTCAGTTCAGTAAGGTTTCCAACACCATCTTCTAGAGTATTCCTTTAGCCAAGTTAGGATGTATTGATTTGGATAGGTGAATCTAAATGGCTTATTATTCATAAGTTTGAGGTTAATTAATTGTATTAATTACAGCAAGCATATTATGGAAGTTGTGTATCTCTATCTCCAACCTTGGTATTTTCTCTATTGTTTTTCACTTCTTTTCATTTTCCCTGTCTTTCTATTCTTTTTTTTTTTTTTTTTTTTCTTTTTTTCTATCTTTTCTGTGTTTATGTAGAAGCATCAAAAATTTCACTAGTGGGCACAGGTGTGCCTTATGATAGGTCCAGTGCTCATCAGGCTGCAACCAGCTGTGTCCAGGCCTTTTCTCATAGAGATTACCCTGCAGCATCAACTCCCCCACAACCCTAGCCACATATACTCAATGCAATACAGCATTCCTTAAACCACATCTAAATTACTGTTTAAAATTTTGTGTCTTTATTGATAGCCTGGAGTAAGTTCAGTACAGAGCCACTGAAGTGATTTGGTGCTGGAGCACTTGACTATGGGTTAGTACAGAAAGTTGTTCTTGTTCAGCCTGAAGAAGAGACAGCACTGGTTATTGAAGACACAGCCAGGCTTTTCATAGCAGTGGATAGCAGAAGGATGAAGGATAATCAACATAAATTTAATCTAATAGCATTCCAAATGAACAAATAAAAAGCTTATTTTTCACCCATAACAACACCTTGTCTGATGTTGTCCAGGGTCCTGGTGCCAGCCTTTCTCCATTCTTGTAGATTCTCATGATCTGACTGGACAAAGTTCTGAGCATCCTATTCTGAGCTCACAGCTGACCTTGTGAGCATGAAGTTGAACTAAAGGCCTTATTCTGTGATCAATCCAAAATTCTGAGAAAAAGTATCTTGAGAATTCCTGTTCAACATAAAGCTGTCAGTTAGTCCTCATTTCTTTGTTTTCAGTAGCTCTAACATACACTTAATACCTTTGTTCCTGAGAACAGTGTGCTTTCTTGCATTACTCTACCAAAGTTTGATCTATCACAAAACAAAAGTAAGAGCAGGTGAGATTGAGAGAAATATTTTCAAAATCACTTTTCTATAAAGGCTGACACCAAGGTTTTTATGGTACCTTTATTTTAACATTGTTTAAGAAAGGCCTTATCCATTTAAACAGTATTTTGATTTATATTTTCAAAGATTAGTGATACAAGATGACTGCAACAGAAGAGCACAGTACATGTAAGTATACAAACAAATAAATATTAATTACAGTGAACCTCTCTGTCTCATATGCCTATGTTCTGCATGTCTTATTTGGTTATGCACATACATGGTGCATTTGTGTATATGCATGCATACGTGCAGTACACTGTGCGTGCATGTGCACACCAGGAATATATTTTCAGCCTCACTGTTGGTTGCACTTGTGAGCTAAGAACTGAGGCAGACTCAGGTCTCGAGTATCCAGTCTTATATTTTTACAAACAATATCCACCTATGCATTTATATCTTAGGAAAAACTTCACCACATGTTCTCCAGCCTATGCTTTTAAAGAAGTTTGAAAGGAAGACAGGATTACAAAGAAAACCACTGAATTCTTGCTCCTACATCCAGCTGTAATCCAAATGAAGTTTAAAACCCTTTCTGAGAATTAAAATGGGTTTTATTGTCTCAATTTTATGATGATAAATAAAAGAGAGCAAATAAAAAAATTATCATCAGAGTTTGGGCAAGAAATTTGAACAAACAACCTGAGACAAAATGCTTCCTAGCTTCTATGTCAGAGGACTCGTACATTATGGCTTCCAAGTCAGAGTATATCTATTATTAACCACAGCAGCAGCAGAATGATCCACATTTAGCCAAGAAAAAAATCAGATACCTCTGCAAATGAGCAGCACAGTTACTGTCAGTTTTGGGAGATACGATGTGGTTGTATTGTCCCTACGCAACATAAGAATTCTATGATCTATGCAATGAAAGGAACTTCAGAAAGGAACTTTACAGCTGTATTTACTTATATCCATTATGAAATAAATGTCTCTGTGCAAGCATTTACACAATTTCAAATTCCTGAAGCAAAGTGTCTGCAGAGCAGATCATTGCCTCATCAAGTGCATCCTCAGGTCTGCAGGTGACACCAAGCTGCATGGTGCAGTCAACACATCACAGCAAGAAGATGCCAACCAGAGCGACATAGACAGGCTTTTGCAATGGGTTCAGGAGAACTTCATGAGATTCAACAAATCCAAATGCAAGTACTTGCACCTGGTTTGAGGCAATGCCCACTACCAATACAAGCTCCCCAGGGGTCGGTGCTGGGGCCTGTCCTCTTCAATATCTTTATTGATGACCTCGATGAGGGCATCGAGTGCACCCTCAGTAAATTCGCAGATGACACCAAATTGGCTGGAAGTGTGGATCTGCCTGGGGGTAGCAAGGCCCTACAGAGGGACCTGGACAAGCTGGAGAGCTGGGCTGAAGCCAATGGGATGAGTTTCAACAAGGCCAAATGCCGGGTCCTGCACTTCGGCTACAACAACCCCAGGCGACGCTACAGGCTTTGGGTGGTGTGGCTGGAGGACTGTGTAGAGGAAATGGACCTGGGGGTATTGATTGATGCTCGGCTGAACATGAGCTGACAGTGTGCCCAGGTGGCCAAGAAGGCCAATGGCATCCTGGCTTGCATCAGAAACAGCGTTGCAAGCAGGTGCAGAGAGGTGATTGTTCCCCTATATTCAGCACTAGTGAGACCGCACCTCGAGTACTGTGTCCAGTTTTGGGCCCCTCACTGCAAGAAAGACATTGAGGCCCTGGAACGTGTTCAAAGGAGGGCAACAAAGCTGGTGAGGGGTCTGGAACACAGGCCATATGAGGAGAGGCTGAAGGAGCTGGGAATGTTCAGCCTGGAGAAGAGGAGGCTCAGGGGAGACCTCATTGCTCGCTATAACTTCCTGAAGGGAGGTTGTAGTGAGCTGGGGGTCGGCCTCTTCTCTCGTGTCATTAGTGATAGGACCAGGGGGAATGGCTTCAAGCTACGGCAGGGGAGATTCAGGCTGGACATTAGGAAGTATTACTTTTCAGAAAGGGTAGTCAGGCACTGGAATGGACTGCCCAGGGAGGTGGTGGAGTCACCGAGCCTGGGGGTGTTCAAGGAAAGGCTGGATGTTGCGTTGAGGGACATGGTTTAGTAGGAGCTATTGGGAATAGGTCTTTTCCAACCTTGGTGATTCTATGATTCTATGATTCTAAGTAGGGGAATGAAAAGAGAGAGCATAGCCCTGCCTAAAAAGACCTGGGGATACTGGTGGATGGGAAGTTGGACATGAGCCAGCAATGTGCCCTTGCAGCCCAGAATGCCAGCTGTAGCCTGGGTTGCATCAAAAGAAGCATAGAGTGAGAGAGGTGATCCTGCCCTTCTACTCTGCTCTGGTGAGACCTCACCTGGACTGCTGTGTCCAGATGTGAAATCTTCAGTAAAGGAGAGACACAGACCTGCTGGAGCATGTCCAGAGGAAGGCCACAAAAATGATCTAAGAGATGGAATACCTCACTTAATGAGGACAGACTGAAAGAGCTGAAGCTGCTTATCCTGGAGAAGGGAAAGCTTGATGGTGACCTGGTAGCCACCTTTCAGTACCTTAAAGGAAGCTACATGATGGAAGGGGTCAGATTCTTTAGCAGGGTCCGTTGTGATAGAACCAGGGGAAATGCCTTCAAGCTTAAAGAGAGCAGATTTAAGATGGATGGATTTATATTTTCACACAATTTTTCCTAAACAACCACTTAGATCTCTCCCTTTCACCTGCTTTTGGTTCCTTCATAAACACCTTGTAATAAATCTTGTGCAACTGTGAAATGCTCACACCAGTAAGTTGTTCGGTGTCCCAAACAAGTAGGCAATAGTAATCGTCAGTCTGTAAGGTTTGCTCACCAGTGCTTCTTTGCAAATATGCAAATATGCAAAGATATGCAAATGCATCTTTTCACACACAACGCTTGGGAAGTTCTGAGGTCCAAGCTTGCTTGACAAAGATCATGCTGCTCAGAATCTTGCTCAGTTAAGTGCTGAAAATATCCAGAACTATAGTCCAAAACTTCTCTAGGTACCTAGAGTTTGACCACCTTCATGGCAAGGAATTTATTAATCAATTGCAAATTATCATTTTCCTGCAGCTTCCTTTCACATTCCAGGAACAGTCATTTTGAAGATTGAATAAAGTCTTATAAATGGAACAGAAAAGAAGCAAAGATCTACAGCAGCCTCCATTATACCAAGAATCCCCAGAATTTAGTTTCTAATATCTGGTAGTGCTATGTTGTTTTGTCACCTGATAAAGATGCAACTTCCTTTGTGCTTTGTAATAACTGATGAGACTTCTTACGTGATTCAAGAGGTCTTTGGCATTTAGTTGTGCAAGGAAGAATTGCTGTTGAATGACAGCATAGATCTCCATACAGTGAGGTTTCTCTACTTGTCTCTAGCAGGATGATCTGTTTATCTTCTTGAAACTTAAGCAGCTATTCACAGTTAAGCACATTATGTAGATACTGGCACAAGGAGTAATTAATGTTGTGAGTTTGTGCATAACAACACGTGTTTAACTGTTTTTAATATGATTCCCCCAGACAACTTTTTTCTCATTCTCATTCACTGAGAAATTCTATGACATTTCAACTTTAGTATAAATTCTTCCTTTAATACTGAAAGCTTGGGTTTTCACCAAAAGAATAACCTTAAAACACTGGTGATTGTCCCTTGTTCATTTTATATACAACACAGAAGAATAGGGGGAAAAAAATCAGCAACAACAACAACAAAAACAGTTACTTATACACTTTCTCCTTTTTTTTTGTTTTTTTGTCTACATGTGCGTGCTTCTCAATTAAGATTCAAAAGGAAGAACTGTGTTGGAATTTCATTGCTATAGCAATTTCATTTGCTAATGACTACTGTTCACTAATCAAAACTTGCACTCATTCAGTGAATAGTGTGACTGAAAACAAACCATCTGCCAATGGTACATCAATGACATAAAGCTGGTTTAGATACGGTACTTTATCATTTGCTTTTCACTTCTCAATATATAGATCTATTTTTCTCATTCTGTTTTATTTGTTTGGATTGTTTTAAGTTAGACTTTCTGACATAGAGGCACAGACTTACAGCTTCTTCCCACTCCTACTATTTGTCTGTTGGAAATTCTCTGATCTGTTTTTTGTATCAATGTACTTAGTGGCCGGGAATCCTTTTTTTCCAGGGATGACCCCTATGAATAGCAAAATGATGTTTAGATTTCAGAACACCCGAGTATAATTAATAATATTCTTATTCAATATGGTACTTTAACTATTAACAAGTAAAAGAGTGCAAGGTAGTTTGTACCCTAAATCTTGGCTATGAATCACTTGGAATGCAGAACTTCCTCCACCACCATGAAAATAAAATGGACAGTTAAACACAAATAGCTGTTGTTTACTTCTATGTTGTTCTTCTCTTGATGACAGATTTAGGTTGTTCTTTCACATTGAAGGATTCTGATATTTCAGCAGAGCTTTGTATAGTCTTTGAAACCGATTATCCTAAGTCTTTGTAAGGTTGCACAGTACTGCTATATATCTCTGTCAGGAATATGCGTATTTCTGAAAGCGCTCTGTGTACCTTTTTTTAGATTTAGACAGCACTTTCTATCATCCACCCATCCACCATTGAACTGAAAGGATATTTTGAGACAGAGTTGTAAGTGGTTATGTTTTCTACAGAACTGACAATAACAAAATGACTATCATCCCCAGTGATGTAGAATCCTCTACACAGCTATGTTAGAGATCTTTTATTTTGCCTTATGTGCATGCATGCCCTGACTTTCTCTGCAGGCCTCTCTAAAATTTTGATTCAGCACTTAATATGTTAAAGATAGAGAAATCAGAACCCTGACCCCTATACTCTTAGGTTAAAAGTAAGTCTCTTATGGCAACATTATTAACCAAAAAATATAGAAAGTTCTCTAAGAGGAATTTTTAATACATACAGACTTCCTACATGCATTTTTTTTCAGCACTGAACCAATAAAGCTTCATGCATTTTTATGAATTTTTATCCCTTGCATGCACTTTGCTTGTTAAACTTTTACTATCATGCTTTTATTGATGAATATATTAGCTGGTTTTAGTTTGCCCTTGTGGCTAGTTCAGTATCAATTTTTTTCTTTTTATATTTCCTGGTTAACACATCCTTTAAAAAGTAATCAATTACTGCATAGTACTAAAGCAGAAAAAACTCCTCAGACTTAAATGTCTAATTGCTAATTTCACTGTAATATTACAGAACACTTTAGAATTTACATTTTACACTCTACAATGATTTCCCCCATTGACTTCTTTTCCTTTAATTTATACTATACAGATAAGATATTAGACATTAATCTGCAACTCACTATGCATTTGTGCAGCTTGCTTTACTGCAAAGGTTTCTACAAAAGTTCTACCTCGTCCATGTGGAATGAACTGAAAGTATAATAGCCCACAGGCACAGGGGAAAAATGAATCCTGTTACTGGCTTTTGCTTGCATTCAAGACTATGATAGAAATACTCCATGTACTTGAAAAGAAAAAATAATTCAGTAGCTCAATCACTTGTATCTATTCTATGTAACAAGGAAAGAAAATAGCTCACCCACCTTAAAAATGCAGCAAGGAAAGGTTTAAAAGTACTTTACAGGTGGCTAGCTTACTGTTCTCAGGCAATCCAGAATATCGGTCACAGTCCTTCCAAGGAGGAAGAGTTGTATTTTAGTTGTATTTTTGGGAGACACTGAAAGTCCTCATTTGCTACCCAGATAATCTCTCCAGAGAGGTTTACTGCCTTCTGGGGGTATGTGTCAAAGACATTAAGAAGATTCTACTGCATTGGATAAAACAATAAGACTACTACCTGCTTGTTGCCATTCAAGTAGGATCAAAGGTGATTGTAAAGAGGAAATTAAAGAACATTAAAGGGGACTTTGCATCCCTTGGAAAGATGCTAAAGAGATCAGGATCCTAAGTACTGTTCTCTGTCCTCCCCCGCTTTGGGATCAAGGTTTTGGATACGGTGATTTTGGGCAGTTCACTGAGAAGCAGGGTATGCAGGCATCAGATAGAATACGACTGAGCAGATGGGGAAAAAGTGTTCTGGGAAGCAAGCTGAACACAGCTGTAAACTAAATTTGATGGGGAGAGGGGACAGGGTTCCTCCTGACATAGAGGGGCCTGTGAATGCTGTCTTTTTAGTAAACTGTGGATAAAAGCTTCCCAAATGTCCAATACAATCTTGTGAGGAATCTTCAGAAAATATAATATTGTCATTAGCTCAGCTTTAATCTGTTTCTATCCCTCTAGACATACCTGCACCCTTTGCTTTGTTAAAGTGCCTGTATATACCAACACACTCAGAGTGGGAAATAAACAAGAATTAGAGATCTGTGTGTGGTTACAGGGCCACGGTCTCGTTGCAGTCACGGAGACATGATGGGACAGTTCACATGACTGGAAAGCTGTCATAGATGATTAGGTTCTTTTTAGGAAAGAGGCTGGCAAGGCAATGCTGGAGTTGCACTTTCTGTGAGAGAGCAACTAGAATGTGCTCTGAGCTCCAGTTGGAGGACTATGATGAACAACTGTAGAGCTTGAGGGTAAGAATTAACAGGCAGGCTAACATAAATGACACTGTTGTGTGTACTACAGACCACCTGATTAGAAGGAGAAAATTTATGAGTCTTTCTACAAATAGCTAGAAGCAGCCTTGCAATCTCCAGCACTGTATCTTATGGAAGACATCAACCATTCTGATATTTGTTGGATAAAAACAATTTGTGGCCAGGTACACAAAGTTCACACAGTTTCTCCAAAGCACTGATGATAACTTTCTAACACAGCTAGCGGAGAAGCTGTCAAGGAGGGTGTGCTGCTTGATCTTGTTCTTACTAACAAGGAAGAGCTGGCTGGAAATGTAAAGGTTGTGGGCATCTTGGAATGCAGCAATCATGGGATGGTGGAGTTCAAGATCTTGTGTGGAAGGAGCAAAGCAATAGGTAGGATTGTTACCCTAGACCTCAGGAGAACCATTTTTGACCATTTCAATGACCTACTTCAAGGTACCCTAGGTCTAGAGCATTAGAAGGTAAGGGGGTCCATGAAAACTGGTTGCCACTTAATAACCACTTCTTCTGAGCTCAAGATTGGTACATCTTTAAGAGTAAGAAATCAGGGAAAGGTGGTAGGAGGCCTGCATGGATGAGCTCATGGATAAACTGAAAGGAAAGAAGACATACCATAAAATGTTAGAAAGGGGCCTAACCACCTGGGAAGAACACAGGAATGTTGTCAGAGCCTATAAGGATGCAACAAAGAGGGTAAGGCCCTCTTGAAATTAACCAGAACAAAAGAAGTAAAGGACAAGAAGAAAGGGTTTTTTTTGGTGTGTGTTAGTTTCTTTGTTTGTTTTTGTTTTCTTTTTTAAAATAGTAAAACAGTAAAAGGAGAACTAGGGAAAATGTGAATCTCTTACTTAAATGAGATGGGTGCCCTGGTAACAGGGAATGCTGAGGAAGCAAAGATTCTGAATGTCTTCTTTGCTTCAGTCTTCTAGTCCGGAAGGCTAAAACTGGCCTTCAGGAATCCCAGATCTTAGAGGAAAGAGAGAGAGTCTGGGGAAAGGAAGACTTCCCATTGGTTGAGGATGATATGGTCAGAAAAAGCCTAGCCAAAATCAGTGCACACAAATCCATGTGTGGGCCCTTATGGGATGTAATCATGTCTTCTGAGAGAGCTGGCAGAGATGACTGATGAACCATTGTCTATCATTTGAATGGTCTTGACAAATAAGAGAGGCGCCTGAAGACTGGAAGATAGCCAATGTCACTCAAGTCTTCAAAAAAGGCAAGAAGGAGGATCCAGGAAACTACACGCCAGTCAGACTCACCTCCATCTCTGGAAAAGTGATGGAACAACTTGTTCTGGATACCCTCTCTAAGAAATTGGAAGAGAAGAAGGTTATCAGAAGTACTCAACATGGATTCAGCAAGTGGAAATCACACTTGACCAACACAGTAGCCTTCTCTGATGTCATCACTGCTGTATAGATGTGGGAAGAGCAGTGGATTTTGTGTACCTTGACTTCTCCAAGGCATTTGACACAGTATCCCACACACTTCCTTGTAATGAAACTTAGAAAGTATGCAATAGGTGAGTGGATGGTGAGGTGAATTGAGAACTGGATGATTGGCAGAATTCAGAGGGTTGTGATCAGTAGTGCAGAGTATGGCTAGGGGCTCCCCTGCTGACAGTGCTGGGTCTGATCTTGTTCAACATCTTCATCAGTGACCTGGATGATAGAGTTCACCCTCAGAAAATTTGCTGATGATTCAAAGCTGAAGGAAGTGACTGGCTCATCAGAAGGCTGTGTTACCATTTAACAAAACCTGTACAGAGTGGAGAATTGGGCAGGGAGGAGCATGATGAAGTTTAAAAACAGCAAGTGTAGAGTCTTACACCTGGGGAGGAATTGCATTCAGGGCTTGCATCAGTATAGGTTAAGGATGACCTGCTGGAGAGGAGCTCTGTGGAGAAGGAGCTGAATGTTCTGGTGGACAACAGGCTGGCTATGAGGCAGAAGTGTGCCAATGTGGCCAAGAGGGCCAGTGGGATCCTTGGGTGCAATAAAAAGAGTGTGGCCAGCAGACCAAGGAGGTGATCCGTGTGCTCTACTCTGCCATGGTGAAGCCACATTTACTCTACAGTGTCCACTTCTGGGCTTTCCACTTCAAAAAAGGGAGGGATTTCCTAGAAAGAGTCTAGTGGAGATCCACAAAGTTTATACAGGGCCTGGAGCATCTTATGTATGAGGAAAGGCCGAGTAAACTGGGTCTGTTCAGCCTTTGTATAAGAAGACTGAGAGGGGACTCTGATAAATATTTATAAATATTTAAAGGGAGGAGGGAGACAAATGGACAAGATCAGGCTCTTTTCAGAAGTCTGTGAGCCATAGGACAAGGAGTAATGGACTAATTCTTGAATACAGAAAGTTCCATATGAACATGTGGAAGAACCTCTTTGTGGTAAGGATGACAGAGCAGTGGAACATGTTGTTTAGAGAAGTTGTGAAATCTGCTCCTATGGAGATATTCAAGACCTTCTGATCCCCTGACAATTTCTTCAGGATCACCTCCCTCAGTCTGCTGTCTGCACATCTTTTGATGCGGGCTTGGATACAGTTGCCCTTCTGGAATGCAAGGGCACACTGCTGGCTCATGTCTGGCTTCCCATCCACCAGTACCGCCAGGTCTTTTTTGGCAGGGCTGCACACGATCCTGTAATCCCCCAGCTTGTTTTGGCAGTGAGGGTTGCCTCCAGCCAGGTGCAAGACCTTGCATGTGGATTATTTGAACTTTATGAGGTTCTCCTTGATGCACATCCCAAGCTGTCTAAATCCCTCTAGTCAGCATCCCATCTGTCAAGTTCATCTACTGCACCCCACAGCTCGGTGTCATCTGCAAACTAGCTGAGAGTGCACTTAATCCCACTGTCAATGTCATCGCTGAAGATATTAAAGAATATCAGTCCCACCACTAACTCCCTTGGGACACCACTCATCACTGACCTTTATCCAGACATTGAGCCATTGACCACCATTCTCTGGACTCAATCTTGCAGCCAGTTCTTTGCCCATTGCGCAGTCCAACCATCAAATCCAAATATTTCCACTTTGGAAAGAAGAATGTCCGCTTTGACAGTGAACCTTGTCAAAGGCCTTACTGAAGTCCAGATAGGGGTCATCAGTGGCTCTTACTTTGTCCATTGATGCAGGTACACCATCAGAGAAGGCCACTAAGTTGGCCAAGCAGGCTTTGCCCTTTATGAAGCCATGCTGGTTCTCCCATATCACCTTGTCTTCCAAGTGCCTTAGCATAGCTTCCAGAAGGATCAGTTCATCTACTCCATGATCTTCCCCAGCACACAGAGAGACCATGCCATGGGCAGGCTCGTTACCACCTCCTTCCCCCTTCAAACTTAGTTGAAAGCCCTGGCAGTGAGCCCAGACAGCTCCTGAGCCATTTTCCTAATTTGACCCATCAGCAGCCATTGGGCCAGGTGCCAAGTAAACCATTCTGTGGTTGAAAAAGCCAAAATTCCTGTGGTGGCCTCAGCCCCCAGCCATGTATTTATCAGTTGAGTTTTCCTGGTCCTTTCAGCATCCCTTGCTGCCACTGAAGGGATAAAAGGAAACATCACTCATGCTCCAGCTCCAGCCCCAACCACCCCCACCCCCTGAAGATCTTTTTGACAGCTCTCAGACTACTCTCAGAGACTTCATCACAGCCTGAGCTGTCAGTAAGGACAAACCAGACTAGGGAGATTCCTAGTAATGTCTCTTCAGAGGAAAAAGTAGGTCACAAAGTGTTGACCAGGCCCTTCCCTCTGCAGGGAGTCACCCATGACAGTTCCCTTCTTTCCTTTTTGGAAGAGACAGTCTTGATGTTCTGAGCTAATCTCCTTGCCCTAGACAACCTCATGGGTAGACCTTGCACTGCCTCTCCTTGAGTTTCAGAGCCTCAAACTTACTATATAGGGGTACTATGTAGGGGTACCTGGAAAAATAAGCTGGGTAGAGAGGTGCTTTTCCTGTGGCATCAAGTTAGGACCTGTTTCCATTCCTTCCCATCTCTTAGGCCCAATCTCTCTGCCCGATTGTTCTATCACTGGGGTGTATCTGCCATGCCACGCTCTTACACGTTGTGCCCTGTTGGCCCATTCTGTTTGCTGCACTCCATTTTCTGTGCTCCATGGGAACAGCCTTTATACATGCATGGAACTGGCCACCATCACTCCCAGTGGTCCAAACTGTTGGTGCAAACTATATAGCCACAAGTAATAGGCAAAAAAAGTCCACATTCTAAAAGAAAATTACTAAAAAGTTCAATGTGGTATGTGAGGTACATATGGAAACAAGAAATTCAAAGTGAATTATATTTCTTACGAAATAACATTTATGAATAGTCTTGGTGTAGTTTCACACATAGCATCTTGTATTAAATCTTTCTAGAAGAAAAAGAAAAAATGGCACAGGGTCTCTTTAGACCTCTCACATATATTTCGTAAATTTTTGCTAACATTTTCATTTTCATTGAGAACTTTGGTAACTTTAAACAACTCCTAACTCATAAATAAATAAATAGAATTTCCCTTATTCACTAGCAGCAAGGCTACCTTCTAGTTCTAAGGAAGTCTCAAAGAAAATCTATATCTACACTGCTACAGCAAACTTTAAATGATAGTATCATGCAACTGTCTATAGGTAACAGAAGTGCCTTGTCTTTTCTACAGGCCCACATGAATCGCAGAAGAACTGCATAAGATTATCAGATTGAACATTCAAACGGCAGATGAAATTTAGCCTTGTTAAATGCATTTAACATGGTAAAGGCTCTAACAGACAGAAATGAACATGGGAAATAACCCCAGCTTTTTATTTAAACTTCAAGATCTATGATTACCTTTTGCCATTGAGCAGTAAAATCATGGCTTTTCATGAAAGCACCAACACTGCACAGCATCAGTCAAAATGCAAGCCAAAGATTATGACATTTAGAAAAGGTTTGGAAAACAAAATACAGAATACCAAAATGCCATAGTAAAAAGTCATATTTCTTCCTAGCTTCAAATGTTATATGTAGTTCTTCCCTCAATTAAAAAAAGGAGACATAAAAATAAGAGCTTCAAGGTACAGTAATGATAAGCAGAAGAATGGCTATTTTTGACACCTGGCTGAGCAGCTGGGACTCTTCTGTCCAGGAACAAAATGATGGAAGTCTATGAACAGGCAATGCTATCATTAAAAGAAACAATCAGACTAGACTCTTGTAGTCTGTGCTCTCATGAACTACAAGCAAAACAGCAGTGCAGAATTCAAAGAAAATGGTAGGAGAAAGATGAAGAGTGTACTAAACTGTAGCTTCTGAGTGGCACAAAAGGACATGGCTTAGTGACAGGACTCGGAAGGTCAGGTCAAGTGTTCAGACTTGATTTTTCCAACCTAAATGATTCTATGATTCTCACTAAAAAAATGTTGTGTATGCAAAAAACTTTAATGGCTTCAAATGGACACTATATAACTACTTAGGGTTATTAAGTAGACTGCACACAGAGCTGGAAATGGACAGAGGCTGAAAACTGTTTTGAAGAAGACTGTTCCCTCCTTGTTCTTCTGTGAGATATTACTGATTTTTCACTGCTGAAGAAGGATTTCGAGGAAAAGGAATCATTCTGAATCACTACATGCACATTCTTACATTTTCCCAGTGTACCCTATGTTGTTATCTAATTCTGTGTAAACTACCACTTCCTTTCCCATATCCAGTCTGTCAGCCAATTTAAACATGGAATACATGATATTTTGGTCACTTACAAAAATAACTTCTGATTCTGACACATGAAGGTTAGCATGAAGTTAACTTAAAGATCTGCTATACCAAAGATAAAACCAAGTTGAGTGATTTTGAAATTCCTTTGTACAATGACTTTCCTCTATAAATACTCAGAATGGCCAGTATGTGCTAAAATGGAGGTTTCTGTGTCTAACTAAATAGCAGCATTCAAGACAGCTAAAATAAGCTCATAATAATCTTCTAACTGGCTTCCTGCTTGTTTAGGATACTCTAGTATTCCTCAAGAAGACATTCAGCATTTTTGCAGTTTAGCCAACCTCTCCTACCGCTATCTTACATCTGTAATAGTGACTGAAGCCATGGAGCAAGCCAAATCAATGTACTGACCTTCAGGAAATCAAAGCTTTTCCTTTTTTGCTCAGTTCATTCTGAGCCAACTGACTGGACTTACACAGTGCAACCACATTCCACAGCAGAGTCAAAGCAGGGAGTCAGTGACAGAGTGGCCTCGAAGATTATTCTAGCTACAAACTTTTAAGTACTGATAGACTACATGTAGACTTATCCTTATTAATATGGTTGAAGAAATTAATTTCTTTCTCCAAATTAAACCTAATGGAGAACAAAAATCCTTACAAATTAGGTTACATCACAGTTCTACTCTTCTCCTGCAGGCTAGAAAGAAGGTAGAAAATATGGTAATTAAGAACACAGCTAAGCGCATTTGAAGAGGGAGCAATACTCAAATCAGCATATCAAAAGAATTTTCATTTGCTGTTTTCCTCAAATAACAAAGTAGCCTAAACTTCTAAATGACTGAAACTGCTACAGTGCTATTAGAAAGATTTAACAGGAGAGATAGAGATAGCTGTTTCCATGTATGCTGAATGGCACAGAGATTGTTTTGTTAGAAGATCCATAGATAGAGCAAAGTAATTAGACATAAAAGCATTTTAGAGTCTTTTAAATTGAAAAATATTCGGGAAAAAGTCTTTTAATTATTATTTCAGCACTTATAAGGCATAATTTTCCAGTACCTTGGCTCTTATCTCTTTAGAACATTCAAGTTCTAAATGCTACAATAACAACAAAAATCTGATCAGGCATGAAAAGCTCAAAATTGTACATAAGATTTTATAGCTAAAGGATGATGGATAAAAAAACAAAATAAAGACAAAAACAAACAGATGAAATCTAAAGTCAGTTTAAGTCATTACACTACTGTAAATAAAAGCATGACTTTTCTTATTAATCTCATGCATGGGCAAATCAGAAAAACCTGCACCATATGGAAGCATTCAGCATGTAGAATTTGGGAACAGTAGTTTTTGGTCTGTACTAGTCTGATAACAGATTGAGCTTAAAAGAGTTGAGAGACAGAAAAAAGAAAGAAAATTCCATTCTAAACAAAATAATCTTATAAGAAAGAGCCTGTGATGCATGCTTTTATTTGCTGAATGTTACATAAGTAATAAGTTTTCTTAATCATCCACAGATAGCACTAATTTCAGATTACAAAAGTAAACAAATAAATGCAATCAAAGCAGCCTTCACCAGAAAGAAACCACATGAACAGAAAATTTAGCACCTGACTGAATGTGTAGCTCTTAGTCAGTCCCAGCCTGGAGGTACACTTGAAAGGCATGTGCCCATAACTGGCATTAGTTCTGTTCTTCTGGGATGGGGTCCATAGCAAAGCCTTACTGACCTTTGCTACATTGCATACTCATTTTGGTAACATTTACAGCTAGGAATTAGAGCAGCTGTAAGCGAGATGAAGCAAGCAGTGCTCTGCACATGTGGTGCAGATACATTTTAAGCAAGGAAGTTGTACCATCCCACACCTCTGCCCCATCACATTGGGAATTTGGTACTGAGCTCTTGCTTACAACAGTTGTAGAAACAGTGTAGGGGTAATTCCAAGTTGCATCTAGCACAAGGGGGGAAGCACATCAGACTTTGAGATATATGCCTTCTTCTGTTTATCTTTTTATTCCTTTCTCCTTTTACATGGTCTGATAGTGACAGAACTAGGGGAAATGGTTTTAAATGAACAAAGGGGACACTCAGAAGAAATATTTTACTCAGAGAGAGACAAGGAACTGGCACAGGCTGCCCAGAGAGGCTGTGGATGCCCTATTCCCAGAAGTACTTAAGGACAGGTTGGACAGGGCCTTGGACAGCCTGAGCTGGTGGGAATTAGAACTGGATGGTCTTTAAGATCCCTTCCAATAATCTACTCTGTGATTCCATAATTTTGATCCCTTTTCATCTTGGTTATTGATTTAGCTACTCTCCTCCCATTCAGGATAAAATTTAAAATGCAATTAATTTCTGAATATTTAGAAATTGTTTTAGTTTTAGAAATATTATAAGCTGGAAAAAAATTATTTTCAGACTTTAAGTAATAATATGCAGCATGATCCCCTGCCATTCTCCATATTGCGGAAGCATAGAATCACAGAATCACCAAGACTGGAAAAGACCTCTAAGATAATCCAATCCAGTCATCCACCCATCACCAATATTTCCCCACCAAACCATGTCCCCCACTACAGCACCTAAGTGTTTCTTGAACATCTTCAGAGATGGTGACTCCACCACCTCTCTGGGCAGCCTGTTCCAGTGCCTGACCACTCTGTCAGAGAAGAATTATTTCCTAATATCCAACCTGAATCTCCCCTGGGGCAACTTGAAGCCATTCCTATTAGTCCTGTTGCTATTTACATGGGAGAAGAGGACAACTCACACCTTATCACAACCTCCCTTCAGGTAGTTGTAGAGTGATAAGGACTTTTAAAGACAGACATACAGAAAGCACTGTATGAAGCACATCAGCATCAGGAAGTTATCTTTCACACTCCCTAGAAACCTCCTAGACTGATTCTTCTGTGCTGTATTGTGTTTCCAACATATATCAGGGAAGCTGAAGTCCACCAGGAGAACAAGGGCAGAACTTCTGCCAGCTGCTTGTAGAATGCTTCACCTGTCTCTTCATCCTGGTTAGGCTTGCTATTACAGACCACTAGGATGTCCTCCTTGTTGGCCCTCCCCCTTGCCCATAGAGAGTCAACCTTGCCATTTCCAGTCCCAGGCTCAACAACATCAAAGCACTCTCTAACATAGAGAGCCATGCCACCACCTCTCCTCCCTTGCCCATCCCTTCTGAAGAACTTACAGACATCTGTTGCAGTTCTCCAGTTGTAGGAATGATCTCACCATGTTTCCATAATGGCAACTAAATCATAGTTTGCCTGCAACATGATGATTTCCAGCTCCTCCTCTTTGTTGTCTATGCTGTGTGCATTGGTGTAGATGCACTTCAGCTGAGCCTTTTTCCTCATCCCCAATTCCACCATTGATCCCCCAGGTTAATCTCTAGAGGGCCTGGTTTTATTCTCCTTCCCCCTTCATATCGAGTGTAAAGCTGTCTCACTGAGCCCTGCCAATTCCTGGTCTAGGATCCATTTTCCCCTTTGAGACAGGTGAGACCCAACCACAGACATCAGGCCAGGTGCTGAGTCAACTGCCCCATGGCCAGAAAAAACAAAATTCTTCTGATTGCACCAGCCTCTCAGCCATGTATTTACAAAGATGGGTTTTCCTGCTCTCAGTATCCTTCTCTGCCACTAAAGGAGTAGAGGAAAATACAACCTGTACACCCACTCCATCCATTGAACACCCCAGTATTTCTGATGCTCTAAAAATATTTTCCTAGAAATATCCCTCACTCATTAGCTTCTAGTTAAGTACAACACTGTTTATTCTTTTATCTAAACTTTGTCATTGAAGTCTATTTCATTTCAATCAAAACGAAAAACAAAATATATATTTTTAATATGTATCTATGATTTTTTGATTACAGTATTCAGGGAATAACAGTGAAGTTGAATCTTAGTAAATGTATTTATCTACTTTCAACAATGCAGCCAAATGTCTTAAGTAAAGCTTTAATGTCTTGATGTGCATAAAGTGGAAAGTTGCCTTTCTCCTTTGACAAATACAGTGGATAAAATTCAAAGGATAACACACTGATAAGAACTGATATTATAGCAACATTGAAAATATAATATGTTGGAAATAAGTAAACTGCTGCCATGACAACAAAATCTTAATTCCATATTCAAGAGTAAACCAGTTCCTCAATGTAAAATAAACTGCTTTCCTAAGCAAATTAAAAATGATGTTGTATACATAAACATACAAAAAATTAACATGGTCTCTACAGAACCCTACCTTAAAACAAGAGATTTATCTATAATAAAAAATAGTGGAATTGTCTCTGAATAAAGTGAAACAAACAAATAAAGTAATGTGTCAAATGCTTCAAAGAATAAGAAGAAGATGGTAAAGGAACACCAACGTAACAAACACTTTCTCAGGCCTTTTAAAAATTAAATCCGATTGATATTCATTCAAGTTAGTAAATTCCAAGAACTGCATAGAGAACATTCTTCCCTAAGATTAAGTCACTACTGCTCAATATAATGTAGAGAACAAAACAACTTTGGACACACATAAAGTACCTTTAAGCAAACACTCTTCTTTAGTTAGAAGAGATTCATGTAACACACAAACCTGTGTTACTGCCTTCTACTCCTTCTTGTCAAGGACAGAACAATCTTTTCCATTATCTATCTTTAAGCATAAATTCGGTGTTATTCTCTAAACAGAACAATCCTGGATAATAAATGAGGAATCACATAGTATAAGTATTTCTGCAACTTAACTACTGGTCAATAAATTTGAAGTTCTGTTCAAACAATACTTAAACACAAGTATTCAGCTCAGATAAGCAATTGGAAGACTCTGTAACAGAAGCACATAAATTTTGTGGCTAGCATTCCAGTGATTTAGAATGAATCACAGGATGGTTTGATTTGGAGGGGACCCAGTTCTCACCCCCACATCCAACCTCCACTGGGGATGGGCACTGGGGATGGGGCATCCACAGCATTGCTGGACAACTTTTTTAGTTTAAAGCTGTTCCCTCTTCTCCTTTCACTATCAAACTGAAAAAAAAAAAAAAAAAAAAAAAAAAAAAGTCCCTCCTGTTATAAGCTTCAAATTCTGCAAGGGTCCAGTGAAGTCTCCCCACAGCCGTCTCTTCTCCAAGCTGAACAAGCTTCTTCAGTATGTCTTCATAGGAGAGGTGCTCCAGCCCCCAAATCATCTTCATAGCCCTCTGACTCACTCTAACAGCTGTGCACTCTTCTTGTGCAAGGCCTGAATTGCAGTACTTCCAGATGGGGCCTGACAAGGGCAGATCAGAGGGGGGCAGTCCCTCCCTCTCCGTTAACACCCCGCTGTCGATGCAGCCCAGGATACTGTTGGCCTTCTGGGCTGCAAGCGCAGGCTGCTGGCTTGTGTCCAGCCTTCCATCCACCACATCCTTCTCTTTTGTGAGGGCTGCTCACAAAGAGCATTTTCCCAGTTAACTTTTCAACATCTAGTCTTAGCTGGCCATGGATTCATTACATTGTCTACCTTCACTTCTGTTAATCAGCTACTGAGCGCATTCTGATGCTAGAAACTCGTCATTTCTGAATTAGTCTTAACACCAGATTTGGTATGAATCCCTTTTCAAACTTCTGTCACTCATTCCTGCAATTTCTCTCCACTGCTTCTTAATGGAAGCTTCTTATTCTTAAAAATAATTCTTATTTTTAGCTCAGGACTTTTTTTCAAATATATCAACACTAGCCCAAAGTAATAAAAACAGAATTAGGGTAGATTTCAATTATTTTTCAGTCTTTGCACAATACACAAATCCTTTGTCTTTGCTGACAGCAACAAAAAAATCTTTTACTAAGATAATAGAGGGTGAATTAATCATTTTCTGAAGACAGAGTGAGCAAAGACTTGCTCTTAAAAGGGGGATAAAGGCTTTTTTTTCTGGTTGATGCTCACACAAGAAAATGCATATTATTATATGCTGCATGGAGGCCTCACCTATGTTGCAAGTAACATCACATAATTTATCTGGGCAATGTAACTGACTGAATATGTGCTTTTTTTAGCTGTCAATTTTAATATAAATTATTACCATTTTTTGCTTTGTGCCTTGTCTATTGCAGACAACTTTTACATCTGAAACACAACAAAGCACATAAAACAGGGAATGATCCATGTGGAAAACTCACTTCATGACCTTCATGACATCTTTTCATATCTCATAATAGATACAGTTAGTAAAGGACCTCACAGACTGATGAAGAAATACATATGCTACCAAAGTTCAGAGTTGTAGTGTGTTGCAGGAACTACAAGACAGAAATTCTACAAAAATCTCCTTTTTTTCAGGAATCTAATTGCATATACATATAATACTATACATATAACTATATATATGTATACACAATTATGCATTACAATGGAGGTGGGACTTGCTTTGCATTATTAAAACTGAAACAATTTTGAACTAATTAATAGCATACTTCATACAAAATTTTTCTTTAAACTGTTTGTTAACCATTTAAAACAGTTTAAAAGTAGAAAAGTAGCTCCTGCATTTTGTTATCTACTTCAAACCTACCACTAGGCAGGTGGTACTCTCCTAATGAGCACTCTCAGTAAGTGCTTCAGACGGATTTTTTATGTTTCATTGAGCAGGCCAGACAGGACAGCAAGACAGAATATTACATGCTACTAGAAGATTCTACCTGTGAAAGAAAGTCAGTCTTTTGTCTTCACAGGCTGAGAGAGCAGGGGCTATTCAGCCTGGAGAATAGAAAGCTCTGAGGTGGCCTGATAATGGCCTGTCATATCTAAAGGGGAGCCAAGAGAGAAAGAAAGGGACACTCTGCAGAAGGATCTGTTATGATAAGACAAGGGGAAAAAGTTTCAAATAAAAGGGGGAAGATTTAGACTGGATATAAGGAAGAATTTTTTAACAACAAGAGAGGCAAGGCACCAGAACAACTCACCCAGAGAGGTGGTAGATGGGATGCCTCGTCCCTGGAGACATTCCAGGCCAAGCTGGATAGGGCTCTGAGCACCTGACGTAGTCGTAGGTGTCCCTGTTCACTGCAGAGGAGTTGCACTAGATGGCCTTTTAGGGTCCCTTCCAACTTGAATGTCTCTATGGTTCTTTTGATTGTTTTTTGAAGAACTTCCACTTGCTACCCCTGTGCTCAACTTCTCCTCACAAGTGAAAAAGGAGAAGAAATAACAAGATGAACCTGCTATCTTAGCGCGGCTGAGATTTACCTCCTGCGGCTGCAGGTCAGACTTCCTGCTTTACCAGTCCTTGCGACATACCTGAGAACGCACGCATGCATACTCACATGCATTTAGAAACTTCTGCTTCTGCCTGGGCTTAGCGCAGCGCTACGTGCGCCGCTGGGGACATCTTCTGGCCGCCGCTGAGAACTGCACTTCTGAGGACTTGGGAGGAACACTGACCGGATTTTGACAAACGGTGATGGACAGGAAAGAAAATTTAATTATTATGACTATATTTCACTTCAGACAGCAGTGTTGGTAATGATGACAAGTTTGAGTAGGTAGTACAAACCAAGCAATTATAATGAAATCCATGATGGACAGATTTGCAGGGTTCTGTGCAAGACTACAGAGCTGGCAACAGGAGTGACTCAGCCATTATCAATGAAGAAGGCAGCTGGAACACGCTGCCACTCCAAACACATCTGTAGAAGCGGGTGAAACATTCTGGTATTAGGAGAGCAACACAATGTTAAATGCTTGGTATGAAAAACAGTATTTTTTGTCATTTTCTTTCACATTCAAACTAATTCGCCACCTTAACCCACAACAGTGCCTACCACAAAAAAAAATTGAGGAAGTCCTAGGCTGCATTGGGATGGCAGCAGCATGCAGTTGGGATCATTATTTACTTAAAATAGCACCCAGCATGTAAGTTCAACCTATAATTCAATAGGCATTAAGGATCTAGATTAATGTTTTTCTTTTTAACAAAGGTTCGAATTAATTCTGAAACCCCAGTTTGATTCTCTCTTATAGCCTCTGGGAAAAATAACAATAATAATAATAAATAAATAAATAAAATCCCTAGTAATCTCTCGAAGGAGAGTATTCAGAAATATCACCAACATCAGCAAAGTGTAAGTTGATATTCCCTGTGACTGTGTCTGATTTACTTTAAAAACTTACATCTAACATTGTCACAGTTACAACAGTGGTGTTAACAGGTTCACAGAACACAACGTATACCTGAAAGCAGTGTGTTCTGAAGCTTTAAGCTCTATATGTGAACTCTAATGCCACCTACTGACCAAACAGGCAGGTATGTTTTACTTGTTCGGGATGAAGGGATCGTCGTCCTACGTACCTCACAAAATATCTCAGACTTCACAAATTCTTCAGACTACGTGAAAAGTATAGGATTTCCCTTTCAGTCACTATTACAAACTCCGTTTTTAACACAGCAGCTTTCAGTGGCTGGCAGGATGAAGGACAAGCAAGAAACAAATCTACTTTGCAGTCTTTTCTGAAGATATAGTGAACAAGTTTACAGATCTGTCTTGTTTTAGTATCAGGAAACTAAACAGACATAGAATATCTGTAAATGAAAGCATGTGGAGATGTGCTCCAGAGCTTTTCCTCTCAGATTGCATGTGCACCATTCCTACTGATCAGTCTTCCAAACTGTCAGGCTCGATTTACAGGCTCGATGGAAGTTTATACAATGGCTTGAGAGAGAGAAAAGAAAAAGGAAAAAAAAAAAAAAAAAAAATCCTATTTATACTAACATCCTGACAGACAATATATATAATCCTGACAGGCTTTTATATAAGAAAAAGCAGAAATGTCTGTCTGCATTTCTATCATCCCAATGTCCTGTTCAGGTATGTCAAGACCTCTCAGTGCTATCCTGCAGTGGTTGCATGTCCTCCAACATGCACTGAGGAACACTAGCTTCACAATTTGGAAGATCAGCTAGCTGCAATAAATCCTCTCATTTCTGTGAAGATAAACTATGTTCATGTCATGTTGCAGTCAGAATTTTAACAGACCAGAAGAAGTTCAGTGAACAGTTCCCACCAAGTTTTAGCATGTTTTGCCATTCAATTCTCACCCTCATTTCAGTCACAAAGACTGTGACCAGCTTAAACAAGAGACATAACACAGCATTCATGGAATTGCCATCTAGCTCTGATGTTCCTTTAAAAGGCTATCATTAACTGCAGGCAGAAATGTTCTCAATGTCTCAGTTATCTCATCTGCACCAAGGATTTGCTCTGCTGTAGTCCAGAGTGCAATCAAGTAATGTACAAGCATCTGCTTGAATCTGTCTTGTATGAGGGAAAGACAATGGAGACTTACATGGGCATGCAATTCTGAAACTGCTCATTAGGATTTAGCGTATCTTTACAGCTTTCTTTTGGTACAATGATGACTCTGCTTTGGTGATCCCATTATTCATAGGACTAGAGACATTAAAAACTTACAATGAACAAGTTACAGCAGTCTCGGAACTGTGAGAAGTTTTAACTGTTTTTGCCAACCATATTTCCTAATATAACTGAAAATAATATCAACTGACAATAATGTCATAAATCTAGATTTCTTTCCAAATCTAGTACCCTTCAGAGATGAAAGATTTTTTTAAGATGGTCTTTAGAGCTGTTCTGCTTTCCTGTCAGAATAATACTGAAGAATTTTTTTCACCGTAAAATAAGAACAGCTTTAAGACTGCACTAAGAGAAGCACAACACAGGACTCCACTATGAAATGGAACTGAACAAAGTGGGATTCGAACTTCTCTGCCTTCTTCTTAGATTGACCACTTGTAAATGCTTCGGTTTTGTGTCTACTACCCATATTACTGCAAAGCCTGACTTCACAGAAATTTACTGTCTATTTGTTCAAGGCGTTTCTGTCTCAGCAAAGCATGCAAGTCACTATTTATCTTGACCTGAAAATTCATTCCTGGCTCATATCATTCATATCCTCTTCTGAATGTCTTTTTACAAGTCATAATCTGCTTCTTCCTAAGTAATAATAATTTTGATCTCTAATCCTATTCATGATTTTACTAAGAGATTACTTCTCAAAACACTGAAGCATGAAGAAGCAGGATGAAGGCAGTGTTTCCCCTGACCATACATACTGTGTTATCTAAAATGTATAGCAGCTGGGGAACTAAATGTTTGTAACTAAGGTGATGTACATAATCCATGCTATGGTGATCTGGGATTCATGTTTTAGGTTTTCCTGAACTGTGTTACCAGAATTTGCTTGTAAAACAACTGTATTATTCCTTTACTGCAGTTAGCTACACATATGAGCATGTGTTTTTCACTTTTTTCTAACAACTGATTCACAGAACAATTACATATGATTTGGTGGCACAGATAGTCTTACCTGAGGGAGAGGAGAAAGCAGCATGTTTCCACAACAACAAGGAGCCCTAGAAACCTAGTTAAATGGATCAAGTTAAAGAATGAGTGATTCCTGAGTAATAAACCTGTTCTAGACAGTCTTCTCCTTTACCTTTGAAGAAGTTCCTTAAAAGTTTCTTCTGCTCTGCTCTACTTGAAAGTCTAGGGTAATACCCATCTCTCCAATTTGTTTCATGTAATGTAGAGTGACAATGGGTATTCAGTAAATAATAAACAAGCAAACAAGAATAAATCTTGTCACACTGGAGATAATAGGTGATGTCTTGCACAGAAATCAATTCAGTTGAATGATGGGTAGATTAACAACAGCATTTTCCCAGGCTTTATATAGCACACTATTTTATCAGAGAATCATAGAATAACCAAGTTTGGAAAATACTTCCAAGATCATCTAATCAAACTGTCCACCTATCACCAGTATTTCCCCACTAAACTATGTCCCTTAGTACTACATCTAAACGTTTATTGAACACCTTCATGAACAGTGACTCAATCAGTTCCCTGAAGAGCCCATTCCGTCAACTGACCACTATTTCAGAGCAGAAATTCTTAATATCCAAGCTGAACTCATCTGGTGCAACTTGAAGCCACCCCCTCCTATTCTGTTGCTAGTTACACAGGAAAAGAGTCTAACTCCTACCTCAACACAATTTCCTTGCAAGTAGCCATAGAGAACACTTAGTCTTGTTGAACTTCATCCAGCTGGCCTCAGCCCAGCAATCCAGCCTTTTCAGATCTCTCACTAGGGTAACCTCAGTTAGATCAACACTTCTTCCCAACTTGGTGTCATCTTGAAACTTACTGAGGGCACCCTTGATCCCCTTGTATAGGTCATCAATAAAGATATTAAACAGGACAGGCCCCAGTACCAAACCCTGGGGAATGCTACTTGTGACCAGTTGCCAGCTGGATTTAACTCCATTTACCACTACTCTCTGGGCCTGGCCATCCAGTGGTTTTATCCCAGTGAAGACTGTACCTGTCCAAGCCAGGACTGCCAACTTCTCCAGGAGAATTCTGTAGGAGATAGTGTCAAAGGCCTTGCTGAAGTCTAGGTAGACTATAACAGCTTTTCTCTCATCCACCAGGCTTTTAGTGTGATTTTGGTACCACATTTTCAAGCCATCCTTTAAGTACTGATTCTTTAAATAATATTTGCAAAATACTGGGAACGCTGTAAAAATATTTTACAATTTATGTACAAACATGTTGAATAAAACACATTTACTCAGAAGAGTATATGCCACATAGAAGTCATTATGTCAGTGTTTATCAGCTATGGACTACGTGATACATAGACCTGGTAAAGAGCGCAGTCAGGACGCTGAACTTTGGGAGAACTCTCTATCCACATATAAACATATTAGCAAATCAGGCAGACAAAGCAGGAAAACAGCATCAATGAGCAAGGGCTTCTGGCCAGACTGAGGGGAAAAAAAAAAAGAGGAAAAGCATAAGCACTGGAAGCAGGGGAAAAAGCCTAGGAAGAATAAGGGATGCCATCCAGACATGCAGAGATAGGATTGGGAAAATCAAGGTGAAGATGGAACTAAAATTGGTGAGGGATGTGAAAAATAAAAAATTCTATATATATATATATTGTTTAGAAGAGACAGGAAAAGGAGAGTGTACCCCCTCTAATGAATGAGAGGAGAGAACTGGCTTCAACAGACATGGAGAAGGCTGAGGTACTCAACAAGTTCTTTGCTTCATTCTTCACTGGCATTCAAGTTTCCCATGCCTCTCATGTCCCTGAAGCTCTTAGCAGGGGCTAGGGGGAATAAATCTATCCCACTGTAAGAACAGAGCAAGTCTGAGACCTCCTCATGAGGCTGAATGCATAGAAGTCTATCAGGTCTGATAATCCCAGGGTTCTGAAGAAACTCACTGATGTGGTTTCTAAGCCACTATCCATCTTATTTGAAAAAGTGTGGCTGTCATGCAAAATCTCCGGTGACTGGGAAAAGGAGAGCATCACTTCCATTTTTAAGAAAAGGAGAAAAAAAATCAGGGAAATACAGGCTGGTGATCCTCACTTCTGTGCCTGATAAGATCATGAAGCAGATCCTTCTGGAAGATGCGAGAGAAGGAAGTGATCCAAGACAGCCATTTACCTGGACTTGTGGAAGGCCTTTGATATGGTCTCATACCACATCCTTATCTCTAAATTGGTGAGATGTATATTTGAAGGGTGGACTATTTTCTGGATAATATTTGGTGGACTGCCTATTTGAGGTAAATGGATGTATGTCCAGTTGGACACCTTCCACAAGTTTTCTGATGACACCAAGCAGATGGTGTAGTTGATACAATAGGAGGAAGGGGCACTATCTAGAGGGACATGGGCAGGCTTGGAAAGCAGACTGACATAAACTTAATGAACTTCAACAAGGCCAAGTACAAGGTGCTCCACTTTGAACAGGCAATGCCAGATACGTGTACAGACCAGGAGAACTCAGTGAGGGCAGCCCTGCAGAGGACTTGGAGTTCTGGCAGACAAAAAGCTGGATATAAGCCAGCAGTGTGTGCTTCCACCCTGGAAGGCTAATTGTATCCCAGGCTGCATCAAAAGAGGGGTGGCAGCTGGGAGAGGGAGGGGACTGTCCCTCTCTGCTCTGTCCTCTTGAAGACCCATCTGCAGTACTGTGTCCAGTTCTGGGGCCTTCAGCACAAGAAAAATGAGGAGTTGATGGACCCCACAGGAGGGCCATAAAGACAGTCAGGGTCCAGAGCACCTCTCCTATGAATAAAGGTTGAGGCAGTTGAGCTTGTTTAGTTTGGAGAATGGAAGGCTGCAGGGAGACATCATTGTGGCCCTCCAGCATGTGAAGGGAGTTTATAAGCAGGAGGGGGACAAGTTTTTACAGTTTGATAGTGATAAGAGAGGGGAGAACAGCTTTAAACTGAAAGAAGGGAGATTCATGTTAGATGTTAGGCAGAAATTCCTTACTCGAAGATTCGTGAGGCACAGGAACAAGTGGTCCAGTGAAATAGTGGATGTCCCACTTCTGGGAGTGTTCAAGGTCAGGTTGGATGGGGCCATGGGCATCCTGATCTAGTGAGTGGCCAGAAATTAGATAATCTTTCAGGTCCCTCCATTCTAAGTCATCCTGTGCTTCTGGGAAACCAATTCAAAGACCCTCACCTCAGCAGCTGTGTAGGGTCTGGCCCCATGGTTGCTGAGCCAGTAGGAGAAAGAGGTTCTGCAAGTTTATCGAGTTCCCCAGAAAAACTGGGAGAAATCTGCAGGCATGAACTTGTGCACACTGTTTGCCTCAGTACTGCAGGAGAGCTGAGGGCTAAGGTCAAGAATGTGCTTAGAAGGCAGCTGGGCCAGGGACAACTGCAGGGCCTGCAGAAGCCCTATGGCAACAGCAGATGTTGCACATCCCTGCTGCACACCTGTGCAGCCTGGACAACAAGCTGTCACACAAAGCTGGCAGCCTGGCTTTGCAGGGAGCTGAGCAGCCACAGGATCAGCTCTCCTTCATCAAAAGAAGCACAGGCCAGAGATGACAAGGTGCTGTGGTCAACCCCAAAGAACTGCCTCAGATTCTAGTGCAGGCATGGCAGCAGGAGCCAGAGCAGGCAGAGCTGGGTTGCAGGTGGAAGATGGATGCCCAGATGGACACCATAGGCACCTCTGACTGAGACGTGGCAGGGCATCAGGGGCAGGCAGATGGGGCAGCGACGATCCAGCTCGGTGGCCATGCTGTCCAGCTGCTGTGGTGGGCAGGGGAGCACAGGGGATGAGGGGCTGCTCCTCACCGCGCTGCTGCAGCTGCAGGGCTCACGCTAGGAAAGGAAGAGAGGCCACGGTCACTCGCTGACCCCGTCAGCGGAGGAACGAGTGCCCGGGTCCCTCAGGAAGGAAACCCTCCCAGTGGGCTGCCCAGGCTGAAGCGTCCCCTTACCGGTTCCCTTTGCTGCTGGGGCAGCAAAGAGGAAGGATTTCATCTTTTCCCTGATTTCCATTAATTCTGAAAATTTCAACTGTCAGAAAAAGCTAATTTTTCTTTTTTTTATGTTTGCGGGACAGCCTGGGGATCAGCAGGGGTTCATGAAAGGCAGATCCTGCTTGACCAATCTGATCTCTTTCTATGATCGATCTGTCTGGTGGATGAGGGAAAGCCAGTTGATGTAGTCTGCCTATACTACAGTAAAGTCTTTAATACTCTCTCCCACAGTATTCTCCTGAAGAAGCTGGCAGCTCATGGCTTGGACAGGTACACACACTCTTTGTTGAGTAAAGAACTGGCTGGGGGGCTGGGCCAAAGTTGGGGTGGTGATGCACTGGAACAGGTTGCCCAAGGAGGTTATGGATGCCCCATCCCTGGAGGCATTCAAGGGAAGGCTGAATGTGGTTCTGGGCAGCCTGGTCTAGTGATTGGCAATCCTGCACATAGCACGGGGGTTGAAACTAGATGATCACTGTTGTCCTTTTCAACCCAGGTCATTCTATGATTCTATGATTGAGTGCTTGGTCCCGCGCTTGGGCCACAACAGCCCCAGGCAACACTACAGGGTTAGGGCAGAGTGGCTGGAAGTTGGTCTAGAGGAAATGGACCTGGGGGTGTCGGCCAACGCTTGGCTGAATATGTGGCATCAATGTGCCTCAGTGGCCAGGAAGGCCAAAGACATCCTGCTTTGTATCAGAAATAGCATTGCCAGCAGGGGGAGGGAGGTGATCCTTGTACTCAGTTCTGGTGTGGCCATATCTCAATTACTGTGCTCAGTTTTGGGCCTCTCAGTACAAGAAAGACATTAAGGTCCTGAAGCATGTCCAGAGAAGAGCTAGAAAGTTGATGAGGGGTCTGAAGCACAAGTCTTACAGGGAGCAGCTGAGGGAGCTGGGATTGTTTCATCTGGAAAACAGGAAGCTCAGGGAAGATCTTATCACTCTCTACAACTGCCTGAAGGGATGTCCACTTGTCTCAGGTAACTAGAGATAGGATGAGAGGGAATGGCTTCAAGTTGTGTCAGAAGAGGTTCAGATTGGACATTACAAAGAATTTCTTCTCCAAAAGAGTGGTCAGGCATTGAAACGGGCTGCAAAGAGAAAATATAGAGTTACCATCCCTAAAGGCCTGTTTAAGGAAAGGACAGATGTGGCACTGATGGACATAGTTTAGTGAGTAATGCTGGTGGTAGGTGGATGATTGGACTAAATTACTTTAGTGTTTTTTTCAACCTTAGCGATTCTCTGATTCTGTGTATATAATAACTGACTGCAGTAATTCAAACTCACACTTGAATTTCCTTTTCAGCTTCCATCTGTTGTTTGCTGCTATCAGCAGCTTTTATGTGCTGCTGAGGAGCAAGAAAGAATTGATAATCTTTTCAAGTATATTTTGAACAGCCTATCTTATATCTCCTGGAGCATTCGTTTCCTTGTATTGAAATTATTCCTACTCATACAGCAGAAAAACCTGGTACTGTCATTCTGTCTTATGGAAGACGCAACCAAGTTATCAAGTCTGCTCTTGCACCTTTACCTAAAAGAGTCAGCTTGTTATAAGCAACCTGTCTGTCACAGGGTTATCTAGATCAATCTGTGTCCATGACAGGGCAGCAGCAGCAACAATCTGAAGAGGAAAGTTAATTTTGTGAAATATGGTATTGGAATGCAAGATAATACAATATAATACAATATAATTAGAATTGAGGCTAATAAACAAAGTGAGAGGAAAAAAAGTGTCTGAAACTGAAAGCTTGCTAATGAAGGAATTAACAGTGTTTTTAAGCCTATTACAAGTAACTAACAGCTAGAACAAGGTGCAAACACCATAGAGCATTGAGCAGCCTTGGTCCATGCTATTCTTGCCTTGAGAGACAAGAGTTTATTGTCATCCTTTGTTCTTGTTTTGGGAAAAGCTGGTGCTGAACAATAGCACACATTTTATTCCAGCATTCACTTCCTTTTCCTTTCCCCTGTTCAGTACTCTAGTGTTCAAACTCATGCTGATTTACTGTACTCTATGTTTGTTAAAATGTAATTCAAGTTAAAGAACAGTTTTCTCTGAGCAATACACATAAATTCCTGTAAATTCACAATTCACAAAAGAAAAACCTGAGTACTTACTCAGAAAACAACTACATCATTCATTTATTTAGGCACTGGAATTGATGTGTCTTAAGGTCCACTTTCAGAAAAAAATAGATACTAAGTTTATTTTCTAACAGTAGATTCAAAAGAATACACAGACAAGTAGTCTATTCTTTCCATCATATAACAAAAACAAAGAACAGAACAGAACAAAAAGGAATGGAAGAAAATGGATTAAAAAAAAAAAACTGGAAAATCATGAAAAAGAATAGTCATCTTACGCACAAACATGAACTCTAGCGATGCAGGTCTCTTTTCACTGGTGACAGGATGAGGGGAAATGGCCTCAAGTTGCACCAGGGTAAGTTTAGGTTAGATATCAGGAAACATTTCTTTACAGTTTGTTAAGAACTGGAATAGGCTGCCCAGGGAGGTGGTTGAGTCACCATCCCTGAGTGTTTAAAAACCGTCTGGATGTGGTGCACAGGGGACATGATTTAGTGGAGGGCTGTTGGTGTTAGGGTAGTATGGCTAGGTCATGGTTGGAATTAGTGATTTAAGGTCTTTTACAATCTGAGCAATTCTATGATTATAAAGGGTTTGAAAGATTATTATAATCACTTTTAGTAAAGTGTTATTTTTCTCTGTGTAGACGCGGTCTCTTTTATATCCCTTGATTTTTTTCCCTTTGTTTTCTTATTCTCCTCTTTAAAAAAAAAAAAAAAAAATATTTGATTTCTAATTTCTACTCAAGCGGAGAGGAGCTCTGCGGAAAGGGACCTGGGTGTCCTGGTGGATGACAGGTTGGCCATGAGCCAGCAGTGTGCCCTTGTGGCCAAAAAGGCCAATGGCATCCTGGGGTGCATCAAAAAGAGCGCGGCCAGCAGGTTGAGGGAGGTGATCCTCCCCCTCTACTCTGCCCTGGTAAGGCCTCATCTGGAGTATTGTGTCCAGTTCTGGGCTCCCCAGTACAAAAAAGACAGGGATCTCTTGGAAAGAGTCCAGCGGAGGGCCACAAAGATGGTGAAGGGCCTGGAGCATCTCTCCTATGAGGAAAGGCTGAGTGAACTGGGTCTGTTCAGCCTTGAGAAAAGAAGACTGAGAGGGGACCTGATCCAGGTCTATAAATATCTAAGGTGTGGGGGGCAGAATGGCGAGGCCAGACTGTTTTCAGTGGTGAGTGGAGACAGGACAAGGGGAAACAGCCAGAAACTGCAGCATAGGAAGTTCCGCACAAATGTGCGCAAGAACTTCTTTGCAGTGAGGTGACGGAGCACTGGAACAGGCTGCCCAGGGAGGTGGTGGAGTCTCCTTCTCTGGAGATGTTCAAGACCTGCCTGGATGCCTACCTGTGCGACCTGCTGTAGGGAACCTGCTTTGGCAGGGGGGTTGGACTCGATGATCTCTGGAGGTCCCTTCCAACCCCTATGATTCTGTGATTCTGTTCCTCATTCTGCCTACTTCTCCTCCCACTCTCTTCATTGTTGTAATGAGCCAAATGCTATAGTAAAAGGAGTCACTTCTCTAATAATAATAATAAATATAAATATAAAGAGCGCTTAAAAGCCACCCTTGATTCTCTGTACTTTACAGAAATGAAATATTAATGCCCTTAAGGACAATTTAGAACGAGACGTCTGTATCAGAGATCATCTAGTATTGAATCTAATGTCAACAAAGTACTGAACTGATGGTGTTCTGTAACAGATCTGGGTGCCACAACACATTCTCGAAGGGTTTTCCTTTCCACGCCTCTAAACGGCGCGGCCCAACCTGCCGCTGACTGTTCATGGCATTTCCCACCAGAGGGAGCCAACATCTCTGTACGTACGTACTTCTACCGCCCGGACCCGCTGAAGTTTGCTGCCCGGTCCTGCCTCAGTAGTCGCTATGATAAATGTGCTAATTCAGGAAAAATCAAACGTGTTATTGCAGGACAAAAGGGAGGAAAATAATAATATGCTGTTATAGGCCTACTGCTACAAGATTACATGACTTCAGGCATCTGAACTTGAAAGATTCTACTTTTAGTAGTAAGCTATGCACTTGAATCTTGAAAATCATAAAGAAGTTATCTTATATCTAAGAACGCCATGCACTAATCCATGCTCAGAACAGGACTTTCTCACTGCCATTGTTTTCAGCAGCAGGTTAATTCAGAGCACACACTAACTTTACCATGCACTGCTAATTTGTGCACACAGAATCATAGAATCACTAACGTTGGAAAAGACCGCTAAGATAACCAAGTACAACCACAGAATCACAGGGGAGGAAGGGGACTTCAAGAGATCACCGAGTCTAAACCCACTGGATGGGAAGCCAGACATGAGCCAGCAGTGTGCCCTTGCATCCCAGAAGGCCGTGTATCCTAGGCTGCATCAGAAGATGTGTAGACAGCAGACTGAGGGAGGCGATCCTGCAGAAAATGACTTGGGGATATCAATAGATGGGAATCACAAAATCATAGGAATTGCAAGGGACCTCAAGAAATCATCAAGTACAATCATCCTTAACTTATACTGATGCAAGCGGTTATTTCTCCCCAGATGCAAGACTACATTTGCTCTTTTTAAACTTGATCAGATTCCTCCCTGCCCAATTCTCCATTCTGTACAGGGTTTATTAAATGGAAGCACAGCCTTTGGATGTGCCAGTCACTCTCCTCAGCTTTGAATCATCAGGAAACTTGCTGAGGGTGGAGTCTATCTCTCCATCCAGGTCACTGATGAAGATGTTGAACAGACCAGACCCAGCACTGTCAGCAGGGGAGCACCACTAGTTACAGGCCCCCAGCCAGATTCGGCACCATTCAAAAATGATAGACAGTGGTTCATCAGTCATTTCTACCAGCTGTCTCAGAAGACATGATTGCATCCCATAAGGGCCTACACATGGATTTGTGTGCACTGATTTTGGCTAGGCTTTCTCTGACCATATCTTCCTCAACCAATGGGAAGTCTTCCTTTCCCCAGACTCTCTCTCTTTCCTCTAAGATCTGGGATTCCTGAAGGCTAATTTTAGCATTAAGGACCAAAGCATAGAAGACATTCAGAATCTTTGCTTCCTCAGCATTCCCTGTTAACAGGGCACTTACCTCATTTTATAAGAGTCTCACATTTTGACATAATAAAAAACTTTTCTTGTTATCCTGTACCTCCTTTGCAAGGTTTAATTCCAAGAGGGCCTTATCCTTCCTCACTGCATCCCCATAGGCCCTGACAACATTCCTGTATTCTTCCCAGGTGGACAGGCCCTCTTCTCACTTTTCATGGATTATCTCCATTCCTTCTAGTTTATCCATGAGTTACTTGCTCATCCACACAGGCCTCCTGCCACCTTTTCCCATTTTCTTACTTTTAGAAATGCACCAATCATGAGCTCAGAGGTAGTGCTTGATGTCAACCATCTCTCATTGTAGTCATGCTACAATACTAGTTCGGCTTTGCTGAGTTGTACATTTTATTGTAACCTGAAGGCACTATTTACCAACAGGAATTTACAAACTTTGCTTAACATTATTCATTAGGCTGGAAGTAGAGAACATAGCACTCATTCTGAATGTAACGAGAACATTCAAAAGCACCTTTATGTTTTATAACAGTTATCTTTTACATTGTTTTGATAGCACAAAGAAATACATGTTTGTGTACGATGATTCCATCAGTTTTGCAATACTTAGTTTGATTTCTTCTTTGGCAAAATTTTTCACATGTGCAATGAAGAAAATGAATTTGAGGACTTTGGAGGATGAGGTTATGGGGCTTTCCTTGCTTTCTTTTTCTATTTCTTTATTTTTATCTTTCTTTTCTTTCTTTTTTTCTTTGTCTGATTAACTTTAGAATACTAGGATCTCCAAGTTACTGAAAAATAAACACTATTCTCACCTACATAATCCTCTTTTTCTCTCTAAAAATACATGACAAAAAAACCTTTTCATTTCTTATCCAGACTACTATGATGCGTTTCCTATATTGCTGTTCGCTGTTAGTTAAAAAGGTACCTGGAACTAAGAATTGCTCAATTCATCCGTAACGTGTATAGTACCATGTACTGCTCTGTCTTTAGATAAGTTACCATCAGAAAAGAAAAATAAGGAACATAAGATTAAAAAAAAAGATAGAATCTTTCCCAACTTGAGCACTGATTAACCTTGAAAACAACACATCCTTCATGGCTTCTAAAAAAGAAGGAAATTAATACGCTGAGTTTCAGGGCAAATATTAATTGACACCATCAAGTTATAATTTTGTGCCTAGTTCATTTCTTTGCTTTTTTCCCCCAAAACCTGCCACCCAACATCTTTGTCTAGAAGAAAATAAATAAATAAATAAATAAATAGAGACAGCAGGGAAAATGGGGGAAGTTTGCTCTTAAAGAGTAGCTACTGCAAGAGGTGGACAGTACAAACGTAACGAAGGTAGTTTAACTAGTTAGAATTCCTTGAAACTGAAAGCAGGCTTTGGCATCCAGATTACACTCCATGGATGCTTTGAACTTGTGACAAATTTGAAAAGTTTTGATATGATTTTCATCTGATATTGAGAAACGCTTTAAGTAATTTGGATATAAAAATACAAACTTCCCATGGACAATAAGAGGCAAGAGCAGGCCACATTTATTTAAAATTTTATAAAACCTCCTAATCATAGCACAAAAAAAGAGCCATAAATAAAACGTAATATTGACTTATTGCCAAAAATCTCTTCAGTTTTCAGATCAGGACAATGTTGACTTGCAAATCTAGTAACAGTATCTTGCATAATAAGTAATTACTATTTCCAGCTTCAGTTCCTCTTCTGCAAGGTTTTGTGACAGACATGCTGGCCCTTTCACTATAAAGTACTGTTAACTTGTGTTTGTTTTTCCAATTTCTTTGTCTACGTCTACGTTTCTATGTCTGAAGCACACTGCTAAAAGCACTGTCACTTCCATCACTCACTGTCCTACTGCAAAAGTCTCAGTATAAACATAATGCAGCTAGACACAGTTTCAAAAGGAAGTTCTCTCAGTGGAGCATACAGAAACTATAACTTACTTTGCATAACTGAACTGTGCTCAAAAGCTCTGTAGAGTTCTAGTAAAACTCTGTGTGTAAAGGAAATAGGAAGCAGCTACTAAGCCCTAGAGATGCTAAGACTGTCCAGTACATTACATTGTAATAATTCATTTACATTTTACAGTCAAAAAAACATCGGTTAGGGATAACATACACTTGTACCAGTCTGGCTGAGGCAAACATATTTGGCACTGTGTTTTGGATTTGTGACTAAGTCAGTGTTGATAAGGCTCTGGCTATCATTGAGCAGCACTTGCACAGCATCAAGGCTGTTTCTGTTTCTCATTCTGCTCCTCTATGGAGAAGATTAAAGATAGAGTCTGAGAGGAAATACAGGAAGAGACAAAGCCAGGACAGTTGATCCTAACTGACCAAACAATGAGAGTTTTTCTTTAAAATATGCATTCAGAGATCTCTTGCTAAAATAGAAATTAGTGCATCCCTCTTTTACTTCCACTGTTCTGTCAACCAGTGGATGTTAAAGCAGCAGAAGAAAACAGAAGAGTTAATTACATATCTCCATCTCCAAAATGAAACACAGTCAACAGCTCATCATGACGCAGAAGCTCCGGAGGGTCATGAGACAGGCAAAGAGAATAATTAGGACACTAAATTTTAGGAAAGCTAACTTCCAGATCTCCAGGGATTCAGTCAACAAAACACCCTGGTAAACTGTCCTCGTGGTTAAGAGTGCAGAACAGAGCTGGCAGATCTTCAAGGAAGCTTTCCTTAGAACTCAAAAGGTTTCCATCCACAGGAGTAGCAAGTCAGGAAAGGAAGGCAAGAGTCCTTGGCTGAACCAGAACCTGCTGGTCAAACTGAAGAGCAAGAAGAAAGCTCACAGGCAGTACAAACAGAACATAAGGAAGCTGCAAGGCTGTCTAGGAATGGGGTCAGGAAAGCCAAAGGCCCAGTTTGAACTAAGCTTGCCAAGAAGAACGAGAAAGGCCTCTACAACTCTTAACATTTATCTCATGGAGAAGGAGTTCAAGGATCAAATTTCTTAATACATTGAATAAATGCATAGTTCTCCTTTTGAATATGCCTTGACACTATAGAATGTCAGCATATATTTTAAGTGATTAATCAAATTGATCAGGATGTCATGTGAAATTAAAGTGAAGGTAGCACTCATTCTAAACATCCATTCATAACACATAATACTGCCTCAGTGCTATTGTGTTTACAGTTCATAGCCAAAAAATAAAGTTACGTCATTGTCCCAAAAATAATACCTCCCATGTATATCCATGGAAACTACAACAGATACAAAGAGCACAAAAATACTGTTTGATAGAGGAAATTCTCAACTACAAAACACTGTTCTTCAACATGGTCACAACCATTGGCTATGCATTTTTGCCAGTAATGAATGTTATGCAAGCTACACTTGTAACAATCTGTGTCAGTGGAGGAGACCCACTATTACTGTCACCACCTCTGAAACATGCCACCCACCACCTCACTAAGCTCACATCCACTGTTTGTTCTCCAGAAATGTTCAGCAAGTGTTGGTTAATGTCAACAGGTGTTATTTTTCTACAGGGAGGAATTCAATCCACATCTTTTCTACAAGGAGCAACAGCTTAAAGTTTGAAGATAGGAAGCTCCATACTAACACGTGGAAGCACTGGAACAGGTTGCCCAGAGAAGTTGTGGTGTCTCTCTGCAACTCCATCTATGGAAATATTTAAGACTCATCTGGATGCCCACTTGTGCGATCTATTGTAGGGTTCCTGCTTTATCAGAGAGGTTGGGCTCAATAATCTCCTGAGGTCCCTTTCAGTCGCTGTGATTTGGTGATTCACCTGCAATTCCATGTTGGACACCATTTGGTTAGACTGCTCCTCTGTTGCCATCTGTCGCACAGCAACAAAATGTAATGGGACATTGGTGGGAAGGTTCAACATCTACTGCCATACCACCAACATCTGCCTCTCACATGGTAATAAATAAAAGAGGAGACATTACTTTTGGAGCAACCATTGTAACAGTTCTATTGGACATTGTATAATCAATAAATATTAAGATGTTATAATTACAAAATAAACAAGAAAGTTAGGCAAAGCAAATTATAATAACAAAAAGAGAACAGATAGAAAGCTTATCCATATCTGGGCCTCACTTACAAAAGTCCAGCAGAGTAGATCTCCAGAAGAGATTCTTTCCCACTGGTAGCCACCTCTTAAATGGGTCTAGGAGAGGTGCAGCCAGGCTCCACTCCTTCCTGCAGCACAGGTGAATTGCCTTCACCTGTGCTCCTGTGGCTGACTCATTGCTCGCCTCAGGTGATCAATCAGAGGTTCAGGCCGTGATTCAGCAGTTCCCATACGCACGTACATTTCCAAGACTGAAGTAACAAAAATGACCATTTTATTCCTCTCTCAGAGGGTTTTTTTCTTTTATTCAATGAAACTTAGTGTTTTTGCTTTGCCTATTCCAAATTCAACAGTCCAATTTATTTTTTTAAGCAAACAACATACGGAGAGAGAGCAGAGCAGATTTGCTGCATTTGCAGTCTGTACATACATAAAGATGTCATAGAATTTCTCATGTATGAAAATATCTTCTATCACAGAAAAAAAAAAAAAGACACATATCAGCACTTTGAGTGAACAATTAATGTGTGTCATTTAATAAAGCTTTTATAATCTGTAACAACAGTGACAAGAATTGCAAAATAATATAGTGCAGCTAAAAATCAGGCAGATTAATTCAGCTCTAATGATTTAACATGAGAGAAGTGATTTTTTTAAGAAGGCAGGTAACCGGTATAGTTCATGAATTTAATCATCTTGGTAAATTCTCTATGCCTTCAGTGAAAAAAAAGAAAAGAAAAATAAAGAAGACATGAAAATCAGTTACATCAATTAGAAGTAAATATTTTTTATTCATGTCTGGCATTTTCTAAATTTTTAATTAACAGTTTATTTCACAGACTGGGCTCTTAAAGACATAATCATCCACTGAAGTGTCAAAATAATGCTGCTTTAAGGACTATGGTCAGGAATGTTTGCTATCCGCATTACTGAACATTCTCCACTGGAAGGCATGGAACAGCCAGATGCACTCCTGCCATCATTATAAAGTTGTTTGTTTCCTTGGAAACTTTTCTTAATCATACCTACATACATATCATTGCACCTTCTTGTTTCACTAAAGTTTAAGTAATCTCTGAGGTATTGTAGTACTTTTACTTCCATTTTGCACCTGCAAAGCCATAATGCAGTAAAATTAGAGTTCCACTATTTTGCATGCTTAATTTGAAAAACTCAGGAGCTGATCTGCCACCATCTCAACACACAAGTTAAGTCAGCTTGAATATCCTACAAAAATCAAGCAGAAGTCTGACCTCACAAATATATATGTCAAACCTTGCAGAGCTCCGTGCTGCCTTCCCTGTCGGAAGAATGTTTTAAACTTTGAAAAGCAAGTATTATTTGGATTTGAAACAGGTTGAACACCTTTTGTCAGCTCTCTCCAAACCTTATATGCCTAATCTAGGGACATGGAGTTCTGTCAGTTTTAAGGAACCAGCTGCTCCCAGATTCCTCCTTTGGAATGGCGTGCTGTGCACAGGTTCACAGCCGGTTCTGTGATTTCTGGTTTTTGCTTCTACACAGGTTTTTACAGTTGACACATGCAAATGCAACAGCACAGTTTCCTGTTGCACTACACAGAGTTCTCATTTCTAGGTATCAAATCTCTCAAAAGTCTTGCCACACCAACAGCAATTTACTAGGACTTCCTAGTCCTGCTAGGAAATGGAAGAGCACCTCAGCAAATGGATTTGTTAGGGCCACCAAAAGAGAGAAAGAATTACTAAATATCTGTTGCATAACTCACATCCTGGTGCACACACAGCACAGCCCTCCTTTGAGGGTAAAATCAGCCTTGAGTAGTATCTCCCAAGCTGTGTGTGGCAGGAGTATCAAAAACAAGAGCCACGTTTGTCCTTGGAGATACAGGAGTGCCAGTGTCGCCTGGGTGCATATCCTCCTACTGCCATACATCAGACAAAACTTCTCCAGAAGCTTGAGAACCTGGAGCAGGAGCACAACATGAAACAATTTTAGATTTTGGAGAATTCTGTGTGAGAATTCAAGTATCTCAGTGTATTGGGTCTACACAGCAAGGCTTTTGCAGCCACACAGTGTGAGGAGGTCAGGGCTGCCCCATGCCCGACAAAGCTTTCTCCAGGTAACTCCAAGGTCCCACAGCAGGGCACAGCTTCACCCAGTAGCTGAGCAGTGCCACAGAGAAACAGATTTAAGGAAGGGCAAAATGTTGCATACTAGTTTGGGAAATGAAGAGGGAGAGAAAGTGAAGAATAACTTATTTGTGTGCCCCATAGTATATGTGTCAAGTTCCCTACTGAAACTATTCTCCCTTGATAAAAGGGCAAATATTCATCACTTAACTCCTTCTTTACAAAATGTATTGTAGGAGCTATAGCACACACTCTGTTGTTCTCCACTGCCTACCCAAATGGAAAATTAGGGAAGTTCAGTATGTATTTGCAAAACTTGACTACATGACTATGCTATGTGGTACTCCTCTTTCCATTCAACCTGAGTGACAGCAAGCCACAGAAACGTATAAATTCTCAGCCCTATGATCATAAATTCTTATATCCTTTGGCAAAAGAGTTAAAACTTGTTACTGATAACTTTATAAGGGCTTTTATCCCACCTCATAGGTAAGACCCTGAGACAGGGACCTATATTTCAATATGTTAATGAACAATCCAAGACAAGTCTTCAAAACACTCAGAAAGTCCTGCTGATCTTTTTCTGAATTACATTAGTAGTAAATCTATAATGTAATTACTATCTTGAGAAAATAGATGCTACCAGAGCAAGCCATTGTTACGTCTTTATTGAATTATTGTACAGTCTCTGCAGGTTAATGTTTTGTAGGCTTCCTTTTTCTATTATATCACTTTAGTTCCCTTTTCTTATGTGAGCATTTTGTGTCTTCATTTTCTTACTGAATCCTGTATTAATAATGAATCTACAGAATATTTTGAGGATTAAATTCATGCTATCTGTAAAACTGCTGTTTTACAGGAATGAATGTATTTCTCATTTGTTATGACTGCAAATGAACAAAATAATTGCCTTTTATCATTCCCTAAGCAAGATATGGGTCTAGCCCCAATTGTTACTATTGCAATACATTATAGGCCTTTTCAAAAAACCACTACATGTTTTGCATGTTAAATTTTTAAGTAAAGGAGGATGACTGATCCTTCAGACAGAGCTCCTGTTCGCACTTCCTTTAATAAGTGAATAAAACAGTTTACTTAGGATTCCTTCAATTACTTTGGTTTACTTTTTCCCCTCAGTAGTCAAGTTATTAACAATCTCTAGCACTGAGCTGAAATTCTACATCCAAATTATGTAATATGGCTGAGCATTCTCCTCAGAGCTACTCTTAACTGAAGATTGGAAACAGAAGAATACTCAGTGGCTCATGTGGATTTACACCTGAAAGTTCTTAAACACTACCCTTTAGTGTAGCTACTATCTTGATTTACCTATAATACTAGTAGAACAGGGAAGGAGAAAACCATGGTCTGTTGCAATTTGGAACAACTAAGCCTAAGACAACATATTATTTCAGTTGCTTCAGTGAAAAAAATTATATTATTCTAGTACAAAAGAGGTACAAAGTTACAAGGTTTCAGCCAATTACAGCAGTTATGTTAGTGTAACGTATTGATTTGTTAAAACTGGCCAATAATCTGCATTTGTGAATTTTTTAGTGTAAATTGTATCATGCTGGGATATTACTAAGGATGACTGAAATAGCTGTGGAAAAAATGCTCCAAGTGTAAACACAGTGTTATACACACTGACATATATGTACACAGTCACTTTATACCTCTTAGCTTTCAGTGAATTGCATAATCTAAGAATATAATGACAGTTTATAAAGAATGGACATTTTACGCAAGAGGTCATACAACAATAGCATTTATCAAATGAGGAAAACGTTCCCAGTAATATATGGCTACAGCAGGGGGCCTGCCACTCAGAAAATGTACTCACTCTTCTGGTGAGAGTTCACTAGCAGTGCTGTATGTAAAAGGCCTGTTGCTGTGGCACTCCATCTGCCACATTTGTCTGGCCAAAACACTACCACACATGCTGGCTGGCCAGTCAGCTGAAATTGGGAAGGAGACCACTAGAAGTTCATGAAACACTAGCACACAAACTGGAAAAGCAATAAAGGGGTCAAATGAAAAAATTCTATATGATGTGAGTGTTGCCTACTCTGAAGAAGGATACCTAACCTAGAAATAGCATAACAGCTCTCTGAAACTTGTGATAGTCTCCATGGGGAGCTGACATTTTGGGACAGGTCGATGAATGTTTTAAGTAATTTTAAACTTAGATTTTCAGGTGTGATTTACAAGTGGACAGTAGGGAATTTCCTTGAAAGACTGAGTAGCTTCTCTCACAAGTATTACTGGCACTTCTTCTAATAGTGCTTCCCTGCACTGCCTCAATTTACTTTTCTATTCATCACCTTCTTCTACAATAACTTTTAAAATCGGCGAACAATTTTAACCAAATCTATCAAAACGTCTGAGACTCCAAAAATATAAAGCTTGTAGCTTTAAGGAGAAATCGAAAATAACATCCCTGATTAGGAAAAGGGCTGTAATCTGAAATCTGCAAAGCTAAACCAGTCTCGTGATTTCCCATCCCCTCACTCCACATTTCAGCACAGTTAGCAAACATGGAAATAATCCTGAGACAGTGAAGACTGAGGAGAAACAGGGAACATAATGGAGATTGTGATGTTGATATGTGTGACAGGACACAAGTTTGCAAAAATACAGTTTTTAGTTAGCTGTTCCCAAACCACTTTTTTTTTTTTCCTTATTTGGAGAATGCCAGGTACAGCCTGAACATGCAACAAACCTAACTATTCTCATCCTATAAGGAACAAAATGATATCTGTTATGGCTAGGCCTGCTCATATCATATTTTCTTAAAATAATCAGTTCTATTTTTATATTCAAAGTCTATGTGATTTTAAGACTAAAATGCTCTTTTGAAATAAAACACTTATTTGCAAATCAATAGGTGAGTCTCAAAATAAGCTGCATCATTTCTTGGATGTTGCTATGGACCGATATACTTCTTGTGCATAATTGAAGCACTTAATCAACGTTGCAAGAAAGCACAACCTATGCTGAAGGAAAAATGATGTCACAAAAAACCACACTGTCAAAATGCTTCTGTTGCTCAGCAGTGTTGATTATAACATGTAAATCAGAGTAGCCTCAGTAGGAGTTGGAGCTTACAATTGTCTAAACTTGGTTTTACCTAGGTGACCATTGCTCCCCACTGTTCTTCAGCTTCTCTTAATTTATTTCATACAGATCAAAAATTAGATAGGCTAATGGAAAATTTGTTGGTTTTTAATTTATGAGGTAATCTTAAGTCAAATTAGAACTAGAAAAGCAAATTTAGAACACTTAACAAAATCAATTAATTATGAATCAATTAATTACCACTTTAGAAAGTGAGACTATTTGAAAACAAATAATATCAGGCCCTCAAAGTGAGAGTTAATATCCTATATAGATGTAATATAGGTACATTTATAAAAGTTTCACTGACATTACTTATCTACCTAGTACCAAGAACCACAGTATTTAGCTTAAGTGTCAAGCAGTCCACCAAAAAGTGAAACCCAAGCTATTCCAAATATATATCTTTACTTACACTTGTTTATCTCATCTGGGCATTTACAATATTTATTTTGGCTTTTATTTTTTTTTCTTTAACTTATCATGTAGGTTAATTCAATATACACATGCATGATAAACAATTGTAAGTCAGAACTTGGTAGAAGTTATTATTAGAGCAGTTACTACTTTTTAGCATCAGCAACAAAGAAAGTTTTACTAGATTCCTGAATTAAAGTACCAAGAAGTCTCTCTGCTGGTATAACCAGCCTCTTGGTTTCTGTACACATGCATGCTTATAGATACAAATCACTGACGTCAAATTATCAGCTTCCTAAGTTGGAACCTTGTATGGAAGTGGTCTAAGGCTACAGCTTTTACTAATTATGTTAGCAGCCATAATTGTTCCTTCATGAGAAGAATAATTTGGGATCCTAGAAAACAGAGTGAGAGGAATTAGTAGTAAAAAAAAAAACAAAAAACAAACAAACAAAAAAAAACAAAAACAAAAAAAACAACCACAGAGGCCATCCACATTCCATTAATATCAGAAAACATTTTTCTCCTTCCAGACACATCAAAACCATGGGAAACTGAAGATTGGCAATATTGTCACAGAATGTGTATCAAAGGTTTTTATGGACAACAGTCTACTTCTTTCATTACCAGATTCCAAAACTAAACAAAAACTCCAAAATTTCTTGAATGGCAAACTTCTCTTCCTCCTAGTAGAAAACTTTTTTATTTATTTTAAATATTTTCTGAAGAAGTACCATTATTAGTCTGACTTTGAAGAAAAAAGGCAATAAAATGATAAGATTAGGAAAATAACCATGTTTAAAACTATCACCTGACAATCCTTTGTATAAAACTAATACAACTTAAAAGTTCTTTTTTATAAGTTCTTCTTTAACTCTGGATGCAAGGCTTATTATTCAAACAAATGGAGCGCTTTTTGTGATTGACTAGGTCTCCAGGATTTATTTCTGCTATTCTAGAACATAATCTAAAAGGGTCAATGTAACCTTTGTGGAAAATAATCATAGTTTTTTTCCTTATCTTCAAAATACCAAGAGTTATTGTCTAAAAGCAAGGAGGGAGTAAGGGGAAAAATTACTTCGATTTCAGTTTATACTTTGTCTGGCTAAACATTAAGAAGGTTATCCTGACAGGAACACCATGCTTACAAGGCAGGCAAGATCTACATCTTTCAGCTACCTTTAGAGAGAATTACTGGCTCCAGTGAGCAGTAGAGACTTAGGAGCAGAACTAACTAAACAATAGTAGAAAGAAAAGTGTGAATTTTACTCAGTTGTCATGATGGATTAACATAATGAGGCTTTGGAGCCTCATTATAAGCACTTAAATTTCTGTGTTAGAATTACTTCTTCAATCTCTTCATTCAGCCAATGCATTGATCCAAAATTGGTTGTTGTTGAGAACATTCCAATCATCAATGCTATAAAATATATATATATTATATATATTTATTATATATTATTATTATATTTATATTATATATAAATATTTATAATTTAAAATTTAATAATTATTTATATATATTAATAATATATATATTTAATATATATATATATATATAAATAATATATATATTATTTATAATTATATTATTATTATTATATTTATATTAATATTATTATTATATTTATATATAATATATAAAATGCTATTTTACTATATATCAGATGTAAGTAAATCCCTGAATCGTGTTTGCTCTATTTATTATCAGTTTATTGCTCATTTTAATTAAACAAGTATAAGTAAGTAAATTTATGTACATACTTGCAGCCGTTGAAGCTATTATATTTAACTTGTAAATAATTATTTGCTTTAAATAGATGTACCTATTTTTAAGGGGTAGCACAGAAGAAGTCTGTAAATAGTTTATTCAGAAATCTTTGCTTTGCTAGCCAAATTTAGCCAATTTATTTAACTACTCACTGGGATTCTGTTAGGATTTCTTCCATATTTCTAGTTTCCCTGCCCTGTAATTAACAAATCTGCCTCCATTTGAAATATTTACAGAATGACATTTAAGCATAAAAAATCTGCATCTTACTACAATGTACATATCTGCACATGAAAAATAAACTGATTTCCAGCAAGAGTGATAAATAAGTGGTCCATATGCAAACTGTTAAGAAATTTAGACTAGCTTCTTCCTCCTAGATACAAGACCTGCATCAGTTATTTGGAGTTATTTGTTGTTGTGGCTTTTTTGTTTTGCTTTTCCTAACATACTCATTTCTGGTAGATGGTGCCCAAGGGGGAAGGTATCTGAGAAAGTGTTTTGGGTGTGGGAAGGAGGAGACAGAAAAGATGCAGCATTTAAAAGACAGGATGATGGTTGGTTTACCTACAGAAATTATTACCAAATTATTATCAACTGTTTCTTAGAAAATATTTTAAATGTAGAAAGGAGAATAAAAAATGAATTGAAATAACAGCAAGGATCCAAAACAAGCAAAAAGCAGGCAAACTAGGCTATGCTGGCTGCATGTAAGATCTACAGAGAAAGAAAACATATTTCATATATTTTATTTAGATTGTGGGTTTTGAGCTTCTTAGGAAATGTTTTAGAATTAATTGAAGAATGCAAGGAGAAAAATTGAAGCCCTAAGTAGAAAAGGGATGTTGTTTTAGAAAGCAGATAAGAAAAAGGATGGAAATCAGAATGTAATTGAGTGCCCAGCTAAATGGGAAGGATATTTAATGTGTATAACTTACGCATGAACAAATGCTGGACACAGCATTCAAGGCATCACTAGTTTAAGTTTAAAAAATAAAAATTTCTTTGCCCAGAAGATCTTCTCAATGTTAAAAACAGAATGGTGAAAAAATTCCAATGTAAAGGTTCCATGATAAACCTCAATCGCCACAAGTAAAAAAATACATTAAAGGAGAGTAACCTGAAAGTAGAGGCATTGGTTAATTGTATTAAATCTGTAGCAGTGTACCTAACTTGGATCATGTATTGATTATGCTTCATTTATAAGCACAAATCCAACTTGATAATGGAGGCAGAGAGTAGTAAAATAGGCGTGAGTATACAGTGAGTATTCTCACTCTCATCTTGGAAGAATGCTAAGATGCCAGAAACCACACAATGTTAGTTGCAAAAAAAAAAAAAAAAAAGAAAAAAAAAAAAACCAGCTTTTCCCACAGGTGAGATCTTTTCTGTTGTAACAAAAAGCTTCATCCAACTGTTCTTATAACACAGATATATCAGATATATTTGTTCCTCGACACAGACTACTAGATATGTTTAACAGAAATCAGTATTATTTATGGTGTGAAACACTGCTGAAATAGAAATGCTATGCATACTTTATTGTGCCACCTGGGCAAGGAATTGACTAAAGGTGCATTACAAATTCTGAGGTGAAAGAGAAATCCACCTTTCTTAGGGATGTAGAGAAAGAGCTCCCATAGTTATGGCATTGTCCAATTGCTCAGTCAGAGTTAGTGAAGACACAGGTTGGTTTGTGTGTTACAAAGAGGAAGCAGAAAGTTCTGATTAAATTATGGAACTACACAAGCAAGCTACGAATTGATCTTCATTACAAACTAGGCAAGTTTAACATTGTTAATTAGAATGTGGAAATCACTGGTGAACTCCTAGAAAGAAAATGACTGCCTATAGCAAGCTGTCCAACAGCAACAGACTGTGGTAAAGATGTAAATGCATTCCTAGCAAAGGGGTGAAACTTTCAGTTTAAACTTCAGTTCTCTGATTTTCTAGCACCTTTGTCTATGACAATAAAAGAAAAGTCCCTTAAACTGATATGCAGCAGTCTGACAGAGACTGTGCACTTTGAAGATCTTTCTGGTCTGAGCAATTCACATTGCATCTCCTAACTTCAGGGGGGAAAAAATTCTCTACCTTTCACCTCTGAGGTTTTGAGGTACTTTTCTATGCTGCTTGAAAGCTGGGCTAGTAGATATGCTTCACCCAGCCTCTGCTGTTCTCAGCGCAGTACACATGGCCAAAGATTCACAGTCCCACATGGCAAAGATGGAGGGGCAGCTCCACGAGCCCCCAGCCACACAGCTAGAGCACTGGTTGCCCACCTTGCTGTGAGTTCCATGGCGTCTGGCTTTCTCGCTCTTGAAAGGCAGCCACAAGGTAAGCTGCAAGCCTAAGAGGCCTCCAGCTGACTAGCTGCAACTCACAGGTTGGCTCTTGGCCAACACAGCCCTTTGAGCTTGAGTTGCTCTGACAGCTACCAAAACCACCATGCGCTGGTTCATGCACACAGCAGTGCTCTCCCTTCACATAATCACAGAACTGTAGGGCCTGGAAGGAACCCTTGGAGTTCATCTAATCCAACACCCTGCTAAAGCAGGTTCCCTACAGTAGGTTGCCCAGGAAAGCATCCAGAAGTTCCAAATATCTCCAGGAAAGGAGACCTCAAGACCTCTCTGGGCTGCCTGTTCCAATGCTCTCAACCCTCATCTGTCTCCTTGCTGAGTGAACCCTGTTCTCACACTAATCCCGACTTCCTCTGCGAGGCGCAGAAGAAAGGCCCAGGACTGCTACAGCGTCTCCGCCGCTGTAACCCCGGAGGTGTGACGGAGCACGAGCGCGTGGCAGCGAGTATCAGAGGAAAGGTGAGCTGCTTCCTCATTCCTCGCGCTGCTTGGTTGCGGGCCGGCGCTGCCGTAGCGCAACCCCTCGTACGTCCCTTGGCCGCCCTGGGAGCGCTTGCAGACGCACCACTTCCGCCGTTTATTTATTTACTTACTTCGAAGAACACAACATACAGTAACAAGCTTATTTATCACTTCGAACAGCGGAGCGGACGGGAGAAGGTCTGCTTCTAGCCAAACCTTCCTCAGGACGCCACGGTGTCGCTTGTAACCGCTCGGGAACGCCGATAAACGGACTCCGATTTTACACAGGGAATCCGAGCGCTAGCACGAGGCACAGCGCGGCCCGCTCGATTCATGGCGTCCCACCGGGCCAGGCCGCGCCCAGCGCCCTCCAACCGGCCCGGCCCTCCGCGCCGCCCGCCTGCGGGGGAGGCGCCGCCCGGAGCTCTGCGCCGTGAGGAGGAGGCTCGGCCGGCCCCGCCGCCCTCCGCGCGGCCCGGCCGTGGCTCCTCCTCTACGCCTTCCTTCTCCTCCTCCTCCTCCCGCTCGGTCCCAGGGCGCTGGGCTGACATCACGCCCGGGGTTTCCATCCGACCGCGGGAGGGGGAGGCTGAGCGGCGTGATGGCGGCGGTCGGCAGGACTTAAGCGGCGGCGGAGCGGAGCGGCGCAGCGCAGCGCCCACCCTGCTTCTCTCCGCGCCCCTCCCTACCCACGCCGGGGCCCATTGTTCGGAGCCGCCGAGGGCGGCGGGAGAGCGTTCCGCGCAGGGTTGCCGGGAGCCGGCGGCACTGAGCGGCGGCCCAGGCCCCGCCGCGGCCGCGGGAGCAGCTCCCGACCGCGGGCTGCGGCACGAAGCGCCCCGCACGGCGCACGTAGGCTCGGGCCGGGGAAGGCCTGGCCGGCCGAGCCGGACGCGCGCAGGTAGGAAGCGGCCCGCCGCAGTTACTCTTTCCCACACGCCGGACCGGAGTTGTGTGGCGCCCAGAGACGGATCGGGCGTGCGGGGGGAGCGGGAGGGCTGGGTGAGGGGCGTGGGGCTGTTTTCCGCGGAATGAGGGAGGGAACGGCGAGGGCCAGGTCGGCCGGCCGGCGTCGAGCCGCTCTCGCTGGCTCCTGCGGGGGGAGCCCGTGCCGAGCCGGCGGGGAGCGGAGCGCGGCCTTGGCTCTCCTCCGGCCGTGGGGGGCGCCGGGGGAAGCGAGCGCGGAGGACGGCGGCGGCCTCGCGGACGCTGCCAGGGAACGTTGGCCGGGAGCGGCGCCTGTGCAGGCCGCGCCGCCCGCCCAGCGCCGGCTCCGGGGGCGGGAGGCAGCTCCGGACGGGCCCCCGCTGCAGCGCCTGGGGGCGGTCGGAGGGAGAGCAGCGGCGGGCCTCGGCGCGGGTCGCCTCGAAGTGGGTCGCCTCGGAGCGGGCGGCGGGGCTGCTCGCCGTGCTTCCCGGGGTGCGGAGCTCGGGGCCCCGCGGGCGCTCTTCCGCGCGCAGGGCGCGGTGCGGAACGCGGCCTTCTCAGGCAACGGCTGCCGAGCCCCGGCCTCGCCTCGCGGCCTTTCGCGGGTTAAAGGGCTCCTTCTGCTCATTCTCCCTCCGTCATCGCCTTTGTTTGCTGTCCCGAGTAGCTAAGAGGGGTCTGAGCGTGGGGAATTTCCCATCCCGCAGCGGCCTCGTTCCCTCCCTTTCCCCCACGGACGGAGGGCAGGGCCGCTGCTCGCCAGGGAGAGCAGCCCGGGGCAGGCAGCCCGCCGGCAGCTCCGAAGGCTCTCACGCCAGGAAACGTACGGGAACTGCTTTCTCTGAGTGAGTTTCTGCTTGTGCCTAGAGAGCAAAAGTTTAGGCTCGCGTTTAGGTGTGTGGACTGCATCTGAGACTCCAGATCAAATCTAAGGTGCTCCTGCATGTGAAATGGGGATCATTCAGTCTGCAGAACCTGGCTAGTTTGATTGTTTGGACTTTTTTTTTTTTTTTTTTTTTTAAACGGGGCGGTCTTCATCTTCCTGCTTCTGCCCCCAGCTGTATGTAAACAGCATGTATGTGTGTGGAATTGCTTCCACTGTATTAGCTTCTGCAGATCTTGGCAGAGCATCGATGTCTGTAGTCTTTACCTATGTATTTAGTTTTCCTTCAAAGTGTATAGCTAATTTGTCACAAAGTCAGAACTATGGCAAAAGTTAAACTGCGAGGTGCAGTGCACATGCACAGTAAACCATTCTTCTCACTCTACAATACTTAAGTGAGGGTCATTTCCATAACGTTTCCTGTTCTGCATTTAGTGGTTTAGCAGAACTGTCATCTTTATAGCAGTGTCAATGAAAAGTTGCATAAAGGAGTGCAATGGGACCTGACTGCAGTTGCCCAAAAAACTGCGCAGGTGTTTTCTTCTCTGCATTTTATATGTTTTGATTCCTCTCTATTATTAGTTTTTGTTTAAGTACAGCAGATAAAAAAGACCTGTTGAGAAGAATGGGAACCATGAATGGATAACACAGAATGCTGGTTTTCAGTTAAAAAGGTGTGAAATGCGATAGGTGCCTGCTTTCAGTGTTAGTATGGTAGGCCAAGTTGTTTCTGTTATATTTTTAGTTGGAAATTTAATTTTCAATTTTTGTCAGTGTTTTCCTTTATCATTTTAGGTACTTGGGCAGAATTCTTGGCCATCTATAGAGAATACCAAGTCAAACACATTTCTTTGAAAGCATACAAAGAAGTACTGGAAGGGGGATTCTTGACATACACCTTGTAACCTGAGTGGACTTTCTTCTTAGCCTCTTAATACTTACAATGAATGGGCACAGTGATGAAGAAAGTGTAAGAAACAGCAGTGGAGAGTCAAGGTAAGCACTCATTTCAGTTATTCATGGATGTGTACTCTTCTGTACTTTGTTAAAATTGATTTATGTTTTCACTGTGTCCCAGAACCCTCTGATTAGTGAGCAAACTGTAGACAGGAGAACTGGGTGTGCTTTCTTATAGATGCTTATCTGCTTGTTACATTCATTTTGCTTCAGCTAAGAATTGTAACGATCGTGCAGATCCTTTATATAATAAAGCTTAGGTAATAATAAAACTGCATCAGCATCCAACAGAACAGTGTTACTCTTTTGAAGAAATGTTTGAAAAGTCAAAAGCTGAAACAGAACTGTAAAGTTAAAGTAAAGCCAGTGCCTGGGATGTGCAAGGCCATCTCTGAAATGGGAGCAGTGAGCTGTTGATTTCAGTTTTTGACTTGTAGTATACTTCATGAGGCTTCCTTTTTCACAGAGCCGTTAAAGCAGTGTAATCATTGAAATCATTAAATTTCTGTTTGTTTTCCAAAATGAAATTGCAGTTTACCAGCTTTTCTTTTTTTAATTACAAGGAAAAATGAAATGTAATGAATAAACTTCAACATAAGCACAGTCCTCTAATACTGAAAGCCAGTGCAGTGTTCACTTGGTTGTAAGACCTCAATTTAAACCTTCCTTCCTCCATGCAGAATGGCAGCAAACTTACTGAGGTGGAATTGAAAGTTTTCTTTCTGGAACTGTGCAAAATTCAACAGGAGTCTCCTACCCTGCACTAATTAGGGAAACTAATAAATGTGAAAATGTGAACAATGCTGGAGAATTAAGAAGTCAAAGCAATCTCACAAATATGAAACAAGTGTAGACTTCTCTTCTAAGAGGTGGTTGTGATCATGCTGTTCATTTACCAGTTTGACTTTGCACCTCTTTCTGACTGCACGAATTGGAGGTCAGAAAGAATGCTGAGTTCCGTGGACTTAATGGAAATATCCATTTGGGTAGGGGAGGGAGATCTAAATCATTTCATCAAATGAAGAAATAAAATAGGAAAAATGGCTAGCCATTAAGCTGATATGTTTATACTGGTAATGGATTCTAGCTAGCAGATGAATTTTGAGTTTTTTCTAGTAAATGTCAAAATATTCTTGGTTACTTTGAAAAACAAACACACACCAAAAAAAAAACAAACCATGAAAACATAATTAGATGAGAAGAGAAAGATGAAACAAAACAGTGTGAGTAAGGCTAGTTTTCTCATGTAGAAGTCCTGAGTGATTAACAGGGATTACTCTGAGTTCGTGTGCAAGTTTTTTATTACATAAACAAATTACCTTACAAGAGATAAGGTAGGAAAGCTACTTTGTATCAAATTTGTCCCCAAATGCATTAAATGTATTAAAGTTATTTTAAAACTGTAGCAAATGATAACTTTAGCAAAATTGATTAAAACAACTAAACATCTTGAAAACTTCCCAGCAACTTTAGTAAAAGTTTCAGGAGGTACTTGAAAATTGATGATTACTTGTGAAATGTTTGTTCTTTATCTTAAAAGTGCTGTTCAGTGCAACTTAAAGTTTTAAAAAATGTAAAATGCTAACAGCTGTTTTATTTTTTTAGGCTTGTAACAATCATTAACCCTGTAGCCTGTTTCTCAGGAAGGTATTGGAAAACCTAGTTTGCCAGCTGACTGTATATTACCAGATCTCCCTGTTTTTGTAAAGAAAAACTGAAAGCTTTCAATTTTAAGTGATGGAAGTTTCCTTCTAGCCTGCCTCCATTATCAAAATAATAATTGCGAAAGGACTACCTTAAGTTGCCTTGCTCTTTGTTTAGTCTTGTAGAGTTCTTCTATTGATTATAAAAATCTCCACAATTCTACAGTTTTTTTTTTTACTACCAGGGGAATTGCTTAAGTCACCTGCAGCTAACTGTAGACGAATAGTTAACTGTATTTAGGGAAATGTTGCTGTGTTTAGCTTTTAAACCCATAGGTGTGAGTTATGGAATTTTACAAAATGGAAGAATAATTGGTGATAGTACTGTGGATAGTGTATTATCCTTATCTAGGCTGAGGAGAGAAGCAAAACGATTGAGAAATCAATTGAGAATTGCTACTGAGAAGAGACTGCAAAGCAGATTAAACTTTCAGATGTGGGTAGAAGAGATTAAGGTAAATAGAGTGAAAATCCAAGCAGCAGCATTGATTTAAAACAGATGTTTTAAATTATGTTAGTTCACAAGTACGGAGTGACCACTTGCCCTGGTGTAAACTTGCATGGCCGTCATTCTGGAATAACAGCTGTGATCGCAAATATACACTGAAGTAGGGAAGCCACCAGTATTACTTAGGAAAGGTAAGGGGAACAGTGGGTTAAAACAGGATTGACAAAACTACACAGGCCTCATGGATATTGTTTCAAGGAAACATGTCTTGCAGTAGGTGTGGAAGGACTCTAGAATCATCAGCATTGGGATTACTGCAGAAAAGATCACTCACAGGCCTTGAACTTTGTATGTTGGTTAGTGCTGCATTAAGGAATTGGAGCTTTCTTTTACTCCCTGTGACTAGCTGCGAAGAGCAAGCAATTAAGTTGGTGGAAGAAATGGCTTTTGTGCTGTTCTCTTTTTCACTGTTGTAGCCTTCTTTCTGATAGAAATGGAGAAAAATTTCCCTTGTTGCAGGTGCTGAGCATGAAGCTGTGTTTTACTACAGTTAGAAAAGTGCATCTCTTGGTTTTCATAGTTGAATACCTTTTTGGTACTGCTTGGACTTCCCTTGCTACTTTAGCAACCTGTGAAGCTATAAATCAGTTCTAGTACTAAGCATGATGGAAGCTATAGACCAAGATAAACACTGTCATCTAATCTTCTTGCTTGCTATTCTGATTCCTGTGTGACAATTGCAGTAGAGTCTACTCTCCAGCTTTTTATTCACTTGAAGTCACTATGGCATATTTAAGTAGCTCAAGGTAAAATACAGCAGATACTATTCACCAAGATAACAAGTGAATGTGAGGCATAAAAACTTAATACCAGTGCTCTGAGAAGTTGGCCCTTAAAGTCAGGCAGTGTGTTTTTTGTGCAGTGTTCCTGAAAGCATTCCCACTGCAGTCTTGACTATGAGTAAATGCACACTAGTTAGCTAGTAGTAAGAAAGCTCAATCAGCAAGGAAGGGCAGTTATACCTGAACAGCAAGACAAGCTCCAGGTAGAACAGGGACTGCAGAAGTGAAACACTGATGGTAATTGAATAGTAATCTGATTTCCCATCTCTTCACTCTTCCTATGTTTCCTGAAGAACAAGGTATGGAGGACTTGTGAAGGCCTTCCTACTTCATAGGTAAAAAGGGATGTGCTCAGCACAGCTTATCTAGAAAGCAGCTGAATGGAATGCAGGGCACTTTTTCCTGTAAGCTGAAAGCAGTTGCTTAGGACAAAGAATTTTACCATTCTTGATATGCTTCAGAGCTGATGTTAACCAAAGATAGCAACTTTTGCAGGTTTAATTCATTTCATGCACGAACCACAAATGATATCTAATGAAGACCAAGGACATTATCAGCAGGTTTCAGTTTGACAAAGAAATTCATAATTTCCCTAGCTGTGAAAAGCAAGCAGTTAAGTTGGTGGAAGAAATGGCTTTTGGCTGTTCTCCTTTTCACTGTTGTAGCCTTCTTTCTGATAGAAATGCAGAAAAATTTCCCTTGTTGCAGGTGCTGAGCATGAGGCTGTGTTTTCCAGTTTGATATAGAAATTCATAATTTCCCTGGAAGATAGAGAAGATAAAGCCACTGCAATAGATTCTTGCTTTCAAGAAGTTAGAGTTAAAATAGAAACTCCCCAAGCATTCTTGCAGAATTATTCCCTCTTGCTAACATCTTTTTATTGTTAGTTTAATAAATAATAGTAAGAAAACTGTGTGTGGATAGCAAGAGAGTTTGTGGAAGAAATTTCCACATCCCAGTCTCTATCTAATTTCACTTGGCAAGTACTTGCTTCTGCTCTACTATTCTCAGTGCTTCAAAACTTTAGATTTTTTTGCATTCTTCAGTGAAGCTTTCAGAATTTGGTTACTGTGGTACAGGTAAGTTCACGTACCAGATATTGACAGATAGAGCATTAGAAGTGATTTTTGGATTAAGTTGTATTTAATACTTTTTTTGCTGGTGGTTTGAAGGAGTTTCTGATAAAGACATTATTGTTTTGCTGCTGGAACCAGCTGCACAAAGAAGGATGGTCTGTGTACCCAGCAGAGCAGTAGGCCCTTGGGGTACTCTGGTATCTCCTGCCTGTGAGGTGTTTTCTTGTTCTTGTTTTATTTTAAAATAAATTTTAGGTAGCATTTCCTTAAAACAAATTAGCAAACAGAAAGCCACCTTTAATGTAAATATTAAGTTTTAATCATTTGTTATTTTGTACGTGTTTCTCTGCTCATCCTGTATGGGCTTCATAATCAACATTTGTGTTCCTTCTACGTCTGAACTATTTGAAACAAAAACAAAACAAAAAAACAGTCCACTGTCATCACATTTGTTTTTCAAAGACCTTGTAGCAATTCACCTTTTTTTTTTTTTTTTTTTTAAGTGAAATTTTAATTTTCTTAAATTGATGCTCTGTTTCCTGGTGTTTTTAAAGCAGAAGATTCTTCAAGTAACTTAACCTGATGAATGCACTCTAAATCAACAGTGATAAATTGTCACTTGGGTCCATTATTAACATAGATCTGACAGGAGCCTAAAAGCTTAGGCAGGTCTTTCACACCCGGAACTCGTATAGCTTTTCATCCTTTGGCTGCTCTTTCAAGTGCCCTGTATAAATTAGCAGACTTCATTCCTCACTGTTTGTTTCAGGTGGACCTTGAAGGAATTATAAAGGGTAAGGGAGTAAAGCTAAACTGAAGACTTGAAGGAACTAACCACTCTGTAACAGAATAGTTGCCTTTAGTCTCTTTCCCTGTCAATGATGTTGTCTATTCAGATGTCATCTTCCCAAAGCATTCTCAAGTTTCATTGGATAGGTACTTACTGCGAATTTGAAAAATTAATGGGTAGAAGCAAATGCAGAAGTTACAGCTTCTGGTACTTTTAGTAAGCCGTGTTGCCTTTCTTACAAAGTAGTTTTGAAATAAGTGGTGTGTTAATAGATACATTTTTCTTAAATATATTGGGGGTTCTCAGAATCAGTATGGGTTTATTTCTTTGTAGTTTGTAGGGTTTTTTTTATTTTGTTTTAGAAAGTAAAATACTGCTGTGTCAGAATTCCATACCAAATTAGACTTGACATATGTTACTATACAAATATAATTCATTGACTCAAGGATTAGGGATGAGAGAGGCTTCTTGCCTAAATATACTGAAAAGTAATCTTTCAGTATATTTATATTTGTAATTTGTCAATATGCATGAAACTGTACTTCTTTGCACAGAAATCCTACCCTGAGAGCATATTCATTTTTAGCAGATACTATTGCATTCCTGCTGCTGCAGGTTATTACTGTCACTTAACTTTGCCATCTTTGCCTTGATTTGTTTGCCCGGTTGTTGTGGTTTAACCCAGCAGGTGGCTAAGCACCATGCAGTTGTTTGCACTCTCCTCCCCTTCCCAGTAGGACAGAGGAGAGAGCTGGGGAGAAAAGATGCAGAACTCACAGGTTAAAACAAGACTACTTACTGAGATAATGAGAAGGAAAAGGATCAAGTCATGCATGAGCAATTGCTTATCACCCTGTGAACAATGTCCAGTTAGACCCCTGTGCAGTAGGAAAGAGAGATGAACTCCCACCCCCTTCAAAACTGCTTCTGCATGATGTCATATAGTATAGAGTATTCCTTTAGCCAGTTTAAGTCATCTGTCCTAATTCTGTTTTCTCCCAGTTTCTTCAGGCCTTTGCTGAGAATGGCCGTAGATCTACACAGCACAGTTTAGCAGCAGTTATAAACATTGGCTTATATATAACATTGTTTTTCTCCTAGAACAAAAAACATAGCGTTATACCAGACACTCTAGAAAATAGTTCTATCCCAGCTGTAACTAAGACAGTGCTAGAGAAGTAGTCTCACTTCTGCAGTACTGAAGAGAATATCATCGTGTTATTCATCACACTTGCATCCATATTTCCATAACTGTATGATACTCCAGTGAGTGCTTCGTGCAGCCCTGTGTATTGCTATCTTTGTTTAGTTTTTGGGTGTTTTTTTGTTTGTTTTTAGTAGAAGAACAAGATACAGTGTATGAAATGTTTGATTTCCTATTTAAGAATACCTTTTATCACTTAATGCTGTTTCCATTTTAGTGTTGCCCCTCTTCTGCTTTCCTCTCAAATACTTAATTTACTTGGAGCAGGGAGAGAAGAACACTTATGAGGCATATTATAAAAAAAAAAAAGGGGATTTAAAAAAGCAGAAACTCGGTTTTGAGTAATGGAGTTAAGTGCCTAGAAGAGCACACATACTCTTCAACAGTTAATGAATGTTGTCTTTTTTCCTATGTTATATTAGCAGAACCTCTGTTCTGTAGCTTATCTAGCCATATTATTTTTCATCTACACACCTGTTGTAACTTTGATGGCTTTTGTAATTGTTGTTAGAACTGAGTGTCATGGAAGCTTCTTCATCATTGAAGAAGCCAGGAAAAAAATGATAGTTAGACTACAGGATAGAGTTGCTCAGAAGTCAGCAGTGCAAAACCAAAGCAAAGGGAAGACAAAAAATGTTGGGTGCAGTAGTGTAAATTGACAAACACAGGTAAACAGTTAAGCCCTGTGCACTGCCTCTTCTATATCATGTAAGATGTATGACTTTTCTTCCAGAATTGCTGAAAGAAGTCAGGCTTTGGCTCTGGATTTTCCTGCAGAGAGTTTTTATCTTGCATGTGTTCAGAAAGCCAGAAAAAGGGAGCAATGTCCTAATTTATGCTAGGTACCTGGAGATAGTGGAGATTTCTCTCTGTTTTCAAATTTCAGTCAGACTTTTTTCTAAGTTGGAGGAAAAGGGGTAAGATGTGGGTATGTTGTGTCCAGACCTCTCTCTCATACTACTTCAACTGTCTGCAACATAAGTATGATGTTCTCTTTTACCTTTTGCTGAACTGTTTTAAGTGGAAGCATGTTAATCAAAGGCAGGGACCCTAGGCTGTAAGGGAAAAGGGTAAGAGAGAGAGCACATCCTCTTTCCTTTAAGGTGTGGGGAACTCTGATGAGCAGAGGACTGGAATTGTTCCTGTGATGTTATTTATGTAACAGCATTAGTCAGCAGGTAGCAGGTCATTATGACAGTATTCTTAGTCCTTGATTGAGGAGATATTTTAGTTTTAGTGTTCTCTGTGTCCTATACCTAGAGATTTGATAGCAGAATCGCAGTTTAGTTGATTAATTTATGTGGAGGTCAGCAGTGTTACTTTGCTCTAATGAGCAAATTACTTGCTTTTGGAAAACTTAGAAAAAATATGGACCATAGCTTGACTACATCAGATAATATTTCAAGCTCTTTAGATAGAAAGAACTGCGAGTTGAATATGCCTTGAGAAATAAAAGGAAAATTGAAGAAGCACGCAAAGGTGGAAAAGAAAGTGACAAGGGTGCTATGACTGCCTTGCAGGAACTGCCTCCCTGAATTTATATTTTAACATCTGTGCATTAAAACTGAACATAGATTCTGTTTTTTCAGTGCAAATAAACTGCCTTGCTCTTAGTCAGGTTTCTATCTTTTTTTTTTTTTTTTTTTTTTTTTTTTCCAATGGAACATCTAATTCAAAAGTCAAATTTTAGAGTGATGAGTGTGAAATGCTTCTCACTTGTCAACTGGCTGGCAATGGTAACTTGCAGTGACAATTTACAGAAAGTAAACATGTTTTTATGTTAGATTGTATCTCCCTTTTTCACTTCAAGAAAGATTAAATCATTTCTGCTGATAAATGTTGGAGTGAGAGATGGTTGTCTTCAGATTCTCAAAAGCATGTAGACTTCCCTCAAGTCAATTGTGCTTGTTCTTTACCGTTAGGACAGCTATAAGGGCAACCATTCCAGTGAATCAAGAAAATTACGTCTGAGCTACTAAGAATCTGAATGAAACTCCTGTATTCAGTATATCTTTTCCTGTGAGCCTCAAGAAGTCAAGTAACTACATTTTTGAAACCTCTGGCATACAAGCTTTCTAAATTCATTGATGCTTTGTGCAGAGAAAGTGCAGGAGGTATTTAGATACATACAGCATTTAGGCACTTGGAAAACTACCAATAAAGAAACCCCTTGTTTTGAACGTGGTGTAAGTTTTGTATTGATTCACACTGATGTATAATTTTGTTGCAGAATGGTATCAATAAGAAATACCTGCCTGCTTGTTCCAGTACTTTTTCAGTCCTTTAGGTTGATAGGATATTTGTGAAAGCTGAATCTGTTGCTGCTGCTGACGCCACTAAGGGGGCGCTCTGTTGGGTAGCGGTAGAGATGTCAGCAAAACTCACCCTATATAACCCTCACCAATAGGTGAATGTATTGATAAGGACTGAGAGGTATATTCAGGGTGCATTAGCTCATACTACTGCTTGCATCATTGTTCAGATGGTTTGAAAAACAGTTAAAATTCTGACCAACAGTAGAAACTTTTAAAGAGAGAATTTTAAATTTCCTCTTCCTCAGTTCCCTCCTTACTGGTGAGGAGGTAATAGATGTAACTTTTCTTCTTCAATGCATGAATGTGCTTGAACTTGTGCACCTTGTCTTAAATAATTCTGTCTTTCCTCTTAGGGTTACCATCTAGTGTACTGAGATGTAGTCTGAAATACTGCTGATGTAGTAGAGGGTCATAAGTAATCTTGTGGCAGAGATTATAGATTTATGTTCATATTTAAGGCTTGCTTGAAGTGTCTGTTTTAGGGAGAAAATGTTGTCTTTCTCTGTTTTGGGGCTTTTTTTTTTTTTTTTTTTTTTTTTTAAATATCATAGTGCAGTGGTTTCCAAACATTTTTTTTTCACACTGTTATCAATAAAGATTTTTGAGCAAACACTTACAATGTATGTATATTTATTTCTAAATGAATTGGCATGCTATGATATGCTATCATGTACATTATAAAGCACATAAAATACAGGTATTAAGAACAGTAATAGCATCACAGAATATCCCATATGGGAACACACTTGTAAGAATTATTTTGTCCACCTCCTGGCTCCGCACAGCTCCACCCAAAAACCCAAACCGTGTGTCTGAGAGCTGTGTCCAAACGCTCCCTAAGCTCCAACAGCTCAGGGCCAAGCCCACTGCCCTGTGCATCCCATTCCACACCCACCTCCCTGTGCTGCAGACCCTTTTCCTGACCCCCAGCTGCCCTCCCCTGACGCAGCTCCATGCTGTTCCCTTGGGCCCTGTCGCTGTCACACAGAGCAGAGCTCAGTGCTGCCCTCCGCTTCTCTCATGAGGAAGCCGTAGGCAAGTTGTCTGGCCCAAGATGCCTTTTTCCAGTATTAGTTTCATCCATGCTACCTTAAAATAGTTACTTAATTTTAATTGCCCGTGCCTTCATATGTGCTCAAACCTTTCGTATTGTATTAGTGTGTGTGAAGTTTCTTACCCCTATATGGAAAGCTAACATTATTACCATCCTTTTGGTTAAGAGCTTCCCATCTTTCTTAGATTTAGTAATCTACCTTGTTATTTCTGTCCATACGACAACTGTGAGCACTCTTTACTCTGCACAGAAGTTTAATTTCTTTTTCCTCCTCCAAGATTATGTAGGACTGCCACATTTTTGGTGGCTTTTCATTGTGCACTCATCTGTATGATATTCACTTGTGTTTCAAGGTTTCTCCCTTCTCTTTTTCTTCTATTTTTCTTTATTTGCAGTTAGGGCTTAATTCTCCCATCCTTAGGGCACTTAGCTGTGCTGAGAAGTACTGTTTTCTGATCATTGAATCACAGAATGGTTTGGGTTGGAAGGAATCTCAAAACCCACCCAACCCCCTTACTGTGGACAGTGCTGCTCCTCACCAGCTGAGCTACCCAGGGTCCCAGAAACCTGGCCTTGAGCACCTCCAGGGATGGGGCACAGCTTCTCTCAGCAGCTGTGCCGGGGCCGCGCCACCCTTTGAGTGAAAAATTTTATCCTAATATCTAATCTAAATCTCATGTGTCATTATATTAAGAAAAAAAGATGGTCTATATAATATTTTATTTAAAGAGTTACGCAGTCTTTAAAAAAAAAAAAAAGGAGGGGGCAGGAAGATAAGGGAATGCTCATCTGTAAAAATGGAAAAGTCATTTGTATTTTAGTAATACTGGTCTTTGTAGCTTATACTTACTGATAAGAGGTATATATATAAGAAGATAAATCTGAAGATTTGATAGATCTGAACAACTGTTTGGATTTTCTTTTCTGGGGAGGGGGAATGGGGGTGATAAGTGTTTGGGTAATAAACATTTGTATCATCTTAATTTCTCCTTGACATTAATTTGAATATTCTTGTTGCTTTTTTTAGTCCACAGAAAACATGTTTGATAAATGAAATCTCAGTTCTTATTCATTTTAACCTTTTTTCATCTCAACTTTTATGATAAACTGCATACGCTAGTGTTCTGCATATGTAACTGGGCTAATTTAACAGTTCATTCATAGTGATGCCAAGATGAATTGTTTTTCAGTACTTGAGCCATTGTGAAATATCCCACTAATTTCTAATTGCAGCAGATCAGATGATGATTCTGGGTCAGCTTCGGGTTCTGGATCTGGTTCAAGCTCTGGAAGCAGTAGCGATGGAAGTAGCAGCCAGTCAGGTAGCAGTGACTCTGAATCTGGTTCAGAGTCGGGCAGTCAATCCGAATCGGAGTCTGACACATCTAGAGAGAAGAAACAAGTTCAAGCTAAACCTCTGAAAGCTGATGGAACCGAGGTAAAACAAAATATACAAATGAGTCCTTGATGGAGGGAAAAAAATATCACTCTGTCCTGTTTGCTTCAAGGAGATTGCCATTACAAAACATAATATTTTAAAGTGTATAGATTTTAACCATTTGTCTAATTTTACCATGAATAAATACTTGAACTAATGCTCTTAAATTTTCATTTTTGTAAGTATTTTGAGTTAGATGCTTCCATAAATTTTTTTATACAGAAACTTCTACTTATGGAAGACAAAATCAGATAAAAGTTACTATTTCTGAATTCCTTTTTTGTTTTAATAATGTTTCTGTAATACTTAATTCCATTGTATCAGTAAAAGATCCTATAAAACTTTCCAGATTATATACAAATGGCTTTTTGCATAACCAATTTGCTAGGTTTGGGAAGAAGTAGTATTTATAAATTTCCTAAAATTCAGTGGGCCAAAATTACCTGCAGTCTTCTCCATTATATGGACTTACTTGGGTGATAGATTGCACACGTATGAAAGTCAGTAATATATTAGTTGTTGTACAGTTTGAAGACTATTATGGATCGTATTTATGTTTTTGTTCATGTACTTCACTATTCCTGTATGAAGCAAAAGCATTATCAGGTATGTGGCCTGAAGTGGTTTATCTAGATCAGTTTAAAAATCTAGATTATTGCGAAACTTCTGGAAAAACTATCCTAACAATTCTTACGTAATAGTCTGTTCTGAGGAAATCTTACTGTTTTAAAACACTACCTGATATTACTAGCACATGTAGTAATTTGAAATGATTTTTTTTATTACTGACAGAATTGAATTGAATTTGGACTTAGTGGTGGTGTTGTTTGTTTAAGACATGTTTCAGTTTAATTGACACTTAGATCTTAATTCCAATTCAGTTTTGGAAGTCCAGTCCAAGTATACTTGCTGTACAGAGATCAGCAGTGCTCAAGAAGCAACAGCAACAACAAAAGGCAGCATCATCAGACAGTGGTTCGGAAGAGGTGAATAATACACATTTAGTTTTCTACAGTGTAAATTTGCCTGTCTTGTGCCACATGCTATGATAAACTTTTTTAGAGCCAAGCTATGTTCTCTGTCTGTTACAGCTTGTCTATAAAAGTAATGTTCAAGACATGACATTTTTTATAAGGAATGGGAAAAGTATCTTTTGATTTTTCGGCAAGGTGTGCAAAAATTTTAGCAGCCTAGTTTATGGGTGTATTCAGGTAGATATTCTGTGATGTATGAGCAAAATTTTCAAGCCACATGGTATTTACATTGTGTTTTTGTCTCGAGTTTCTTCAAAGACAGTTAAAAATATTGAAGATTGGTCAGCTATTCCTCCTGTGTTGATGTAGGTACTGCAGTTTTCAAAAACACCGTAGGATACATTTTTCAAGTCTTTGTTTTTCTTATCATTACTACAAAATAATTCTTGTATTTTAAGAACCATGCCTGAATTCTAGCTATTTAAAAACATAGATCATTGGTTAGTTAAACTTTGTGTAGTAGGAATATCTTATAAAGACATTAATGGCTGTGAAATGGTACCTATAAAGCAAATTTTCCTCTTTTATTGCAAAAATTATTCGCTGTAGTCACACTTAATGGCTAGATTTATTTTTGACTGGTACAGAAACTCGTAATTAAAACTCAGCCTAATCGCACATCAGTAAAGCATTAATTTACACCTTTTGTTTAGTATTTCTTTCTAAGGCTGCTTTTCTGGATATAGATGATCTGAACTTAATCCCTGTTAGATGGCTTTTTGGAAAATCTGGTTTTAAAAGGGTTCTTTTTAATTTTTCTGGGAGCAGAAATAAGATCAAACATGCTTTTTTCAAAGTTGTTATTTAAACATTAAAGAATATGAAATATGGGAGAGCTTTCCTTGGGCAGGAGATTTTATTAGGATTGTGATAGAACCATCACTCTGATTAACTCAAAACATCTTAAGCCGTTCTGTGTAAGCACAGCAGTTACTTTTCGAGACAGGTTTTTTTGTTGGTGTTGTTTTTTTTTTTTTTTTGTTTTTTTTTTGTGGTGTTCTCTGGAGTTGTCCTGCCACAATGTATTCATAGATGGATAAATGAAAAACCCATATCAGTCCTTATTTTATATTAATGACTACACGGTGGGGGATTGGGAGAGTGTAACATGAGTAATATGATGACAGTTTGAATATGGGAGCTGAAAACTAGAAATATTCCATTCTTTTCTGATAATGAATCATGTATTTTTGCTTCATCTGCAGGACTCATCCAGTAGTGAAGATTCTGCCGATGATTCATCCAGTGAAACCAAGAAGAAAAAGCATAAAGAGTAAGATATTTTTATAAGCAATATCATGCTATTGTTTCTTATGGCAGCGTATAGCTCATGCCTTCTCTACAGCGAGATGCTTAAGTCCTCCTTTTAATTCATGTTATTCTTACCCATTTTGACTGACATCCCTAAAACTTACTGTAGAAATTGGAAATTGGTTAAGTAAATTTTTTAATGAAATTACAGTTGGAATCTCCTAGTTATTGCCAATTTTTTTTTTCTTTTTCTTTTTTTTTTTTTTTGCCTTTAAAATGTATAAAATTGATTATAGTTCTGGTAGTAATTAGCTATACTTACTAGAAAAGTAAGTTTCATTGAGATCAAGCTGCTTTTAAGTGGTAGATCAAAAAGTTTTGAGCGTTTATGTTTATACCGTGTCATTGTGGCAATGAGAAATGAGTAGGCATAGTGACCTGCGTGCTTCATGAAAGCTGCATAGAAATTGAATTGTCCTGTTATTCCTCTTGTTCCAGTTAAGAAGTCATTGTAGTTCTCCACTTTGCTGGTATCATCTTAAAAAAATGATAGTTGAAAAAAAATGGCAAGAAAAGCCTAACTTTGCAAACTTTTCTAATGATGAATTATTCTTCATGGTCTTCTCTTACTTAAAAATTTGATTGCACCTAGTAGCATCCTCTGTTACAAGAAAAACATGCCTAGGACACAGTAATAATATGGTCAGTTCTTGGCTTTTGTTCTATAATTCATCTGAACAAATATGTTTGGTTACTATTTGATGAAAAGATCAAAGATTTCTTCATAGATCAAAAATTTCTTCATATGTAAGTTGGTATGTGAGCAAGTCTTAGAGGATGGTTCTTGGTATTTGTAGTTCACATAATTCCACATAAATACAGGTAGGTCATGGATTTGATTTGATTGATTGATGTTAAATTTACTGCCTGCAGAAATCTTTTAATGAGACATGATTTTTTACTATTGGCTACATACCACCTACACATGCACATACATGTCTTGGGTCACTAGAATTATGGGAATGTCATTTCTTCCAGGATCCAGTGTGTATTTGAGTAGGAGAGAGAAAGTCAGAGCACCAATTCTTAGGCTTCATGATTGGAAATTTAACAGATTTTTTGTACTATACCAACTTTGATGAGCATTAGTACTTCTCTAAAACTTTGGTTCAGGAAATTTAAATCTTGTTTTGGATGTTAATTCTAAGATTCAGTAACCTTTCAACAATGCGTATTAGATTTTTTTTTCTTTTTCATGGAGCTAAGATTATATTTGCCTTTATACAGTCAGAGTTTGGGGCAAGATACTATTCATCAGCTGTTACAGTTTACTAAATTACAATTTAGATCTGTTACAAAGCTGAGCAAGCTTTGTGCACAGCTAAGCAAGAGCAAGGAGACTGTGCTTGGTTTACTAACTTGTAGTACGTATGCTGCCTGGTTGTGATGCTCTGATTTATGGAGTGGGAAGCAGGATCTTTTGGAAGCCAGTGCCTCTCACAGCTGCTGCAGTTCAAGTCTTTCAGGGTGTTTCTCTAATCTGTTTTGCATTGTTTTTTGATCCCAGTGACAAAGTTGCTGATTCTTTACATGAGCCACAGAGAACATAAGTGTTAGAAAATGTAGGACCCTCCTGAGATTTTATGGTTTGAGTGATGTGAGTTCAGATAAACGTGTATATTTCTAGCTAGTCTTGATAAATACTTCAGTTTCTTAACATGAGTCATAACTCATTTCTTCAAAACAAAATTTATGTATAAATGTAGATTTTCGTTCTGTTTCAGATGTAACCTCTATCTCTTTAAAATAGGAAACTTATTTTAACTCCCTTTGAAGTCATTGAGCATTTTTATTTATTGCTAGTGGCAACAATTTTTACTCAGTGATGACTACTGTCTGTCAACTATAATAGCTGTTAAAAAAACATTTTTATTCACGTAAAGAATACTTAAATTACAATAGACACCTTTGGAGAAATACCTGATTTAAAAAAGAAATAATGTAAGGTTTTTTTTTTCTATTTGTATTTCAATTCTGCAGTGAAGACTGGCAAATGTCAGGGTCAGGGTCAGTGTCAGGAACTGGTTCTGATTCTGAATCGGAGGAAGATGGGGATAAAAGCAGCTGTGAAGAAAGTGAATCTGACTATGAGCCAAAAAACAAAGTCAAAAGCCGTAAACCTCCAAGCAGGTAAGATATACCTTGTGTTTCAATACTCTGGTACTATTTCTAAAAAGCAGTTTAGTATTGTACTGCTACTATATAGGCAAAATGAAAAAGGCAAATGAAAATATAAATATAGGCAAATGAAAAGATAAATATTAATTTTAAAATTAAGTAATTTTTTGAAGCTACGAGAGATAGTAATGATACTACTACTTTGTACTGAATGCCTCTTTTTCTTTGCTGTAATTGAAAGTAACTGGGCAATCGAGCTACATGTGTTTAGAAAACAACGTGTAAGAGTTGTGTTGTCCATCTTTATATGTCATGGTTGTACGCATCTTCTTGTCTTCAAGAATTAAGCCAAAAAGTGGGAAAAAGAGCACAGGACAGAAGAAGAGGCAACTTGATTCATCAGAGGAGGAGGAGGATGATGATGAAGATTATGATAAGAGAGGATCTCGTCGCCAGGCAACAGTGAATGTTAGTTACAAAGAAGCTGAAGAAACCAAGACAGATTCTGATGATTTGCTGGAAGTTTGTGGAGAAGATGTCCCACAGACTGAGGAAGATGAATTTGAAACTATAGAGAAGTTTATGGACAGTCGAATTGGCCGAAAAGGAGGTAATGTTTAACAATGTTCCTAAGATAAAGGAACACGTGAAAGTACAACTTCAGCCTTCCTAGTTGTAGATCTGTAGTGTCTGTAAACAGTAATAATTCTAAAATGTCAGAATTGTTTTGTTCACATATTTATAAGGATGTTCCTTTCTAGGTCCCTTTCTAAGCGTTTCAGAGTAAAATATAGGAGAATTTGTATATCTACATAGAAAGCAAAAAAATAGTGGTTCATATTGCTTAAATGCATATACCATATTATTAAATAACTATTTATACAGTTCAGCCGTACTTCATTGGTATAAATTGTATGCAGTGAAGAACAGAAAACAGTGCAGATAGATTTAACCGCTGACCAGTAACCTGAGCTCTGAAAGATTGTGCTGATAATGCTGAACTACTGAGACTGTGATTTCAGTTATTGCTATAGAAATTATCTCAATATATGCAATGTGTGGCATGGCAACAAAATGCATATAAAATATCAGTGATTCTCTATTGTGTGAATTACTGGAAGTATCATTTTGAAGGGTGGTAGACCTTCATTCATATTTCCAGCAGTGCTACGATGCATTGTCCAGCAGTTCTGCTTAGTAAGTTTGAGTCTGCAAATTATGAGTTCTAACTCATGCAAGTGTATGTATATACACATATATATAAATATTGTGTAAATGTGTACACAGTCTATCTCCAAGCTTGCATTCTTTCCTTTCAGCTTTTTTTTCAGATGCTGTCCTAAATTCTGTCATGTCTTGCCCCCGTGCAGGAGTGCATAATGTCCCTGCTGTGCTCAAAGTCTTCCGGACTAAGCTTCTTATAGTCTGCCCAGATGCTGTTGCTGCTTGTGCTTTATTTTGCTGTTGGCACTCTCCTTTGTTTCATCTGGCCACTGCAGCTCACTGGGCTCATGTCCTTACTTGACTGTCCTCACAGAAATGAGCCTGCTCCCTACTGCTAGGATGCTTTAGCTGTGTAATATTTTTCCCAGGTAAAATTCTAAAACCAGAAAATGTAGTGGAGCGTGTTGAGAAAGAAATAGATTTATAGCAGCCCTAAGTTATTTATGTTTCAAACATAATACCAAATGTCTTTTATGTGTTCAGAGATAAGAATAATGCGACAGAGAAGACATCAAGCAGTGTTAGTAGTGCGTTCCTTTTCAATCAGAAGCAGGAATTCAAAGAAAATTCTCTTGAGAAAATATTAGATATTACAGGTTGGATACAGAAGTTTTAATTTCTTTATTGATCCGCTTTTGACTACTTTGAATGGGTTAACACACCTATTGTAATTGTTCAAATGTAACATGAGAGCTGTGTATATTCATGATTTTTTGTGCTCATATAAAGATACCACTTGATGCTGTCTGCAGGTTATTTCTTACTGGTTAATTTATAGTAGTACCCACTTAATAGTTACGTTACGGTTTCTTCCTCAGCCACTGGTGCCTCAACCACCATCTATGCCGTTGAGGCAGATGGTGACCCAAATGCTGGGTTTGAAAAGTCGAAGGAGCCAGGAGACATACAGTATCTTATTAAATGGAAAGGCTGGTCACACATCCATAACACTTGGGAAACTGAAGAAACACTGAAGCAACAAAACGTTAAAGGAATGAAGAAACTGGACAACTACAAGAAAAAGGATCAGGAGACAAAGCGATGGTGAATATTTCTAGGAGAACTTTTTCACTTGTTTTGTAACAGTGTTGATATTTCATAACAATTGTTTTGTAACAAATTTGTTTCTGAGACCTGTTAATCTCTTTGTGAGTATGAGGCTTCAGTTGTTTGTACAACAGGAAGACTAGAACTTTGAAAGCTGAAGCCTCCTTAATGTGAGCTAATCTGAACCTGATTTTAGCATTTGTTATAAATAAATAAAATCAGAGTTCTGTAGTAATTTTGTTAGAGAGACTAATGTTTTATTGATGCCTTAGCCTTTTATTATTGTATTTATATGAATTTAGTTCTATTATTTATTATTTTATTATTATTTATTGACTTGAGAAACTAGAACTGAAATGTAGTCTTCCTGGTCTTTGGTTTTATTAGTATGTTTGATATATTAGTGAATGCTGGTGACATTTTCAGCATTTTTGAGTGAGATGAATTCTTATGAAATAGGCCACTTTCCATAATGTTCCATGAAAATACCCTATAAAGTATGCTACTTACTATCTTCATTATTAACACTAGATGTATCTGATAGTAATTCTGTATTTTTATCATAATTTTTAGTCTCTAATAATGACACAGCAAGCCCAGATGCAATGTTTTTGGAGTAGGAATGTCAGAATTGTATCTCTTTTAAAATAAGCTTTCTAAGTAGTGTTTCTGTGATGCTTCCACTCAGAGTTGCTTGATTTTCCTAGTTTTAAAACTACTCATTGTAGTAAATGTTGTAAATAAATTCCCATTTCAGGCTGAAAAATGCTTCTCCAGAAGATGTGGAATATTATAACTGCCAGCAGGAGCTTACGGATGATCTGCATAAACAATATCAAATAGTGGAAAGAATAATTGGTATGTTATAAATCTAAAGCAGTGTTGAGAATATTGTTAGCGCATTGCTTATATTTGCAGTTAAAAATTTAGAATATTACCAACTTCTTTTCTAATCTAAAACAAAATTTCAACAAAAGAGAAGTTGTCATACTCCGTTACATGGTGCTTATATATGCTGTCTTATCATCCAAATTCAATGTTGTCTTAAAATACAGAAGTAAATATTCACTTAATATTTCTAATGCTTTTCTGCAGCTCATTCAAATCAAAAGTCAGCAGCTGGCTATCCAGACTACTATTGCAAATGGCAGGGTTTACCTTATTCAGAATGCAGCTGGGAAGATGGTGCTCTCATTGCCAAAAAGTTTCAGGCACGCATTGATGAGTATTTTAGCAGAAATCAATCCAAGACTACTCCCTTTAAAGACTGCAAGGTGAGTATATAATTGCAGTACTGTCTCTGCCTGGGTTGTATTGTTAGACTAGAATAGAAGAAAATAGAAGAGAATGGAAGAGAGTAGCTCAGTCAGATGAGACCTTCAGAAGTCACGTAGTCCAACTGCCTGACTTCTCCAAGTTAACCAAAAGTTAAAGTGTATTATTAAGAGCATTATCCAAATGTCACTGACATGCAGGGGGCATCAGCCACCCTTCTAGGAAGTCTGTTGCTTTGTTTGACCATCCTCATGGTAAAGAAGTTTTTTTCTAATGTTGAAAAGAGGCAAATGTTTTGGCTGCTGCTGAACAGTGTTCTCATGGTTTCAGAGCATTCTCTGTTTCTCACTGTGCTCACTTCTCCCTTCCTTCTCCCTGAAGCAGGCTACAGGTAGACAACAGTTTGAAAGAGAACATGGTGAGGATGAATCAGTTCTCAAACTGACAAAGCTCAAAGAGATTCTCCATGCCTTGTAATACCATGCTCAGCATTAAATCTGAGGGAAAAAAATTAGGGGGTTACACTGTGGCCACTGTTGGGAGACTTACAGATCTGCTGATTAGAGGCTGTCTGTGATTGCTTTCTGTCAAATGATTCTTTTTTAGTTCTTATTGTTTTATATTTTCTTTCTTCTTTCCCTCACCATAGTAAAGTATATCTATCTTCATCTGCAGGTTTGGCTCACCTGTGATGCTTCAGTTTTCTCTGCTATATTGGTAGAGTGGCTTGCAAACAGCTGGATGGCAGTTTAGCTGCCAGACACACTCAAGCTGAACCACCACATTAGCTGTGAAAGTAAAAAAAATGTGAAAGTCTCATGCATTGAGAAATATGTATTATAAAACAGTTTTGAAGCTCGTTCAGAATTGTAATAGTTGTAGCTGTATAGTGATATATAGGCTAGGTATCACTGTTCAGGGTAGCTTTTTGAGATACTAGCCCCCTACTTTTTTACTGGCATTCAGTTACAGTATACTTTCTTAGTATTTTGGTTTGTCTGAAAAGAATGTGAACTTTGTGAGTGAGTTAATGTCATTCCAATGTGAAATCTAAATCAGCAATCAGTCTAATTTAAACTTGCAAATTGATCATTGTTTTTACATGGCATAGTTTTCAGTAACGGATTCATACCAGATGTGGTGATCCAAGAGATGCCTTCTGCTACATTTTCTGCAGGAACCCTTTTTGGTAACTTCAATCAATGTTAAAACTGATGCTCAGTTTGCTTTGTCAGGTTCTAAAACAGAGACCAAGATTTGTTGCACTGAAGAAGCAACCATCTTACATTGGAGGACATGAAAGTTTGGAGTTAAGAGATTATCAGTTAAATGGATTGAATTGGCTCGCTCATTCATGGTGCAAGTAAGTATAGTCTGTTGGTAAATTTTAATCATTTGTAAAAGTTTAAAATTGTTTTTTCTACATCTTCTTCATCTCCCTGCAGCTGAAAGTAGAACCTGAGATGACTGTTTTTGCTTTAAGTAAGTCTAAAGCTTGTATTACATGCTATGTCAAAGAACAGTTAAGCTCTGTTGCTGCTTTGCTTGTACTTTCCGTGTGGGAGTTGTTTGTATTTCTAAAAAGCAATCAAGCGAAATTACCTAAAGCTACAAAGGCAAAAAAAAAAACTAAACGAGATCTTCAGAAATAACGACGTTACCTCTTAGAGTACTTGGAAGCTTTTTGTTAACATTGGTAACTTGGTTTGAGGAAACAGTATATAAATAAACTTCAGGATGTAGAATTGTGAAATCTTTTTTGAGAAATAGTGCTCAAAAGATAGTAATTTATTTCTTTGTGTTCATTCCTCTCTCTCCATTCCTCTTCACCTCCCTCCCTGTTTTTTTTTCTTGTTGTTTGTTTTTCAGAGGGAATAGTTGTATTCTTGCAGATGAAATGGGTCTGGGTAAAACAATACAAACAATTTCTTTTCTGAACTACCTGTTTCATGAACATCAACTGTATGGGCCTTTTCTACTGGTAGTGCCACTTTCTACCTTGACATCTTGGCAAAGAGAGATTCAAACTTGGGCTCCTCAGATGAATGCTGTAGTTTACTTAGGAGATATAACTAGTAGAAATATGGTGAGTATCCCCCCTTCATCATTAGAAAGTCTAACTGGCAAATCTGATTCATTTTATATTCCTATCCTCTGCTAATTTGCAGTATTTTATTTAAGAGTGGGCAAATGCTTTCTAAAACAATGGGTTTAAGGTGCACATTTCAAGCTCAAATTATATACAATACATCCATGCGTTGTAAATTCACATGAAAGATTTCCTACATGATTACTAATAAAATATTAAAAATACAGTCTTATATTTGAAAACAGTATTTATGCAGGCCAGCCATAATCATAATACATTTTCTCAGGGTTCTTGGTTTGTTTTCATAATTTGTCTTCTGAATATTGATAATCTTATTTATTAAAGTAAAAAACGTTTTGTAGGAATTTGTTTCTATTTATTCAAGAGACTATACTCAGCAATTATTTTGAAGGGCTTAGCCTGGAAGTTCAGTCTTATGTATGTTTTGTGTTATTCTTCTATTTTTTGATGAAATTGTATGCATTTCTATTGCTGTAGTGCTAAAATTTATTTCAATCAACCAAACCTTTTTCCTCTAGCTTACTGTTCATTTTGTTCTTGTAGATAAGGACTCATGAATGGATGCATCCACAGACTAAACGTTTAAAGTTTAACATACTTCTGACGACATATGAAATTTTACTGAAGGATAAGGTAATCACATGTACTTCTTTAGGGAGATGGAATCGTTTGTCTGGTGTATAACTTCTGCTAGACTTGCATACATTTTGGTTCTTAGTCATTAAATGTGAGTCAGGCATGATGGATTTTGCATTTTTGACATGTAACAGTGCACCTGTTTTAAGCACTTAGGGTGTTTCTGTAAGTGTGGTGAGGTTTTCTGCCTTCTTCCATTTCATCACGTGCATACCAGTTCCAGTTTGCTTGAACTTCTCTTTACTATAATGATCTCCTTCCATCTTGAAGAGCTCTACTTTCCTTGCATCTTCAAAGAACTGAAAAAGAATCATGCTCCTAGGCCCTAACATCTGCAATACAGTACTCTGAAATCCTGTGTGATTTTACTTCATTCATGTGCGCTGTCTCCATGATGGTAGTACACAGTTATCAGTAGTCTTTCTAAAAGTATATGGAAATTTTTGGAAATGGTCAATGTAAAGAGCATTTTGGCTTCATTTGTTTGTATGTGTTGGGAAGTACAGGTCAATGGAGACTTTTTTGTTCCTGTCATGAAAATTAATGTGGATCAAACTTCATTTTTTTTCCTTTCTCCTCCCTTTAAACTTATTTTCTACTTCCTTGGGATGTTAGTACAGCCTTTCTGAGAGTCTGGTAAATATAGTAATGTGCATAAATATTACTAAAAGCATATAGCTGTATTTATTTTATTAATATATGGAAAAAAGTTGTGGTATTTTTATCTTGGTTATGAAATGTAAGAAATTATATAATATGCCTAGCCATATAAGTGTTAATTCCCCACTTCCATTTCTTTCAGTCATTCCTTGGTGGTCTCAATTGGGCATTCATAGGAGTTGATGAAGCTCATCGTTTAAAAAATGACGACTCTCTTCTGTACAAGACTTTGATAGACTTTAAGTCCAACCATCGACTTCTTATTACTGGAACCCCTCTGCAAAACTCCCTCAAAGAGCTGTGGTCTTTGTTGCATTTCATCATGCCAGAAAAGTAAGGAAGATTTCTGTATGATTCACATGTATTCTCTCTTTTGTGAAGTTTTGTGTTGTACAGTAGTGTTGTGATTTGAGAATCAGTAGAGATAAACATACTGTTGGAGAGTTTAACTATTCACTGTAAAGTAGATGCATTTATTTTTCATGGTCCGCTTGCTAGCTGTCTCCTGATATCATTGTTTCTTTTTGCCCTTATAGCGATTTATAAGAATGACAGATTAATGTATATTGGTCAGAACCCAGAGAATGCCTTACTATTAAAACTTGTGCAGCTTTCCAGTGGGGAAATAGAACAAGATTGAGGTTATCTTATTTTCCTTGATAATACTACCGATAATAGCAAGTTTATGCCAAGATGCCTGATATCCTCTGTTTGGGTCAGGTTTTTGCTTTAAATACAGTGGGTTTACTGTATTAACCTTATTCTTTATTGGTCTCTGTTTGTACATAGGATAAATGAGAGCTCATGTTAGAGCTCACATTCCTACAGACAGCTTGAAAATACCAAGCAAATTTCATTTTCTTTGACTTACGGAGTGCACTGACTACTTCAAAGTCTTAGTGATCTAGTACTCATTCTTCATCAGTCTGAAGTTAGTTATCCTAGTTTGTTAAGCACAGGATAATTATGCTTCGCTTGTCTGTTCAAGGTGATAAAAAAAACCATGAAGTTGTGTCTTATTGTCTGGCACACAGCTATATTTTCATGCTCTTCTTGATATATGTAGTAATGGAATCTCTGCAGCTACCCAACTGGGGCAATTGTAAGTCAGCAATTCAATCTTTAATTTCATTTCACATAAATGTGTTTGGAACATTCCATTCTTCTATTACGTACAAATTATTTGGAATTTCCTATGAGCTCAAAATTCAGATTTTTTAAAAAATTATTATCTTTAAATTAAAAAGAGAGGTGAGGAAGAAATCCCGTGCGCTTTTGGTATATTTTTATTTTTCATGTTAATTTTAGAGTTCACGGTATGTCACTGTGTTACACTTATTTTCTTTTACATTTTAAGATTTTCCTCCTGGGAAGATTTTGAAGAGGAGCATGGCAAAGGAAGAGAGTATGGTTATGCAAGTCTTCACAAAGAGCTTGAACCGTTTTTACTGAGAAGAGTTAAAAAAGATGTAGAAAAGTCTTTACCTGCTAAGGTTGAGCAAATTCTGAGAATGGAAATGAGTGCATTGCAGAAGCAATATTACAAGTAACACCACTTTTTAAATTTTTTCTGTTTTAGTGAGATGAATATATGCAGATTACTGAACACTAATAATTTTCATAAAACAGTTTGAGTTAGGGGCAAAAAAAATAAAAAGCACCTTTTTAGGATTTCAGAACTGTGGAATTCTGTGAAGCAAACTCTTTTGAGATTTATGTTGGTGTAATCTCTGTCCATTTAGCTTCTATTTTTTGGCATATTTGTTCATCTTATTCGGGGCTTTTTAAAATTTATTTGTTTATATCTTGCCCTCATGATTCCACATGTAGTTACTCACACTGTATATCTTAAATCATAGGTGGATTTTAACACGGAATTATAAAGCCCTCAGTAAAGGTTCAAAAGGCAGTACCTCAGGCTTTCTGAACATTATGATGGAACTTAAGAAGTGTTGCAACCATTGCTACCTCATTAAACCACCAGATGATAATGAATTCTATAATAAACAGGAGGCCTTGCAGGTAACATTACATTCTTTTATGTGAAAAATATTTTAGATCTGTAATAGCACACAGTAATTTTACAGCCTATTTGGCAATTTATTACTTTTATTAAAGTACATTAGGAACAAACAAGATCTCTAAAATGTGCATCCTGGATTTTTTTTTACAATATGAAATATTGTAAATACGAATGGAAACGCATGTAACTGGCATTGGTACACCTGCAACCTGTGTCATAACATAGAGTTATCAGCAGAATGTTTTAAGCTTATTTGTAATCTGATATTGTTTTTCATATGCTCGCAAATGAGTAAAATGAGAAGAAACAAAAGTAAGGAATATCAAAATATGTCTGTTTGGTTTTTTTTTGTTGTTGTTGTTGTTGTTGTCACAGATGAACATTAACACTACCAAAATTAACACTACCAAAGATGGATTGTGACTTTTTAAGTAAAAATTGACTAGAACTTGTGTCAAAACTGTTGGAAAGTACACAGCAGTAGATATAAGGATTGTTGTCAACAATGTAATTTATATCAATTTTTTTTTCTAAATATCTTTTTATTCCTGTAATCTTTGAAATTTGTAATTTAAATAGATTTTCCCAAAAATACTAGTTTATACAGTGACAACTTGTGATAACAAGCTCTTTTGTATTATGAAGTATTTCTTAAAGGCAGAAGCTGTTTTGATTTCAAGTTGGCACACTCTACTGCCAGCTGATCATAATACCTTTTAGAACTGCTTGGATATTATTTCTATTAATTGCAGACTTTAGTCACTTCTTTGCTCCACCTTATTAAATTTTGTCAGCTCTTACTTATAAAGGACATATCCTTCTCTTTTCTAAGCTAAGTAACAAAAGCATCTCACCCTGAATTTTGCCTTCTCCAGAGTTATGTCTGAACTTAAAAAAGGCATTAAATTAAAAGCATCAAAATCCATATTTGCTTTCTGTTCCCAGTATTCCTAAAGGAATTGAGAAAGCTCAATGGTGTAACCCACATAAAGTCGGTTAAGCTCCACAAACATCAGTCCTCTCACTGTCTTGCCTGAGAAACTTGATTGACAGGCTTAAAGATACTTAAGAGGTTTAAGCAGCAGCGCTCATTTCTTTTTAAAAGATGGGAAGAAAAGAAGTTAGACTTCAGTATGGTTTTTCTTAATTTGGTTGTTATTTTTGTTATCAAATGTTAGTTTTCAATTTGCAGAAAAGAACTTGTGGCTACACACTAGCTGCTCAAGTTTTGAGGCCAGGTTATTTCTTTAATATTTTGACAAAACGTTAAGATGCCACTTAATGAGCAGAAGCTGAGAAGCATGTTCCTCTTTATTTTATTTTTTTGTCTTCTTTTTAGTGAGGTAGTATTCGTTTGCAGTTAGAGTCAACTAAACTGAAATGAGAGAAAATTTAATGTTCAGTTAATAATGCATAACAGTAAATCTAGCTGTGTACTGTTATTACTACCTGAAGTTGTTTTTTAGTTCTAGGACACTGTACGTTGTATAACTGTGTTATGTGTTATAATGAATGTCAGGATGACTCTTTTTTTTTTTTTCCCTCCCACATCAGTACACAGGAAAACAAGTCAGTAACTAAACACCTGCAATGCTAGCGTTGAGATAAATTGATTTTATAATCCATATTTCTTTAATAGCATTTGATACGTAGCAGTGGGAAACTAATCCTTCTTGACAAACTACTGATTCGGCTGCGAGAACGTGGCAACAGAGTTTTGATTTTCTCTCAGATGGTGAGGATGCTGGACATCCTGGCAGAATATCTAAAGTACCGCCAGTTTCCCTTTCAGGTAATGATCTCAAGTAACCAAGAGGTGTTCATCCCAAACTTACGAAAAATCATGTTTTTACTCCGAGGGGGGCAGAGTAATGGAATACGTAGTTCAGATGTTACGAAATCTCCATTCTCTGTGATACTTAAAAGCCAAGTGGACATGGTCCTGGGCAGCCTTCTGTAGCAGACCTTGCTTGAGCACAGACAAGATGACTTCTAAAGGTCCTTGCCAGTGTTTCAGCCGTCCGTGACTATTGGTTCTTTACCATTTTGCTTAAGAAAAGAAAGCAACTTTGAATTTAAAAGATTTTGTGAAGGAGTATGTTAACGTTCCTTCTTTTTGTTCCTTCACATTACTGTTTTATCAGTTGAAAAGTCAGGTTACTGTGATGGGAATATGGCTAAAGAATTACTTTTAGACTGTAGTTTTCAATCTCTTCAGAGACTTGATGGATCAATAAAAGGGGAATTGAGGAAGCAAGCACTGGATCATTTCAATGCAGAAGGATCAGAGGTATGGTAATTATTTTTTCCTAATTTGTTTTTTTTTTCCCAAGAAGCACTGTATAAAAAGGAAGTTGATGACATTGAATTTTATGTATCAGTAAGGTTGAAATTATGTTATTCTTGCCTAGATTGTAAGGTTTACATTATGAATTTTTATAACATTAAGTAGAAAATGCATAGTTTATGAAACTAGTATTTAATGAATTGTGTAGTTGTAATATTTTTATATTGTTTCAATGCACTTTGTCAAAGTAGTTTTAATTAGTACTGCACTATAAAAATAATTCAACTCTTTTGCACAGTAAGACATGTCATTTACAAAAGTGGTGAACTTAAGCCTTTAGCACAGAAAGCATACTTAAGCAAGTGACTAAAGTGAGTTTTGTATTATGTACAATCATCTTTAATTGCTTTGAATACGGCTTCTGTTATCTTTGTTTTTATGCCACCTACTTAACGTGCCCTGGAGGGAAAAAATGATTTCTGATTTCTAACTGTTCCTTGTATATTACCTGTGAATTTACAGTCACCTCTGTTATAACTTTTATTCATTTATTTATTTTAAATGCACTGGAGGATTTCTAGCTCGTTTAACACTCCTAATATGTGGGCCATCAATTTGATCAGGTGTTGTCTTTTTTTTTGGTGATGGAGAATGCTGTTTTTTTCTTGGTAATAGGATTACATTTCTCAGTTGCTGATGAGTTTCTGTTTTGAGGAGGAAAGACTTTGTGTTGTAAACTTCAGATACCTCTAAATCCAAGTTTACTTTTATCTGTTTAAAATTTTTAAACTTTTAGCACAGACATTGCCACTGTCTGAAATCTGCACAGTTATACTGTGCAGTTTTTGAGGTGAAGAAGAACCTAAATGTCACACAGTTTCCAGGAAAGGAGGTGAATTCCACATTTAGACAGCAGCAGAATTATGTTTTCTGTTCTATTCTCAATTTCTTTACTGAAAAAAATTATAAAACTCCATATATTTTTGGCCATTAATGAGCAGTGGTCTTCATGGAAATGTGTAGCATAATTTCCAGGACTCGTTTCTAGTCATGGCTTTTGCTGTTTGTTATGTTAGTTAAACTGAGATTTTTTTCCCCTATTTTACCTTCTCTTGAATTTCATATCCTATTTTATTGCACATCTTAAGTTCCTTCTGTAGTCCTTCGTAGCTGTCTCCAAATAATTCTGTGTCATCTACAAGCTTTATCATCTCATTACTCATCCTATTTTCATGCTGCTTATAAATATGTCGAACAGCAGTGACCCAGGAAGAACAGTTCTACTTCATGTCTCTTGACTTAACCAATTTGCATCAGCTATGATATATAAAACTATTTCTTGTTTTGTGATTGCAGGATTTCTGTTTTTTACTATCTACCAGAGCTGGAGGATTAGGTATTAACTTGGCATCTGCTGACACTGTAGTTATATTTGATTCTGACTGGAATCCACAGAACGATCTGCAGGCACAGGCGAGAGCTCATAGAATTGGACAGAAGAAACAGGTACACATTCCGCTTGAAGCTTCAAACTTGAAGGATGATTCCATACAGTAGCTGTCAGCTGTCTGTGTGGGCCACTGCAGTATTTGTGTGTTTAGAAAGTAATTAATAATTGAATGGTTGTATTCAGAAATGTTCATAAATGCTCGATTTTTATTCGGTTTTTAAATTCCCTGAAATTGAGACAAAGTATGGCAGCAGTGATGTATGGATGGAGAGGGGAGAAAAGTTCTGGGTTCGCCTGTTTAACCTTCATTGGGATCATCAGGCACACTACCCTTAGTAAAGTATTTCATAGTTCTCTTTGAGTTTCTTCCGTTTCTTCTCTTGGAGAAGACATGCCGTAATAATCAGAAATACAACAATTTTGTGTATAGCAAAAATTGTGGCTAGTCCCTGAGCTTAAAAAGAGACAAGTCTTGAGTTTATTTCTCTATTTTTTAAACTGCTTATGTGAAGACATCAGTGAAAAAATATTCATGTGTGAAGCCAGTCAATAAAATTAAAAAGATAAGTAGATGAGATTCACACTTCTCTTCGTTGTTTCTTAATGTTTTGAAATGTACAGGTTAATATTTATCGGCTAGTAACAAAAGGATCAGTAGAAGAAGATATTCTTGAAAGAGCCAAGAAAAAGATGGTACTAGACCATTTAGTAATTCAGAGAATGGACACAACAGGAAAAACTGTTCTGCATACAGGTTCTACTCCATCAAGGTACATTTGTGTTATCTTATACATAAATTTATATTTAATTGTATTTGATAGATAAGTAAAAATGTCAGTAATTTCAATGATTAATAAAAGGCGAAACAAGGTTAAATAAAATAAAAGCTTCAAAGTGTGTTGTCTTTGTAGATTTTTGTTTCTGTACTAAGTTTTATTTAACAGTAAAAAGAGTGCTTAACTGGTTCATGATTAAAAAAATGTCTAAAATAAAATGGTTTTACTGAAACATTTTGTATTTCAGCTCTACACCTTTTAATAAAGAAGAGTTATCAGCAATTTTGAAGTTTGGTGCCGAGGAACTTTTTAAAGAACCTGAAGGAGAAGAACAGGAGCCCCAGGTAGGTAGATTTTATAGACAAAACAACCTAAAATATATATGAGTTATTTAGTTGTAAAGAAAATTTTCATCTTTTTCAGGAAATGGATATAGACGAAATCTTGAAGAGAGCTGAAACTCGGGAGAACGAGCCAGGTCCATTGACTGTAGGGGATGAGTTGCTTTCACAGTTCAAGGTAGAGCTCTGTCCTCTTCCTCCTGTCATAATTACTTTTCTTTATAAAAACTACATGATGTTCTGCATCTGTTAGTTCTGAATCTCTTTCTAGTAAAATGTCTTTTAATCTCTACTGTCTGTGCAAGTATTTAAAACTATGTAATGTGTTACTAAAATAAGAAATACTTATGAATGTGTTAATGACTACAGTTCTGGATTGTGGTTTCTTAATGCCTTTGATGTTAAGCAGCTGTGGTATTTTTAAACACAGTCTTAATTGATGACTTTTAGAAAGTGCTTTCAGCCCTGTAGTATACCTGAATGCCATATATTTCGTATTACTGGTTAATATTACAGTGTGGGAACAGTTTATAAATGCATAAAATATGGAACTTAGTTTCCCTAAAACATTAGCAGATAAGTCTTATTTAAATAAAGCTATGTATTTACTACATATGTTCTGATATATAAGGTGGCAAATTTTTCCAATATGGATGAAGATGATATTGAGTTGGAACCAGAAAGAAATTCAAGAAATTGGGAAGAAATCATCCCAGAATCCCAGCGGAGAAGAATAGAGGAGGAGGAAAGACAAAAAGAACTTGAAGAAATATACATGCTCCCAAGGATGAGAAACTGTGCGAAACAGGTACCTCTGTCTTGTGTTTTTACGTTGATGTTTTCTTTTGGGTTTTTGCCTTTTTTTTTCTCCCCTTCTCTGAATTCATGTTTTTGTCAGACTAGATAAGACTTAACTATGTGTAAGTTATGTAGCTTTGAATTCTTATTCTGAAATTCCAGATCAGCTTTAATGGAAGTGAAGGAAGACGTAGTAGGAGCAGGAGATATTCTGGATCTGACAGTGACTCCATCACAGAAAGAAAAAGGCCAAAAAAGCGTGGGAGACCTCGAACTATTCCTCGAGAAAATATTAAAGGATTCAGTGATGCAGAGATCAGGCGGTAAGATATGGGTGATGTGTATGTTTGTAAATGGATCAAACAGGTGTTTTTTAGTTAGTTTTGACTATTCTAGAGTTCAAAAATACAGAAAACAGCTGATCTGATTTCTCTCAAACTGATTAGAAAACTTCCTTCCTAGACTCTTTTGTACATTTCTACATTTTGTATCTTTTGTTCTCTGTGGTGCTGACAAAATGGATTATTATGTCAAAAATGAGCTCCATTTTGTGAGGAGAAAACTAGCTTGGAAGATGTCACCCAATTGTTTTACATTTGATTATCATAAGCTGCTCTTAATTCCTGCATCTTCTGACTGCAGCAACTTCAGAAAATTGTCCATCCAACAGGTCATCTTTTAACATGTGCAAAATAATGTACTTCCCATTGTTTTATTTGAAAGTTGTAGAAAGGTTATGTTTATCTTTGTGATGAGAAATGCAAAAGCTTGAGTGGGTTTTGTTTTCATACTTGTTCATACTGTAATTGAATTAATCTAATAAGCTGCATTTTTAAAACAAAAAATAGAAAGTCCTGTTGGAGAAATAAATATTATGCACCTCCTCCCATCAAAACAATGCTATAAGTTCTTTTGACAGGAGAAGGAATTTTTTTACTTTACCTTTATGGCTTTATGAAATGATTCAGAAATTTAGGTTGCTCGCATTTCTTTAAAATATTTTATATCTTTCAAAATCTTTCTCATTATAATAATAACCCTTAATAATCCTTTGGAAATCCTTGTTGCTCTTTTGTTTCAGTTAACAGCACAGCTAGTTGCTTATCATTTTGAAGCTATTCATGTGCTTGCACTTGCAATTTGCATTTTCATTTCATTCCCTTTTTATCCTGGTATTTACAGTTTCTTTCCATCACTTATTTTTTCCAACAGCAGTAATATTTTTTATCTTTTATGTTGTGTTTTCTTATTCTCTATTCACCAGAATTCTACATTTGTTTTTTATGGCTAAAGACATCTAGTTGCTGAATTGAGTCAAGTGAAAATATAGTAATAAACATTATTAGGGATAAGTAGTATAAATTGTACCTTCTGTTGCCTTATTCATATCAGTTCTTAAACCAAATACTGTACTGACTTTGTGTAGATAGTCTGGATATACTAAGCTGCCCTAGTCTCTCTGGTTTTGAGTTTTAGAAAAATCTTATCACAATTCTGCATGGTCAGTTCAAACAGTTTAAAACTAATGTGTTCAGTTAAGCATACATTGAAACTGCAAATTATTTTCTTTTACTAGGTTTATCAAGAGTTACAAGAAATTTGGTGGCCCTCTGGAAAGGTAAGCTTATTTAATTAAAATTGTATAGCAACTTGGAACCTCGTTTGCATAAAAACAAGAAACAATATACCAAGAAACCTTAGACTAGGGAGAAAATTATGTGCGTAGTCTTGTAACTTGACTATAGTACAATTTTGGCTTAATGTTGTCCCTTCTGTGATATGTGTTCAGATAGCTACGCTGGAAACCTTTCAGTTTTGCAGGACTGCTTGCTCTTTTTCTTTGTATTTTACCTATTCCTTTGTTTAAGCTTCTTTGGTTATAAGCGTTCAGCTGTCGTGTTTGCTAGCCTGTTGAAAACCTGCTGATTTATCTAGTGTGATTGCCAAAGTTACTTTTCCAACTTAGTTTTAATTTTTTTGCATTATTCCATTGTTTTGAGAAAAATCTGCCATCCTTATTGTCATGGTTTAACCCAACTGGCTTCTCAGCACCACACTCCTCTTCTTTTTTAATCTCTCATGCGGGAGGGATGAAAATAAATAAATAAATAAAAAGGGAAAAAAAAAAAGACCCACTCGTGGGATAAAATAAGTATTTAATAAGAGAAAAGAAAAAGAGTAATAGTTACGACTCTATATATGTTGTAATAAAATTAATAAATATTATAAAATGTTATTTATTTATTATTATAATAATTATTTATAATTATTATTTATATAATTATTAATTATGCTAATAAATATAATAAATGATGCACAAGCAGTTGCCTACCATTCCCCAACCAATTCCCAGCTGGCCCCTTCTGTGCAGCAGAAGAGAGCAAGTTAAACTCACAGCCCCTTCAGAGGTCCTTCCTCTTATTATCATACAGTGTGGAATATCCTTTTGGCCAATTGCAGCCAGCTGTCCTACTACTGTTCCTTCCTACCTCCTTCACTGCAGATTGCCTCAGCTCTGTACAACACTGCTTAGCGACAGGTATATAAACATAGGTCTGTTATCAACATTGATTTTCTTCTAAAACCAATATGTAGTGTTATATTAGACACTTTGAAGAAAGTAGTTCCATCCCAGCTGAAAATAAGATATTTCTTTTCCTTAAAAATCTTTGTAGTCTACATGAGGCTATTATTTGCAATCTTTTTTTTTTTCTTAATGTACAGTACTAGAGCTAAAAACTGTAGTCCTTTTTAGTTCTTGTTATCTGATACCTGTCCTCCAATACCTGAATCACTTGTATGTGTGATTGTTGTAATTCCTGTATTCTTTTCTTTAGCTTTTTTTTTAACTTCACAGATCATAATTGTACACAAGTTAGCAAGTACAGGTGACTGATAAATGATCATTTGTCTAGTGTCAAAAACTGAAGGAGTCATTCACAATTACTGAAGTGACAGAGCTATAATAGTGTTAATTTTTTTATTACAGGTTAGATGCTGTAGCTAGAGATGCTGAGCTAGTTGATAAATCTGAGACTGACCTTAGACGTTTGGGTGAGCTTGTACATAATGGATGCATTAAGGCTTTAAAGGACAATTCATCTGGACAAGAAAGAGCAGGTACAGTGTGTTTGGATGTGCATGTGATGCAAAATAAGAAGTGTCAAGAAGTCTAAATTATTTTTGCGCAGTGTAATCATGCCGATAAATAGTTGTGTTAGGGGAAAATACAAATATAAATGTTAGCATGGATGATTTTTAAAAATGGTATGGTGAGAAAATAATTTTTTCATTTCTGTGTGTGAAGTGTCATTGTGGTACACAGTATGTTTTTACAGTACTGTGAGATTTAGAATTAATTTCTTACTCTTTGATGGACTGAGCATCTGGAACTTAATTGGACCATTTAGTTAAGAAAAAATAATGTCTTACATCTATAGCAGCAATCTTGCTTGTTTTCTGTGTCTTTCCATAAAATGCATGTAACAGTTAACATATTAATACTCTTGTCATTTGTTTTTAGGAGGTAGACTGGGGAAGGTTAAAGGCCCAACATTTCGAATCTCAGGAGTGCAGGTGAATGCAAAACTCGTCATCTCTCACGAAGAAGAGCTGGCACCCCTGCACAAATCCATTCCTTCAGATCCAGAAGAAAGGAAAAGGTAATTTCTTTTTGTAAAGGAAGTTGTCATGTAAAAAATAATTGGACTTCATCTGCTTTATTCAGACAACTGTAACTCAGAGTGTGCTGCGATGGTTTTCTACCTCCATTCCCTATAGGGACTGGCTGCTGCAGCAACCTACTCCATATTTTTCTTTCTTTCTTCATTCACTTCACAAGTCAGCACCAGCTTTGGTTTGTGAACTGCATTCACTGAGGACTGTGTTTGGTTTTCATAGTAATCCAGACTAGAAGTCTTGCTTGCTGAGTAACTGTTGTGTCATCACTGCTTGAGGGAAAATGGTGTCTGTCAAACTGCAGCAGATGGTAACTGATGGTAGTTGTTATCACTCAGAACTGCTTTGGCTTTATGCATCGCTGTTCTTAGATTATCCATATATTTAGTCAGCAGTTACACTTGATGTTTTATGCTTTTCTTCACGGTTAGCTAACTGTGGTATAACCCAGAGCCACAAACTGATGTATTTGTTCTTCACACTGTAATCTTGATCAGCTTGAAAACGTATTTCAATGTTGATTTAAATAAATATTTTGTGAAAATATTAAAGAAATACGGTAGATACACAGATTGATTTCCTGAATGTAACAATATCTTAGTGGTGTGAGTAGGTTTATTTTTTCTGTTCTTAATGTGTTTCCCTCTCACTTCCTACATTCCAGTGGTAAAAATCCCTTATTTATCTAATTTATTTCTGCTAGATATGTCATCCCATGCCACACCAAGGCTGCTCACTTTGATATAGATTGGGGTAAAGAAGATGATTCCAATCTGTTAGTAGGCATCTATGAATATGGCTATGGCAGCTGGGAAATGATAAAAATGGATCCAGATCTCAGCTTAACACAGAAGGTATGTCATCTATGGCATTTCATCAAGGACTTCTTTTGTTTATGAATAACATTAATAACAACTACGAAAAGTGTTTATTTTTTGGCAACTGAAATTGCTAAGATTTTGCATGTCTGTAGTACTTCTACATTTCTGTATTTTGGTATGTTATTAGATTTTAAGACTTCAGTATTCAACTGAAGCATGCCTTCTTATGCTTCCTTATTTCTGTGTGTTTGGGCTTTTTTCATTTGAATTCTTTCTTTTCTGTCTTTTGCTATTTTAGATTTTTTTATTGTATTTGCCTTGTTCTTGAGCTTTTGGGGAGGGAGCTTGTGCTAGATAGATATTTTGGTTGGTTTCTTTGTCACTATTAATCCCAACATTCTTCAGTTGAAACTTTTCATCGTGGCATAAAAATAGCCATCATCAGACTGCAGTATTTGAGTTGTTGCTTGGCAGTAGTGCACAATAGATTTAGGAAAAAACTGGGCTGTTGCAAACAACCGGTAGCTTTGGAATTCAAGGAGCAAGGTTTGCATCTAAGTTTGTTTAATAATGATTTCTACTTCTGCCTTCCATTATTGTTTCTGTTTTATGAAACCACACATCTATGCTTTTTGTATCCTGTAATAATGAGTTTTGCATTTTGAAGGTGCATGAGGCAGAGACAAGAGTTCTGTGTGTGACTGGTAGAGAAGCACAGAATTGCTTAGGTAAATAATGAAAATGGAAACAGAAATCTGAGGGTAGTTTCAGTTTGTTCTGAACTCTGTGAGGAATTTCGAAGCCTTTGTATTGGCTGTGATTAGAGAGAAATGAAAACATTTAAGAAATTCTCCTATGGCTTTTAAGCATGCTGACATATTTGCTTGACATAGTTGAAGTGGTAGGATTCACCATCTTTTATGAAGATTTTTTTTGTTCTGAGTGCTCTAAGCTAGCATATCTGAAAATTTGATAATGCATATTCACAATTCATACTACCAATGTTCTCCTTAGATTTTACCTGATGATCCAGATAAGAAACCCCAGGCAAAGCAGCTACAGACACGTGCAGACTACCTCATTAAATTACTGAATAAAGACCTTGCAAGGAAGGAAGCACAAAGGCTTGCTGGTGCAGTAAGTAAAATTTGGCATTCATATGCAAGACAAAGTAATACACTTAGGGGGTTGTCAGTAGAACTTTCTTATTTTTTAGTTCTCATTTTTACTTTTTGTAGTGTTTGTAATCATACTACAAGAGATGAACATAGTAAATGAATTGCAACTATATCTTGTATGTTGTCTATCTTACTTGTTTGTATTCTCTGCTGTTGCTCTGTGCTTTGTCTACAGTACAGAGGAAAGTGATGATTGATAGTTGCAATAAATAAGATTAAAATTCTGTTTGATGTAATTCTGCAATTATGGTGAGAAGGTACTTGTCTGATGTAGTAAAAGTACTGATTTGCATTCAGGGCAATTCCAAGAGAAGGAAGACAAGAAGTAAGAAGAATAAGATAAAGGCTTCAAAAATAAAAGAAGAAATAAAAAGTGATTCTTCACCACAACCCTCAGAAAAAACTGATGAAGATGATGATGAGGAGGACAACAAGGTAAATATCTTTCATATTTTGAAAATGTTAGTAGCAGTTCATATTTTGTTTTCTGTTTGACCTAGTGAAAACAGAGTACCTGAATGGCCTCTTCTTCCTGTGGCTGCTGTTGTTAATCAGTACAATCACATGGAATTTAAGAATATACCAGTAGATAAAGAATTATGACAAGTTTTCCAAATTATATTATAAAATAATTTTTGTGGTCTTATGAAAAATAACATTGTTTAATTTCAATGTTATTTAAATACCTAGAGCATTGTATCTGCTAGAAGTGTAAATCTAATTAAAGTGCAAATATAAAACTGCAGTTTCTGGCTAGTGTGTTGTTACTACTAATACTGATTCTTCAGATATATGTTTTTGTTCAGGCACAGGGGAAAAAAAAATCAAATTCATTTAGAAGCAGCAGCATCAATAAATGATGTTTTGAAATGTGCATGTGTAAGTTCCAGGTTATGTCACGACTTTCATTATCTGAAAAGGCTACTTAATCTTGTGTTACTTCAGATGTATTTCATAAGGTTCTGCTTTGTTAGATCTTTTTAATATATTTATTACAAAGCCAAAACCACTGGAGAGAACAACATAGGTAACATTTAATATCATGTCACGCCTATGCTTATGATTATGAAATCAATTTAAGTAATTAAATGCAAATCATTAACTAAAATCCTTCCTACTTGGTTTAGATAACCTAAATGGAAGTGTCTTTCATAATCATTTTAAACTATGACGTACCTCTGTAATTATCAATTCTCTCTGCAAAGAATAAAATACTAATGCAAATATATATCACAGAAGGGTAGAGGTTGGAATGGACCACTGAAGATAATCTAGTTCAACCCCTCTGCTAAAGCTGGTTCCCTGCAGTAGGTGTGTACTTGAAATTGATTAGGCCAGAGAAGAATTATGATACAGTTTATGATACAGTTATGTAAAAAAAAAAAAAAAAAAAAAAAAGTCATTTTTAACTGAAGCCTTCCTGTATGTTATTTAGATTCTTTTATGAAGAATAGGTAAAGACAGTAACAAACTACCAACAAACAAGCCTTTCTATGTAGACTGGTTTGTTTTTATAGATACAATAACTTGAATAGTTTATTTAGAATGTAAGGCTTAGAACTGTGTGTGTTGTCACCACAAAGTAAAATTGATATTGGCAGCCGAATCATAAAACTATGTAAATTATAATTTAAAACTACTTGAAAGAATGAGTGTCAGACTTATTCTGTTATGAGAGTCCACTCTTAACAGAAGACATTGCTAGTCTGTTTGTTGACTTGTAGCAGTTTAGGAGAATAACTAAAATGTCTTCTCCTCTCTCATACATTTAACAATGATTATGCAACACTTGAATACTTCTGAGCACAGACAAATGGTAGTACTTCTGGAAAAAAAAAAAGGACTCAGGTACTCTTTAAACACCTAAACATTTGGCTCTAGCTAATAACTTCCATATTTTGTGAACATTTAAAGCTCAGTAGTCAAAAATTCTTTAAGCGTTCAGGAAACATTTGTAGTCATTGGATTCTTGCAAGAAAGTTTCCATGGTATCTAAGTACTGAAGTCCTGATTGGACTGCCTACTTGATGTCTAATCTAAATAACTTTTCGATTCATTTGTTAGGTGTCCTTGTATTTACTTTTCTGCAAAAAGTTTGGTATTTTCTTGCCCAATCTGTATTTCAGATCAGTTCAGAGATAATGATGATGATTCTTGCATCTGTACATACTACATTTATTACTTACTATTGTAGTATTCTTCCATGTCTGAAAAGACATGAGCATCCATCTCTGACTTCTTAAGTAAATGTTACACCAATGATAGGGCATTTATTTCATCATGAAGTAACTAATTAGGCCACATCAGACAATCTGTAAGTAAGACTTCGTATTTGAACTTTTAAAAAAAAACAACAGAACAGTTCAGGAAAAAAGAAGGAATTTGGGATTCTCTCTGTGAATGTTTAATGTGGAAGCAGTAAAAAGTTACTGGGACAATACTAACTAGAACTTCTAATATTCCTTAAATTGAGTGTCCTGAACAATCTGCTCAGATTTGCAAATCTGTTTCCCTACAGTTTTTAGCTTTGAGCTCAATTATCTTTTACAGGAGCAGAATTCTTTGGGCATACAAAAATTAAATGGAGGTAATTTCTCACCACTCATTACCATTGTCAAATCAGTACTTATTTTGTGTCACATCAAGGAAATGAAGAGTAGTCCTCATTTTTCTTTACAGCTGCATCCATTTCTACTTGATAGTTATTAAATCTATGTCAAAAAGGAAATGCACAGATAAAAAGTATGTTTTAATCTGATGATTATGAAACTTTTATAGGTAGGAACACAGTTTGATGTGACATATATGCTTGCATATTGCAGGATGAGATTGTTTCAGTGAAACATCTACATAAAAAAATAAAAACAGAAAAAGAAAATGAAGAAAAGCCTGAGCCAGATATTGGTATAAAGAAGGAAGCTGAAGAAAAAAGAGAGACAAAAGAGAAGGAAAATAAAAGGGATTTGAAAAGGGAGAAAAAAGAAAAAGAGGATAAGAAAGAATTAAAAGAAAAAGATAATAAAGAAAAGAGAGAAAACAAAGTAAAAGAATCCACACAGAAAGAAAAAGAAGTAAAGGAAGAGAAGGTAACTAGGTTTACTTATCTTATACAGCACTAGAAAAGGCAACTAGGTTTTTGTGAATTATTTTGAGTTGAAAAGATATTTTGGATCCAATCAGTTGTCCTTTCATTGAAATCTTTTACATTATTTGAAGTTTTGCTTTTACGACTTGCAGCTATGAGGACAGGCATATGAAATAGGAAATTCTTTAATTATACATGACTTGTATGGATTGAGAACACAAGTGGATGCAAGAGACTCTTATTCCTCTTCCATTCTGGTTTTCCATCCTACAGAGAAAGTTAAATGTGTCATCACTGAAAGTAAGCATAGTTTTATTGCCAGAGAGAATGCAGTAGTTGTCATCGTTTTCATACACTACAGGATAATTTCACACCCTAAGTACACTTAAACATTTTCATATTTTGCTCTTAGGTAAATGAGATCAAATCTGAAAATAAAGAAAAATGTAAAAAAATTCCATTACTGGATACTCCAGTTCATATTACTGCAACCAGCGAACCAGTTCCTATCTCGGAAGAATCTGAAGAACTGGATCAGAAGACATTTAGTGTGGTAAGTCCCTTTTTAATGATACCTTTGTGCTTTTCTAGATATTCTAAATTGACACAGTTCTGATATTATTGTAATGTAATATACAGCATTATTAATCACAGTAGCAGAGAGATCTCTTGCTACTAAACTGTTAGGCCAGTGAATGTCACTGACATTATACTGAAGTTTCTTCTGTATTCAGGTCAGCAGTTTTATACTATTGCTTTTTGCATTTAGGCATTACAGTTTTCTCATCTTTCTTATCTAGTGGTCAGTATGCTGAAGAAATCTATCCTCAGTAAAAACTTAGATATTCTACTTGTTCAAGAGCAGAAGTTAATAAACAGGCTTTGGAAGGGTACTTTGAGCAATCATGAACTCTTCTGCTGTAGATGTTTTATCGTACAGATGTCAACAGTTTTCTGTTTCTGCCAGACAGGTTTATTTGATCTATGGTAGTGTTAGACTGCAGCATGCAAATTAGATTCTCATCAGTCTGCCTGTCAGAGGTCTATATAAGTTTTTTAATTAAATACTGCAATTTACTCATTTATGATTCCCAGGATGCATCTCCAGTGATTCAGGTGGATTGGGGTGTGTGACTGAAAACCACTTGATTTCTGTGTACGGTTTATATTTTTTTTTATCACTTCTGCACTTCAGCAGTGAACTCTGTAAGCTGTTTGGTAAAAACTAGTTCAAGCTGTGGCTAGGTCAATGTGTTGTACAGCTGCTTAATTATTTAGTGACACGAACTAGCAGTGAAACTCTCCTTCTTGAACTCTTCCAGGGGTGGGGCTCCACGACTTCTCTTTTCTCAAGATTTTGACAAAGTGATGGTGGTATTCTTCAATGCCCTCTCCTCCCTTTTATTTTTAAATAAAGTCTGGTTCTGCAGTTGTAACATTTGTCCTTGCAGAGAACAATTCTGGTGTTTGTGCATGGAATAATATTTTTTGGCCAGGCTCTTATTTCTGAACTGCATTTTTTTTCTTATGCCACGGTCAGATACCAACTAGCTAGCATGTTTAACTACGTTTTCAAATATCAATTGCTGCTGCAGGTTGTTGAGGCTTAGTTGATTTGACTTACAGGGCAAACAGAATATGCATTTCATCTTTTTACAATGCCATTGTTATTATATGGAATTTCTGAGCAAGTATCATTTAAATCACACTGGCTGCTTCATGAGCATTTATTCTTAAAACAGTTGAATTAAAGTACAGAAATTCAACAAAGCACATATAAAGTGTATCGTTGCTGCCATCGGTGTTGTTACTTGCCTACACATATGGAAGACAGCTTTACTCTGAGTAGCTCAGGTTCTGCTAATATCTGCATAATGGTTAGGCTTAAAATCTTCTCAGAGAAGGAAAGCATCCTCTACTAAATGGCAAATAATCACAAAAACATCATTTTGAAGTATGCTGAATGCTCTCACACTTAATCTTGAAATTCAGTTTTTAGCTTTTAAGTTGCTGAAAATAGGCCTTGTCCTAAATACTTGTGCTGAATTTTGTAGCAAATATTATCAAAGCTAGTTGTAATAACTCTTTCTCCCTCGAAAATCCTTTAGACTGAAGTATTATTTTCTTAAATCCTGAATATCCTTATTGTAAATCATGTCTTGCTTTTATATAGGAGTACAATTTCCAACTGAGTTTAAAATTCAACTTCTTCCAGTGGAAACCTGTAGTAAAACTAAATTTTAAGATCTCTTAGCAGAGTCTTGTGTTTCAGTTGGCTTGTAACTATACTGCCTTTGCCTGTATAAATATCAGAGTAATGGGTGGGTCATGTTTTTGGTTGTTTTTTTTCCCCCATTTTACAGTGCAAAGAAAGAATGAGGCCTGTCAAAGCAGCACTGAAACAGCTGGATAGACCAGAGAAGGGCCTTTCTGAAAGGGAGCAGCTGGAACATACTAGGCAGTGTCTAATCAAAATTGGGGATCATATTACAGAATGCCTGAAGGAGTACACAAATCCAGAGCAAATAAAACAGTGGAGGAAGTAAGTTTTTTCTGCATTGTTTTTCTTTTTTAAAAAGGAAAATCTCTAATTGTTTGTACTAAACAGTGAAATGTTTAATTATTTCTCTTGTTTCTCGTTCATTATTTCTTGTATCTTTCTGCCGTTTTAAATAAGGATTCCAAAAAATGATTAGTAATGGACTTTCTCATATTGTATAGCAGTGTGTTTTATCCAGTAGATGGAGTCATCTCACTTCTTAGAACGATAAATAACTGTTTTTTACACCCTTTTATCAGTGGGAAAGAGTTATTATCTTCAAGGATCTTTTTATTTCAACTTAGCGGATTTTTTTATTGGCACTAAAAATAGGCAATTCAAATGGGTATGCTGAAAATTTGCGTTGATTTTGATATGCAGAATACTTTCTTCTTTTTTAAATGTACTCTAAATTGAATGACTTGATTTAAAAAGTCATACTTCTGTATTTCAAAATTAAGGGACTTTAAGTGCTTTTATGCATTGTGAGGTGACATTTTTCGAAAAAAATCTATTTTTGTAAGCATATTGCACTGTTCAGTTCTTAATGCAGTTTGAGTTCATTCTGTCTAAATGTACGTTTCAGTCATTTAAGTTTGAAGATATATCCCGCATTTCCATATGCAAGCTATTTAAGTTCTATAATTCCCTTGCAGACTGTTGCTTCATCTGTTTTTGCTTGGTTTATTTCAAATTATTAACATGGTCCAAAATATATAAACAAGATCCATGTCTTGCATCCTGATAAACATAAATTTCTTTAAATGGAAAGACACAATAGAACTATTATTCACAATAATGCTACAGTACCATTTCTAGACTGTTAAAATATGTATTCCAGTTGGTTTTGGTAAATACTGTAAAGACACATAATCTTCATTTCAGAGTTACAGAAGTATCTTTAGGCTCACCACTGACTTGTTATCTACCTTTGCAAACCTCTAGACCGAAACTGTAATGCTTAAATAGTGACAGTGAGGAGCAGACTGTTGCTTCCTGAGCCTGCACTTCAGATGTTTCTGAGCACCAGGATTATATGGTCTCTTTTAAGCATTCTACCAGCAAACTTGACTAAAAGAATTTTAGACTTCAGTTTATTTATCCGTAATCATGGATGCAAACTTTTTCTTCAGGGCTTTGGCAACTCAACCGCAAAAGACCTCAGTTAGTCTTCTTACTTCCTTTGTAGAACAAATTAGGCTTGAAGTTATTCCTGTGCTGCTTCTGTTCATTCTCAGATTTCTTGTTTGATTTCAAAAGCTTTGACCAGGCTCTAGAATTCTGTGGAAGATTTCTATGATATTTTCAGGAAATAAGCTGTAAATCAAATGTCATACACTGGAAGAAACTTCAGTTCTGGAAGAATTTTCCCTGTGTTTACTGTGTTTACTTAAATTTTAATTACTGAGTTATAAATACTCAAATTTCGTTAGATTTCAAGCAATCTTGGAGAAGCCATACGTAAACTGAAGGCAATATTTGTAAGCAGTTACACAAACTATTTTATTAACACAAATGTTATTACTACTTCATTTCACACACTTGGTTCTCTGAAGTAATGATGATAAATATGACAAGTTGTTGCAGGAATTCACTCATCAAATGCCTAAAGTACAGTTAAGTAATTCTTGCTGTGCAGGTAGGTAGTACTCTGTAGTGGATTTCATAGTGTCTTTTGTGTTGTTGAATTGATTTCAGTTAAACCCACAGTCTTTTGCATAATAGAAGGTAGCTGAATGCATAGACTTGTAACTTCTCCTTTCTTCTTCCTCAGAAATTTGTGGATTTTTGTCTCCAAGTTTACAGAATTTGATGCCAGAAAGCTGCACAAACTCTACAAACATGCAATCAAAAAGCGCCAAGAGTCTCAGGTAATATTTTAAACCCTCTCTAAATATACAAGCGTATTTTTTTTAGTGTTAAGCACTTAAATTAGATTTAAAGCATACGCAGGAACACAGAAAATCCCATGTAACTCAAGTAATTACTTTGTGTCTGTAGTAATGCAGTCCCTTTTGTTAGGATCTTTTTTGAAAGAATTCACATTAACTTTTTGACTTACCAATGAGTTTATGTACTTGTCTCTTTTAGCAGCATAATGACCAAAACATTAGCAGCAATGTGAATACACATGTAATCAGAAATCCAGGTAAGAAATCTTAAGTATATGCTCATGCTGAATATAGCTTAAGCTTGTAATGGGTGTAGAAGCAAGTTACTTGACTATCCTTTTAAAAAAAATTGGAAGCCTACTTTTTGTACTTAGTTTTGGGGTGGGAGAGATGTCTACTTAAAAGCTGTAAATTTCATAGAAACTCTCTGCATATTTGTAGCTGTTGTAATGTCACCATAGATGTGGCAGAGAAAGAGAGTTATGTTTTAAGGTCATAGTTTTTAATTAGTTATATGGGATGTCTTTTATTGCTGATAGTTACACTGATTTTTTTTCTGTTTCCATACTTGCACTGTTGCAAAATATTACACAAGAAACACATGTGTTATGGTGGATTTAAAATCAACGTATTATAGGAATGCTAGTAAAAGTCTTTCATTAACTACTTGTGCATGTAAAATGTTTTCTTTCCATTAGGCCCTTCCCTCCTTAGAGAGGAAGTTGATACGATTCTAAACCTAGTCTACCAAAGGCACTACTCACTGATTATGTGGATCATTCTTCAAATCTCCATTCAGTTTCTAAGACCAAAAAGCTCAGTTCCTGAGCCCTATACATCTACATTTCTGGTTTGCATCCTGCTTACCTCTAGGGTTTCTTTCTGTTCATTCACAGTAATGCATTTGTCTTGCAACCATTTAGGTCATATCTGTCAAATTATAATTTCATTTTCACATTGCTTTCAATCAAACAATAGAAGTGCTGTTTAAATTGAGTGAAGGAAATAATTTATAATGTGTGAGATTTCTTTATAACCTCTGCTTTATTAAACAGATGTGGAAAGACTGAAGGAGACTACAAACCACGATGACAGTAGCAGGGATAGTTATTCTTCTGATAGACATTTATCACAGTACTATGATCATCACAAAGACAGGCATCAGGGAGATGCTTATAAGAAAAGTGACTCTAGGAAAAGGCCGTATTCAGCCTTCAGTAATGGAAAAGATCACAGAGACTGGGATCACTACAAACAGGACAACAGGTGAGTTTCTGCAACAACTGTAAAACCTGTTCAGAATTCTCTTCCTGTTTTTGTAATATGCACGCAGCAAGCACCAGTGCTTGAGTATCCAAATCTTTTTGAGTAATGCAAAATTACAAAGACAATGTATCTCTAACGTAGAGCTGTTGAACTGATATAATTGTAGTTTTTGCTGTGTGTTCAGTAGCACTTCTCTAATATAAAATCTTTTGGTTTTTAGATACTACAGTGATAGTAAACATAGAAAGCTAGATGACCACAGGAGCAGAGACCACAGATCAAACCTGGAAGGAAACTTAAAAGACAGCCGGGGTCATTCAGATCACCGCTCCCATTCAGACCACAGGATACACTCAGACCACCGTTCCACTTCAGAATACGGTCATCACAAATCTTCCAGAGATTATAGATACCACTCAGACTGGCAAATGGACCACAGAGCTTCTGGTAGTGGCCCGAGGTCACCACTAGATCAGAGGTCTCCTTATGGTTCAAGGTCTCCCCTAGGACACAGATCTCCATTTGAACACTCATCGGATCACAAAAGTACACCTGAACATACGTGGAGTAGCCGGAAGACATAACATAAACTGACATTTTCTGGACCTTCTTTTAGCCATATACAGTAAACTAACACAGTAATTGCCTTACATGACTTGAAAGATATGGACTGGATATTCTATCAGTAGCAGTATTGTTACTTCTTTCCAGGATGCAAGGTCTATTATCCCAACAGAAGAAAAATATTTTTGTATTTAAAGTTTATGCTGCACTGTGCTGCAAATGTTGTAGCACTTTTTTTTAAGAAATGGAAGATGTTTACTTTTACAGGGACCTCAACACTGCCCCTTTCAGACTGGATCTTACTATAAAACTCTTCATGTCAAAGTGATTTTAGGCTGAACACAGATTAAATTATGTTTGTAAATGAACATTTAAACACTGACCTGTGCTTATGTTTCAGGAAAGAATGGGGGATTTATTTTGTTTTATTTCTTAGTAGAGAACTCTCAAGGACTTTGTTCACTTTCCAAAGCTACTTGTTTACATTGTACACTGCGACCACCTTGCCGCTTTTCATCACAAGCTTGAATATTTAAATTCTGTAACTACAGTTGTAAAATAGCCAGGATTTCTCCTGTTTGTGATCAGTTATAATGCCTTTTTATGAAACAAACAACAACAACAACAAAAAATTAAAAAAAAAAACACAACAAAACCAACAAATGGCTGTAAATTATTGTAAATTAATTAAATGAGCTTTTTTCCCCTCTCAGGCTTTTTTTGGCTGTTCCTTTCCCCACCAACTCAGGCCTTCTTTTCACAAAGTCAATATACTTACATGTTTTAAAAAAATATCTCAATGAAATCAGAATGTAAAAATGGGGAAAGGGAATACTTTATTCCATTTAGTTTTCCTTTTTTATTGGATACGTTGGATACCTGTTTTTGGTTGTTTTTTTTTTTTTTTTGTTTTTGTTTTTGTTTTGTTTTGTTTTTCTACTAAGCTGTCAGTGTTGTGATTGTTGTAATGAAACAGTGAGAAATATCCAGCTAAACTATGCTCTGGAAATCTTTTCAGGTGCATTGGTTTAAAGAAGGAAGTATTCAGTACCTGAACACTTCAAAACCCAGATCAGCCAAGATTTATTGTAAATCCATTTGTTTTCACTCTTTAACATGGGCAATAATGTCAAATGTGCTATGCAGCCAGTTAATATTTTAGAAGATTTGAATGACTTTATTAACAGAATTGTTACAATGCACACTGATTGTACATAGATAACTTCTATCTGACAAATTAAATTTAACTAAAAGGATATGTGGGCTCTTGTAGTTTTCTGCTATGTTTTGCTGTACAGCGTACCTTCTCATCAATTCTAACTCTGAAGTACTAAATTTTAATACACTATATTCTAATTAGAGAAGATATCTAACCCAACATTGCGTGGTTGATGCTGAGCACTTTTTCCAGTTAACCAGGTTTGTATGAAAGCATTGATAGAGAACTGAAATCTGTCATGGAGAGTCAGGATCTCATTGAAAGCACAGTTTAGGTTGGCTAGGTTAATTCTGTGTAAGCTAATTTATTGTAGGCTGTAACTTGGTAATTTAATGGTTCTTTGCGTCTTAGCTTTTATCTTCCCAGGTTAAGTGAGGTTTTGCAGTTTTTCTAAGTTTAATTGCTGAAGCAGTGTTTAGCAGTGGTGCCTAATAAGGATGTACATTTGTGCCATTGCCACTGCTGAAAATCTAGAACATCTTGCATCTCAAATCACTGTGTGATTCTTGCTGCTTGAGAAGTGAACAAGAATCGTTGATCTATCAATAGAGCATACAGAGATCAGTCCCACTAAATCTGGTTCACTATCAGTGAAGCTATATTATGGCACTGTGATCTTTTGTGTTCAATGCGAGTCAGTCTGCGACTTTTTATTAAAGGTATCTCAGGTCTCTAAGAAAGAACATTCTTAACTGGTGGCTTTGAATGTTAAGATCTTTGCCTCTTTCGATTTGATCTTACTTACAGATTTACAGCAACATTCACAGCAATTTAAGTCTTCCCATGCTTGTTCTGACGAAGTTGTCAGTGTGAGGCTTGATGAAGAGAGCCTCGGTTACTTACAACACTGCTAATGGTGTAAAGCTTACTACTTAGGAGAATACCATCTCCTCTGCTAATAAGTCGTTTTACAATTCATTCTGCGTGTGCTCAGTTCTGTTCTTTTGTTTTGTAACAAAAAATCTACAGTCATTGGTACTGAAAAGTACCAAGATTTTCTCTACAAAAAGTCTGAGGGATTTTTAAGTTCTCAAGTATGCATTTCATAACAAACTCTTGGTTCAGATCTTTAAGTTGCTCATCTGTAATATGTTTTAGGAAGTGAGAATTTTCTTGGCTGCAAGGGAGGCACCTGTTATGGCTCTTGTGAAAAATTCAGTTGTCCCATCTACCATGCGTGACAAATTTCTATCTTAATTATGTTACGTATTTAAAATCCACCCTTCTCATTACACCTAAGAGTGTGTATATATGTGCATTCCCAATAGTAGATTGATGATCAGTGTGAAAACAAACAACAAAATACATCAAAAATGCATCGCTGCTGTTAAGTTTTAAAGATAGAACTGCATTCTGTGACTGGCTTCCATTAGTTTGTCTGCTCTTTTGTTGGCATCACTTACTGGTGCACAGTTCTTGTGTTTTGCACATTTTGATCTTCTTTGCAGGTTCTGTAGTGTCTGAGCCAATGCTTCTGGTTTCTGAGAAAGACTTCCACTGCTGTCAGCTAGAGGTCTCCCAGAGGTTTCAAGCACCAGCCACAAAAGGGTGGCAGGAACATGACACTTCGTGATGGGTGTGCATCCCTGACTGCTGCTTGAGACAAGGACAGCACAGCAACCTAGAGGGCAGCTTCCTACGCTAAGTAAATGTGATGATGGCTGCGTACCTTATTTTTAGAGCTTGCTCAGCTTGTCTTGGCCCTGTACAATCCTCTAACATCAACAAATGAACCTTACCATTTAGTTTTTAAGGTATATTTCAAGTAGGAATTGCACTGATGTAAAAATATATGAGCAGAATAAAATTTTTATATCTTAGATATTTGTTCACTTTCAGTATGGTACGTATTGTAGGAGGGTTTTTTAATAGAAGAGTCATCAGTGCTCAAGTGTCTGTTTTTCAGCTTACTTCAGAATTTCATTATTAATGGAAACTGATAAAGAAATCCGCATGTACATACTATGATTTATCAGGCTCTTTCCACTGGTGCACAGCAACAGGACAGAAGGAATAGGCTGTGCAGTCTCTTTCTCTGGAGATGAAATTCAAGACACCTGGATGCTTTCCTATGCAACCCCTTGTATCATGTCTACAGAAGGAGATGTCAGTAGGCAGTCAGTGGATGTCTATTTTACCCATCACCCTAGAGCATTTCCTGACAGCGAGCGTTATCTTATGCATGGTTGAATATAAAGAGGGTATGGATCAGTTTGCCCACCACATGGTTACAGAACGCTCTGCAGCACTTTGGGAAAAGGGCAGCAGGACACATACAGTTTGACACAGAAATTCATACATCATATAGGTCAATCCCAGACCACATTTGAAGAGCATCCAGTAAAGAGATGTGCAGTGAAAGGGCCCTGGGCCAGTCCTGGCTGGCAAATTGTGGAATGACACATTCCCACCAAGAAAACCAGCCCAGTACTACCACTTTGGAATTGGTTTGTAAACATTTCATACAGTACAGTGCGTTTTTATGTGAAGTTTGCAAAGGAAAGCCAATGAAAATACACTCTATTGACTAAGGCCATGCAAAATATTTTCGTGTTTAGGATTCCTTGCCAAAAGCATTACTCCTCAACCTGGGCAAATTGGTGGAACTATTTGCAAAAGCTGTGATTCACTGCAGCTGATTCCTCACAGCTAGAGGTACTATTTCTGCATCTACAAAAGGGAGAGCTTTGCAGGAAGGATGGTGTTCCCACAGCTGTGTACAGGCTGCCAGGGGCAGCGGAGTCAGTCACTGAGCACCAATCCTTGAGCCCAGAGGCACAGGGGAGATGGTGTCTCAAGACACCACCAGACACTCTGACCCTACCACCCAAACCCGACGTACCAGAGCCCAGGTGGTTCCTCTGGTTGTCCCGAATTCCCACCCCACTGCTTCACCCTCAAAGTTCCTCAAGGCACATTTTATCAGCCTCAGGCAGAGACAAAGACAGAGATCCTTTCCTGTGACTACTACCCCTCACTCTTATTCCATTTTAGTACCTATGTCACTAAGTGCAAACAGCACCCAGCTTTCCCCAAGGCTTCCAACCTACCGCACTTCCGTGCGCAGCCTCTCCACAGTTTCCCTTCTTGAATGTGCTGCTGTCTCTGCTGCAAGCCAGCACCTGCCCTCACTCCTGGTTGGCTGCAAAGTCTGTATGCAGCTATGAAATGAAAGCATTAGTTCTCATTTTGGTGAGGATTCCGGAAGCTCTTAGAGAACTCTCCCAGAAGGCGTGGAGGATGTACTCAAAGTGGAAGGAGGACTTATCAAGGGAAAAGTTATTCAAAGTTGAGCAACACATCATGTTAAGGAGGAGTTTGGACCTGAGTTTATAAAGGTAATCTGGGGGCTCGCTGTAATAACTGCCAGACTCAAAGTCACCCAAAATGAAGGTGAGCAAGAGCAGCTGACGTACACTGCAAGTCTGCTCCTGAGCTGTCAGGAAGGAGCTGGCAGAACCGCTAGAACTGGTTATACCAAAGTGCTTGGGGGCACGCGCAGAGGTTTATGTGTGTTACAATAGCCCTGGTTCTGGCAGTTTGGGAGACTGCCAGAGCAGCTTAATGATGGGTGAAATGCTGAAATAAAAACGTTGTCATCCTCAGAGCGGCTGTTGTCAAAGCATGTTTCTTAAGCTCCACTAAAAGTGGTTTGTAAAACACCTAATTAATTATTAACAACTTAAGAAAATCTCGGAGGTAAGGCTCCAAGAGGCTTTAAAAGATAAAACTCAGTCCTGCTAGCACCCTGTGTACAGATCTGAGTTCATAAACGTGGAGCATGCTTGGATTATTAATTTGCTAAAGGTAAGCATTCTGTTTGTCACAGGTTTTTCAGCAAGCTCAGTTTTTAACTCTCCCTTCTCTGAGAACAAACAGCCTGAGGTGACCTCTGGAAACCACATCTGTTCACATGTAAGAAACTAAGAGGCTTCAGTATTGCTATATTCTAAGACTTCAACTGAGTTTTAATTGCAATAATCTTAATATTTGCTGAAGTAACTGAAGTATTTGGATAATAATCTTCTCTCTCGCAACTTCAAATCAGCCTCTGGTTTTTGCTGGATTTAACCCTGATGTTGACTGGCAAATGCACCCACAGTGCAAACAACAAACATAAGAAATGGCTCTTTAACTTTCCTTACCAGCATGGAGGAGCAATGATAACTTTGAATCTCTGATATTTGTAAGCTAACCAAACAATTTTTCTCCTAAACGTAACTTTACCTAATATCACATTAAAAGTATCTGAGATACTCAAGATTATATTATGTGAAACCATCTGTTCATATTGGTATCATAATTAAGTGCTGTGCATTGTGAATTTTAGGATGGTTAAATGTGGTTGACTGAGCAGAGCACACTGCTACCTTGGTGCTGAGCATCCATAGTAATGCTGCCAGAAGTCTAAGGCCTTTCAGGTCTAGAACACCTAGAACTGTAACTGCTCCTTCTCTTTTTGTCACTATGGGCAAAGAGGGTGCCAGTGTAAAATAAAGACATGTGTCTCGAATTTTTAAAGTAAAAATTAGATGTTGGTGTTATGGATATTTTTCTTGTAATGAAGAATGTAGATGGATTCTCTTTCATGAGTGAAACAAGCAAGAGATCAGTTTGACAAGGTTGCCAACAGAAGATCGTAATTCTCACCAAAGTGAATCAAATTTAGAAGGATGAGTTATATTCCAGTTTCCTTTTTTTTCCAGAATGAAAGTAAGCAAGGCTAAAAAATTACCTTAATCTGCCAGGATCTGAGGGCTTCACTTCCTCCTGCCAATTCCATACGTGCTTGTCTTTAAGTAAACGAAATGGTTATATGATACAGCACTGGAACATGTTGCCCAGAGACATTGTGGAGTCTCCTGCTGTTCAGAGGCTTACCTGTGTGACCTATTGTGGGGTACTGGCTTTAGCAGAGAGGTTGGACTCGATGATCTCATAAGGTCCCTTCCAACACCTGTAATTCTGTGATTCTGTGACGAATTAGGATCTGGTCATTCATTAATCTTAATGGAGGGAAACACAGACGGAAAGAGATACTTCAGTGTGAGTGTTAATGTCAAAACAATGGCCGTTTTAAAATTCTAGAGAAATTCCATAATCTTGACTGGAAGTAAGAAAAGAAAAAAAAAAAAAGAAATAAAAAATATCTAGTACTCTGTTATAAATTAGGGGATATAATGAGAGAAGGTGTGAAAAGTGGCTCATTTCAATTACAGAAAGTAATTAAACAGAAAGTGATATAACATAAGGATTTAATTTACTTGTAGATTATCCAATTTGCTTTTCATTTTTGAATATTTCATTAATTCTTAGAGATCACTTTTGTAATTTGTAGAAAGATATTCTTGATAGAAAGAATACACTGTTGTTTAATTATAAAACTCAAAACAGACCTTATTATTAGAAACAAAACCAGTATTTCCATAATTGTGACCATATATCAGAATTGCTAGATTGAAATTCACTTACATTATCTGTAAGTGAAGTTATTTTTCCATGCATAAATGAAATACTTAATATATGTGTTTGTAGTGCAGTATCCCGCAGGATAAACAAATGGACACAGAGCTACAATGTTCTAAAGAAATATTTCCAATAAATAAAGAGTAAGCATTCAAAACTGAAGTGAGAACATTTTTAGATGAGAGTATTTTCAAAGGCTTCCACCCCTGCCGTGGGTACGGCTCGTGGGACGGTGCTTCCCAGCAGATAGAGGGATGTCTCTCCTGCCCGTGCTGAGCCCGTGGTTACTCTATGTCTCCTACATAGTGGCACAGAAAGGTTGGCTGTGCCACCAGCTATGTTAGGGGCTGTCAGGTTTTAGCTTATTGAGTAGGAATTTTAGACAGTGGGGTACTTTCCATTTGCCCCAAATGTTCTGAATTATAATCATAGAATCATAGAATCATAGAATCACCAAGGTTGGAAAAGACCTAAAAGATCACCCAGTCCAACCGTTCACCTATTCCCAATAGCTCCCACTAAACCATGTCCCTCAACACAACATCCAGTCTTTCCTTGAACACCCCCAGGCTCGGTGACTCCACCACCTCCCTGGGCAGTCCATTCCAGTGCCTGACCACCCTTTCTGAAAAGTAATACTTCCTCATGTCCAGCCTGAATCTCCCCTGCCGTAGCTTGAAGCCATTCTCTCTGGTCCTATCACTAATGACACGAGAGAAGAGGCCGACCCCCAGCTCACTACAACCTCCCTTCAGGAAGTTATAGAGAGCAATAAGGTCCCCCCTGAGCCTCCTCTTCTCCAGGCTGAACATGCACATCTTCACATCAGTGCACATCTTCAGCTTTCATGTATTGCCGTCAGAAGTGGAGCTCAACTTGGGTGACTGTAAGTGATCACCGCACTTCAGGTTGTGCTGGGCAGGACCTGGGCAGCTAGTTTGTCTCTAGCAGAAGTATGTACAGCTGGGTAGGAGCTGAAATTTATGCACCAGGCCTGGATTCCTTTGTTCTGATTTCAACTTCATGCCTGGGTTCCTCCTCTACCATGGACACCCATGAATTTCATGCCAGCCAAAGTGCCTCTGGCTCCACCAAGTGCAAAGAAAGCCTACATGCCAAATTCACTGAACTATGGGAAATCTCTCTATGGCTCCCTGCACCTTCGCCTCCTCTAAGGCACCCAAGGCCTTGCTGGATAAAGCTGTCACTTTGTAGCAAAGCAGAATGATATTGGAGAATAGCTCCAGGCTATTGGGGCACTAGCACTCAATCAAGGTGTGAAAGATGGAAACTGCTCCAGCAGAGGCTTGACCTAGTGGGTGGTAACCCTGCCTATGGCAGGGCCTTGGAGCTAGACGATCTCAAAGGTTCTTTCCAATCCAAGCAATTCTATGATTCTGTGAATTTGAGCTTGCCAACTCTTACCATCATCTGCCAAACACAAGGAGCGAGCAGGGCAAATAGCTGCATGCAAACTAGGCCGGCAAACCACATGGGAAACTGGCTCGGGTGCAGGCAGCACCCCTAGAACTGCATTATTTTACCCTGCTCACTGGCACAATTGCAGGCTCCTTGAGAGGCTTTAGTGGGTTAATAACAGGCAGAGACTGCATGCAGGCAGGCTGTGAAGGCTGCACTGTGGATCTGTTTCCAGTACGGACACTTCACACACCAGCTGCCTGCAGGCAGTGACTGCCTACTTCGTTTGTAATCAACAAAACGTTCACACTTTACACATAAAATGGGTTATTTTTCTACTGTTATTGTGTAGGAAAAAAAAAAGTGGGAATTAAGCCTCAGAACTGCAGTAATCAATTTCTGTAATCATAACTATTGTCACTCCACATGTAGCAAATGTCCTTCTTGTAGCTAGTTACCAGGTCTGAAGATGACCCCTCGTGTACCCAAAGTCTGCAATCAATCTTGTGGTCCACATTTGATTTACTAGTGAGCAGCTTTTAATTTCAATGAAGCGTAATTTACAAACGTAGTCAGATTAAAATAATTCTAAATCAGATCAGAAGCATTTTCTACCAACATCATAAATCTAATTGCTTACCTATACCTGATTTGCAGCTATGCTGCTCTGAAAACAGCCTAATTAATAAGAATGATAAAAATCTAATGAACAACATTGGCCCATGTAACCCTCAATTGTTTTTTAAATACAGTAGAGAAGAACTAGCATCATGACAGAGAAACTTAATCTTGCAAACCACAACAGAGAATACTATTAAAAAAAGGAGTCACTACTAGTCATACCTAGGCTTTGTATTGATAGCGGTCTTTAATAGTTGTAGAACAAGGAACAGACAGAATAGGGAAAGATAGAACACTTTGTACCAGTCTAGACACATACAGGAATTAAAATATCCCAAAGCGTGAAAATTTCATTGCAAAATTTCAGCTATACTCATGTGATGAATGCAAAATTTGAAACTCTGCAATGGCTCTCACGAAAGAGAGGAAAGCCACATGTTTATTTAGTTTATTTTCCAAAATGTATCCCCTAATAGAAACACTCATTAGATGGAGTAAAACTTGCAACATTACTTGCTTCACTCAGGGTGTTATCTCAGTAAATAGCCGCTTCCCACATCCCCAAAATCCATAAAACAAATGCACAGTATCGATAAGACTAAGACTTAAGTAGGTGGAGAGCTGTTCTCTGGCAGGAAAGTACCAGTTTCAAAGGAAATGAACTGATGTGCTTGGATACTGAAGGGCCCTAACGTGACCACAAGAACGAAAGATGGATTGTTCTCTCACACTGCATTCCCCCAGACTGAATCCCATTTAACTGGTGCTCTGCACAGACTGCTCTCCCAGCCAGGTTTTACAGGAAGTGAAATCTGAGACAAAAAAGAGAACTTCTGTTTGGACTGTCAGTTCAATGTACAATTTCCCTTTGTGAGGACAGCCTCCTTCAGAAGCCATACATACATACAAAATGAAGGATTAAGCACTTACTACTCTGCTCAGTTCCATGACATGCTTCCAAGGGAAGTTACCAGTCTCCACAACTACAGAGAACTATCCTCAGCTGCCAAGAGCTCTGTTAGCAAACATTAGAAGATTAAAACTCTTGTCAGGAATACTCTAGAAGAGACTTAAAGTAATCTTTTGAATTAACCACTAACATACATGTAATCAGCTAACATTTTAAAGACAAAACTTTAGTAATAGGTTACTAGCTGCTGCATTACGTTGCTGATGATCAAGCTGTATTACTTTCTGCAGAGCTTGCAGTGGTGGACCATCACACTGAAAATAAGTTCTTACGGATATGACAGCTGTCTTTCATGGGCACTTAACATAAGCACATTTAGAGCTCATGTTGCTTCCTGCAGACATTTGTTTCCACAAAGCATTTCAGTGATGTGTATCGATTACATAAGACTGTTTTCCCCACACCTCTTCTTCCAGCAATAGCAGAAGTCTAGCAAAATAACAATCATTGCCTATCACTCTTGGTGTTTGATATAACTTGTTTTGCACTTTGTTTTCAGTTTTCTTTTCTACTTTGTGATTAGCCTTGCAGCTAAAATATCACAGCCGTCATGTATTCTTATCAGATGATCTTGATACAGAATGTTTTCTTATGGGTTCTTCTGTACCATTTATTCTTTTGATGCCTCAATTTCCTCTTCTGAGGTTATTCTGGTCTAAGAATTTCCCAATAAGTTTAAAGGAAGATTTTCATCATTATACTCTTCAAGACGGGCACAGCATCAGGGCCTCTGTACCCTGGTGTCATGGTTCTATGTTTTTTTTGTTTTTGTTTGGTAAAGCTCTTCTAAGCATCTCCCAGTCACTACAAAACGAAGTGTGCCAGTGGGGTCCCGAAGAGATGGTTCCTACTGCTAGTTTCCCCACACACAGCATCTTCAATATACTGGCCTGGTTTGCAGCTGCTAGTCACAGACTTCACTACGCAGCTTTAGCAGAGGGGTAACAAGCATCTCAAGGTAATACAGCAACGGTACTCAGCATGCTCCTACATAACTAGCAATGGTGAGGAAACAAATCAGGGCTTCACTTACAGACTGACCGCCCCGTGGGTAACCCATATCCCCAGTTTCCCTGCACCCCACCAGGGGTCACTAACACCACACTACAGACAGTCCTCAGCAAGGTAGGCAACTTTATTCTTCTATCATAATAATTTAAAATATTTACACACTGCACAGCCACTCTTTTACACTAACATATACTTACTGGTATATTCATGAACCACATCTAAAAGTTTTTGAAAAGACTGACACATTTTAGGGTTTCCAAGCATGAAAATAAAATCTGCAGCCTTCTAAAAGACAGCCATTTGGAGCGTGTGTGAAAAAACCACTGTTCCCTGTAAGCTTAAGTTTTCTCCAGAGACCATTCACAAGCTTCAAAATATCCACATTTGGCATCAGCTAAAGCTCTCTTGGCAATGGCAGACTTCAAGAATGAACATGTGCAAATAACATTTTCTCAAGAAATCCCACAGCAGGAACAAGAAAACGGAAAACTCTTCAGGGGAAGTACTACATTTCTGAAATGCTATTTATCTGAAAGGATCACAATTTAATGCATGTATACATATCTGTTGTATACGTACATACACGCAGGATCCAGGGTCAGTAGAATTTAACCAGTATACAAGGTCTGCCCATCTATTTTGTGCATCACCGCAGCAATGCTAGGCTTGTCCACTGATTTTCAGCCACACGACCCTTAAATTCAGAGCAGTGATAAATAAGTTTAGCCACACAAAACAGGGAGAACCCTGTCATCGTCAGGAGGAACCTGGGAAAATCACATTATCAGACAGAGCATTAATTCCTAGATCTAATTCACTTCAAACAGCACCATCATCTAAGTTTGACAGAACAAGTTGCCAACAAATCTAGATCAGATTTTTTTTTTTTATTTTTATTTTTTTTACCTTCCGCCTTACCTCAGTTCTATGTTCATCTATTGCCTGTGGTTACACATCCAATAAGGAATTAATTAGTTTCCTCTGAAGGTTACTGCTGTTCCTAACAGTCAACAGTCTCTAAACTGGCCAGAACAATCTCCATAAAAACTACAAGTTCTCATTCTGTGAATGAACTACATCTCACTCCACCAAGGCAAACAACAGTTTTTTAAAAAAGGCAAACACTAATTGATCTTGTTCAAAGAGCAGACCTAACTAGCTTCAGATGAACAGCTTCAGGAGTGAAAGAAGCCTGTCCTGGAGTTGGAGTACCGCAGCATGTACTAAGGCTTCCGTTTCTTGGAGCAGATTAAGGCACCACATAAAACCAGCCTTTAAGCCACTGCATCGTTGTTCCCATAGCTCCTCAGTAACCGCAGTCAGAGCTGGAGCCCTCACTCCTCTCCCTTCTTTCTAATGTGTTGATGTAATTAACACCTAAGAAAGAGACAGAATTTAGGCATGTGACTTCTCCAGTCCATCTCCCAGAATGAGTTAACCTTTGAGGGCAGAATCAGCTGTGGTAGTAACTTTGAAAAGGAAAGGTTACACTCTTACACAAAGACCATTAGAATCTTTCAGCATTGTCTCTCCAATGGCTCTAAAAAGCTACCAGGAAGTCACATACATAATTACAGGACAAGAGAAGTGCTGTCTCTACAGTAAGTGTAGAAAATATCCCCATTAATTAATACAGTAAAAAAATTTGTTACACTAAGCAGTACCTAAGCAGAGTACTGAGTACTGTAGGTACGTGTGTATATGTATAATATATAGTTACTCAGCTACACACAAATATTTAATATATAAAAAATAAAGTGCTTTCTATCAGGTCCCAATGCAAGGACATTATAAAACATTTCACCGACTGTAAAACAAATAGATACAAAGAATACGACATCCAACATACATAGAACAGTTAACACAATATGTACAATCTTGCGGATGTCCCAAGAGAAAACATCCCTTCATATACATGGTATATACATATATACTCATCTTTACTCAATATATTATGACAATATATATTTCAAAACTTTGTTAAGAGACAAAAGAAAAAAAAAAAACTACAAAAATGCAACAAGGATCAAGCACGCAAGTCCAAGACTGACAAAGGATTTGCTACCTTTGCCCACACCACCATCTCTGCTGCTGGGAAAGATATGCCAGCGATCTTTTCTGGGATGCAGTGCCTCCACATCCTGCAAAGCACTGTGGGCGGCAGCTGTGAAGTTAGCATCACCAGTGGTAAGTAGGTCGAACACACACGAGTAAAAATAGATGTCCTTCAACAGCATCTTCTCATGGCATTTGGTGGTGGCAGTTTCCAGTGTGTATGCTGACCGGGGACGAGCAGCGCCTGCCTGAGGGAGCACCTGTCCTCTCACGGGCAGCGGCAAGTGGCCGCTGTCATCAATACGCTCACTTGAAGGGCAGCCGTTCACACACAGCTGCAGATCTTGACTCTCCTCGTAGGCCATGGCCAACTCTTGAGGCATGCGAATGGCCAGTGTTAAGTAGTGCCCAAGCTGACGTATATACACTGTTGTCCCAATGTATCTGGCATGCATTTCGATGTATTTGCCACTGACTTTATCCACAATCTGCAGGCTCTTGGTGCTCCCATCACCTCCACCTGTTGTACCATCAACAAAAGCTGCAGGCAAGTCATCACTCACCGCCTGATATACTTTCTGATCTGTACACTGTTGGTATGATTTAAAGATAATAGTTATCTGGAAAAGAGAGAGGGAAGAAAAAAAAAAAAAAAAAGAAAAGTTAGTGATTATGGGGAAAAAAAGGAGTAATTGAAATCCCTTTTTCATTTTGCACCGAGATTATCTGGGACTGACTGCCCATTAGTTCATACCCTGATCCTTTTCCTCATTCATGCCTAAGCAGAAAACAGCTTGTACACATGCTTAAAGCAATATTTTCCCAGGTGGCAATTGTTGAAGTTGTTCTTAACTTGGCCTGGAAGCAGGACTATTAGCATGTGGCAATTGCAACAAGGTCAGGAAAGGAAAAAGTTGTGTATTTAATTAAGCATCACAACTCCCTCCTGCCTGATGGTTTCTTAACACTTTGGAATGCATCCTACAGTCACAGATGAGCGTGCCAAGTAATTCCCGCACTGCTAACCACTACAGCAGAACTGGATTGAACTGTGTGAAAGCACAGAAAGGACCACAAGAACTTGGCTTCCTTCACACACAATATTCTCATTGCCTCTTTCAGAGTAACTGCATGACCCCTAACAGAGTCCTCATTGCTTCCTGGATGCACTGCCAGAATTAGTGGTGCAAGACTGCCATGAAGACAGCGATGTGTTTAAACCAGCCACCAAAACAACAAGTGCAGAGGGGAGATGACTTGGGAGAACCGTGAGTCCTGGATCCAGTAGCCTCAGGAGCAGGGGGATGTGACACTTCAGTCCGCTGCTGTCAGGGAACTCTCTGGTGGAGGACCAAAGCAAGACTAAGAGATGCTTCAAGTAATGCCTCTGAAGGATGACTTCCAACCTAGAAGCCAGGAGTAGCAAGCAATTACATTTTTTTTTTTTTTTTTTTTTTTAATTTTTTTGAACCTTAACACATATTTAAATACGCCACAAGAGTAGGTTCTCTGTGCTTATTTGGAGAGAATAATCAGGTTATTTGGCAGAGTAAACTTAGAGTGCCTAACGGCTTTTTCTGAAAATTCAAAGTATAATGAGGAATCACATATATATATTATAAACAGAGATGCTTCCTTCTTTAGTTTCAGGGCAAATAGTGACTTTCTGAAATGGTCAAAAGGCATTCTGTACCAGAAATATGCATGTTTATCATTACTTTCATCCTGGATGACAAGATTCAGAGTACTAGAAAGCATACTAGAAGATACTTTCAAACTAAAATTATAACTTTCCTTAAAAACTATTTTATAACAACCTCACGTTTTGACTTCACTTAGCCTGCATACTTCTGTGCAAAAGGTGTTTCCTGCCATAACAGCTCTGTTACAGATAGCCTGACTAAACTTCTAGCCTCCTTAGCCTTACCTCTCCATACCAGTTGTAAAAGACGAAAGTCGACCCCTCCTCCTATTGCAACGACTCTTCCACAGAGTGTGCAGCATCCCCTAACAGTACTGCACTATTTTATGTTTGGTATCTGCCCCTCTCCCACCCACACAGGCAGCAATCACTATTTTGAGTCCATATGTTCTCACTGGTGCAGTCTGAAATCTTACAGCAGTTCTTCTGTTTCAATCAGTTATACAGCTAGTTTGACTCAAGCCATCTGCTAAACTAATAAGCGTGCTATGGCTAAGCTAAACTTGAATGCCTACGCCCGAAGCTCAAAAAATGTCCAAGTGCTCCTCTTGCTGTAAAGACTACTTCACAACTTTATGTTTCTTGAAGAAACTCTCTGCCTTTGAGAAGATATAGCTGGGATTTGTCGAGCGATTAATATTTCTGCACATAATCTACATCCTCATGCAGTAAATTGAGTTTATATTTTATATAACTGTTTCAAAGAAATAGACTTCTAACTCAAGACTGCTCAGATGAAGGACCAATCCTACCTCCTGGGGGACATTTCTGTTGCTCTGCAAGGAAGAAATGATTTATATTTAAGAGAAGTAAAGCTCCATAGCTGCCCAGCAAGTGAACAAATCAAGAGTTGAATGAGAGATGAACACTGTGAACAAAAGGTCATGGTTTTACTGAGACACAGAAGTGGCTACTTTATAGAACGATGAAGCAAAGGACCAGGCAAAATCTATCAGGACGCATCAGACTCACATCTCTGTAACTCCTTCCTCTTGAAGAATGAAACACAAACACCTTCAGAGATCGAGAGGGACAACTGGTAAGATCAGCAATAACAGCTGCCTGTTGAATGAGGAATCATTGCCTAAGTGAATGAAGACCTTCACGCTTCCAGCATCCTTTCAGAGATCATTAAAACTTATCAAGGACATAACCATGTCTAAACACTGTGGCTCAACACATTAAGTTTAGATATTACATCTTCTGTTCTGTCACATCGACCTAATCAATAAGTCAGAGATCTGTAAAACCCTTCCCTTATCACTCACCGCTACATTAATTTGGCAGCCTTCTACTAAGGGAACATCAACAACTTGTTGCAAAGGGAGATGAAGCAAGTTTCACTGCAAGGCCTTCTCTGTTCAAATTTTCAAGGTAACTTTTTTTTGGGGGGGGGATAGCTTTCTGCTATCTCAAACAAGTGTAGGATATGTTTATACACACACTTGTGCACAGGGTACTTTCCGAGCTTTGTTTAGGTTGTCAGAATGCCACCACAGAGTCACATCACTGATCATGGACTAGAAACTACCTGCCCTTTCTAAAAGAGAAAAATCCACACGTAAGCATCTTCAAATAAAGAAAAATATTTTTCTAATGTATCGGCATCTGAGCCTTGTTCTCTAGACAAGTAAAGGACTCTTAATTTACAGTGGTGAGGAAGTCCATGAGAGACCCATATAAGGCTATTTCAGAAACTTAACTGAGGCACGCTACACAAATCTCAGCTAAATTGAAGTTTCTAAAAACAAAAAGTTCCCCGTGCAGTTAAGACATGCTTGAAATATTTCATTTTGGACATCATCTTCTCACCGCTACTGACAGCAACATCATCCCCACCACTGTACTGATCGCACGCATCTCTCAAACCACAACACACATGCAAACTCTTCCAAGTATGGTGTTACTGAAAGCATAATTTCTGAGGCCGCCCACTGTTCTAGAGGCCATCGTACATCTCTAGAAAGTGCCTGGTTTGTATGCCCTAAATAAAAACATTTTTAACTCGTCTTGCACTATCATATGCCACTGCCCCGCTGAAAAGACAATGCCACAGGTTTGTATTTTATAAATGTAACTATTTGTTGCTATTTTATTACTGAGGTAGGTTCTGCATGAATTAGCAAGGGGGATACGGGCCTTTGCCTGTGTGTACAATCCAGTCCAAAAAATGTCTGGAGATAAAGGTGTACATGGAAAATGGGCAGAAGGCATTTCAGAAGGAAGTTTCACACTGTTAGAGCAGTGATCCTGCTATATTCCTGTATTCCTGAGAGGACTGAGAGGGAATCAGTGCAATGTGTGAAAGGCGGCTTTAGGATTTCATAGGTAGACAACTGCATAAGCATCCATGTTATTTCTGAAGGGGTTTTGCAATGGCATCCAAAAGATTCTGAAATTCATACATACAAGTATGAACACTCGAAACCCAGTGCACTAAAGGTTATTCCTTTCAGCCTCCAACTGAGATTTTCACAACTTCTCTTTCCAGAGGCCTGCGACAGATGTGAACTACATGCACTGATTCTCAGAAATCAAGAATCACTCAGAGGAAACCACGTGAATAATGGCTCCTGCCTAAAGGTGGAAGTTGGGAGATTTAACACAGGAATACCACAAGGATTCACTGTAAAATCTGGATGCAATATTTTCATTTCACTGGCTAGTTCCTATTTGCATACACTGCATATCCTTCTGGATGAAAAAAAAAAAACACAACACAAAAGGTGCATTACAAATACTGATGACAGCTCAGTTCAGCAAACAGCACTATGCAGCAGGAACTCTCTATGTTTCTCTCACACATTCATGCTCTCAGGAAAGTGAAGATGGCAAATAACCAATCTCAACATGTTGCCTGTGCCCAGGAAAGATGCACTGTTCTTCTCAGACTGTCCCAAACGGTGCTACATCAAAGTAACCCAGGGTAACTGCACATACTCATGACAGTTTTCAGTGAGCTTTCCTGATGGACAGGATCACGACGACACAGAACCAAGGCTTGAGACAAACTCAAGCTGTGTCAAAAATGAAGCTTTACATATTATATATATATATTTTTTTAAGTGCTTATCTGCATCCTCCGTACATCACACAGGGATTCCTTTAAGACAAAAAATACAGCACCCAGCAGACAGAATGTTCAGCTGCAGCCTTTGCCTTAGAAGCTAGCATCTAAGCTGAATTTGCAGCCTGCCCTCCAGTCAGGATAGCACCTCTGCGCCTCTCTATCAGTCATCACTATTTACAACAAAAAAATCTTACTTGCTTGTACATGCTATGAACTGATCATCAGTTGGTTACAATGAAAAGTTAACCAGGAACAGAAACAACAGTTTGTCCAGATCATTCTTCTATTTCTTCTATCTTCTTCTATGACGAAGAGCAATCAGGGAAAAAGAAGGTATAGGTAAATAAAGAACACCGACTGATGTAGGTTTTGAAGCTACTGTACATTTAAGTAGAATGCAGAAGAACCTCCAATGTTCATGCCTGAGAAGAGATCTCAGGCTGTCTGAACACGGCATGAGCTCAGCTCAAAAGCGAGGATCCACTCAAGCTGTCTGGAGAGGCAGCTGCAGCCATGTGAGGTAGAGGACATGAGGAAACAACTTCTGAAGGTCTCTGACTTTCAGAAACATCCCAAATTACTGCAACTGCTTCAGCACCTCTGTTTCCAGCTGTCCAACGCTACCTGCTGAATGATTTGGGCAGCTCATGCCAAACCACACACCCAAACGCATCATTACCTTACAGGGACTGGAAAACCCCAAGCCCTACATCTCCCCCACCCCTCTGCCTGCAGTCCTCTCCACTCTCCAACCACAGAAACAAAACATTGATTTGTAAGGTAAGTGGTGCCATCAGCTCCACCTCAGTGACAAAGCAGCTTTTTATGATGTTCTCCCACAAAACTATGTACTTCTGAGAAATAAAGCCAAATCCACCTTCATCTTAGCCGGAACGTCTATAAATATTACAGAAACCTAGTCACATGTGGTCAGTTAACTGATGCTCCCACTTACAAGAAGAACTGAATGGTAATTGGAAGACAAGCACTTTAATATTACATAAAGAAGACTAAGTACACGGTGTTCAGTATGCAATTATCCTCTGGAAAAAAAAAACAAACCACGCCGCAGAAGGCACGCTTAATATTTCACTACCCAACTAATGCAGTCTGTACAAAAGTTGAAAGCTATAAAAAGCTGTTTTCCATGGCCAATTGTTTTTCCTCTCTTCTGCCACTCACTCTCTCATCCTCAAGCCATCCACTACAAAACTGCTAGATAGATAAGAAAAGCTTCTTATCCATTTCCATTTACCTCAAACAGGAAGGGAAACCCAGGCATCTCTGCCTCATTTGCTGTCCAGGAGCAACTGCACTAGTGGACACAGAACAGTGTCACACTGATGGAAGGCTACACACCCCTCCAAATAAGGCCTACCATTTAAAAAAAAAAAAAAAAAAGAAAAAAAGAAAAAAAAAAAGGAAGGAATTGCAAGTTTCAGACAGACTACAGAATATACAATAGCTTTGTTCACTCTGAAGAAACAGATGTCTTTGCTATGGCCATCACAAATATGCAAAACACCTACAGCCAAATTGCTAAGAGCATTTTGTGAATATATACACAACCCCCACAGAAGAACATACTTCTCCAGCCAAGGAATTAAAGGAGGAGTTTTACTGCTTTCTATACTTT